>NC_044327.1:2587503-2896789 GCF_007399415.2 Gopherus evgoodei | reverse complement strand
CCTCCTGAGACCCCCCCCAACTTCCTCCCAGGATCCCACTCCCTACCTATCCCCTGACAAATCCCCGGGACTCCCATGCCTAACCAACCGCTGCTTGTCCCCTGACTGCCCCCCCAAACCTCCGCCCCGTCCAACCCCCCCTGCTCCCTGTCCCTTGACTGCCCCCCCGAACCTCCTTCCCCTTCTCCAACCCCCCAGCCCCCTTACTGTGCCGCTCAGACCAGTGTGTCTGGCTCCAAGCAGTGCCAGACATGCTGCTGCATACATGCTGTCGTGCTCCCCCGCAGAGCCCACAGCCCCCCCCCCCCCCACACACAGCCCAGCACCTGCCTTCCAGATTTGAACACCTCAAAATTCAGGAGTGCTCAAGCTCAGTTTGGGCAGCTCTTACTTCATTTCTCCCAAATCAAATATACTGATCCACTGTAACCTGCTGTAGAAAAAGTAGGATAAAATTGAGCAAGAAATGAATAATAAGGACACCTCAACTTTTCCTCATTTATGGAAGACAGTTTTATAATATGCATCCACATATCCTCTAATCACACAAGCTGAAAATTGTTCCACTTTACTGCAGCTCTGTAACCATGTGGGAACCAATCCTGTCTGTGTTTTGTGCACATCCAAAATTCCTGCTGAATGACCTGCCCTGGGAGCGAGTTACGAGTGACCCAGGGCTGCGGCGGAAGGAGGGTGCAGGTGGGAGGGGAAGAGAGCCCAGGTCTGGGGCCGCAGGAGGTGTGTGTGGGGGCACTGGTGGGGAGGAAGGGGAGAGCCCAGGGCTGGGGCAGCAGCAGAGTGGGAGGAGGGCACTGGTAGGGGGGAAAGGGGGAAGCCCAGCCCTGGGGCGGCAGGGGCTGTGGGCGGGGGAGAGCCCAGGGCTGGGGCAGCAGGCGGGTATGAGGGGGAGCCGAGGGCTGGGATGGGGAGCAGCCAAAATTTTTTTCGCTTATGGCAGCAAAAAACCTAGAGCCGGCCCTGATACCAGTACATTGGTTGCTAGTTAGTTTTTGAGAGCAGTTCACGTGCTAGCTTAACTTATGTAGGTCTAAATAGTCCAGCACTTGGCATCCAGTGAAGTGGATTTTAGCCCTCGAAAACTTGTGCTGAAATAAATGTGTTAGTCTCTAAGGTGCCACAAGTCCTCCTGTTCTTTCTCCAGCTTGTGTGATACTGCGCAGTTGAGATCGTCAAATGTATTTGAGCCAGAACACAATCCATTTAGCGCCAGATTCTGCCATCCTTACTTGATGGAAGAATCAAGTGCTATCAGGGGAGGGATAGCTCAGTGGTTTGCACATTGGCCTGCTAAACCCAGGGTTGTGAGTTCAATCCTTGAGGGGGCTATTTAGGGATGTGCAGCAAAAATCTGTCAGAAGATGGGTCCTGCTTTGAGCAGGGGGTTGGACTAGATGACCTCCTGAGGTCCCTTCTAACCTTGATGTTCTATGATTAGAGTAACTCCTTGCTGTAAGAAAGGCCAGTTTAAATTAATTAATGGAACTGCTCTCAGAGCAAGGTATAAACTCACTAGGAGGGTGGTTGGCAGAATCTGGCTCTCAAGGCTTTGTCTACATGAGAAAGGTGCAGTACTTTAGCTTAGAGAGATTTTTAACCAGGATTTTGTGTTCCTTTATAAACAGAACCTTAATTTAAAGTATGACCAAAATGGTGTCCAAAAATCTTTGGGAGGAGGGAGAATGGGGGTGGGGATGGGGGAGAGATTCAAAACTGCAGTGAACAAAAATATAGAAAATAGAAACCTGATCAGAAGCTTGTAGAAATCAATGGAAACGTCCATTGACTTCAATAAGCTTTGGATCAGGACTCTGGAAAATCTACCTTGCTGTGTGTGGCTGTGTTACGAATTACATTGATTTAAAGAGTGAAATGTGAGAAGCAGTACGTCCGCACTACAGTCATAGGTTCTGAGGCCAGAAGGGACCCTTACACCATTTAGACTGACCTCCTGCAGAACATGGGCCATAGACCTTCATCCAGTTACTCCTTCATTAAACCCAATAACTTGGGGTTTGAACTCAATAATTTACCATGTCTTGTTCCTCTGAGTATTTTTTTAAGCATAGCAGAGGTGAGCTACATATTGTTTGAAGGCCACTGAGCATATATTGGGACTGATCCCCAAAGGATTTTTAGCATGCTTTACTCAATGTCAAAGCCCATATTTACACTGGAGACCATAATAGTTGAGAAAAAAGAAGATATATTTTAAATGGCTGTTTACACCATGGACTGTAATGATGCTCCCTGAGCTTTTTTAGTTTGCACATGAATAATGTATACTTTAGGCGTGCATTTAAGGCATGTGTGCATAATAAACCGAAATGAGCCGTAATGGTCATGAAAGTTTTATAAACGACTTGAAAAAATACTTGCCCAATACATTGTGAAAATTCCAAAGAATCTATGAAGAGGCTATCAGGCCAGGTCACATAGCCTTGCATGGCTAATTCCTCCCCCAGCCCCACCTTCTGTTTCAGTATTGCCAACCCCAAGCTTTTGAAAAATCATGAGTCAGCCTCTCCCAAAATTATAACCTTGTCTTAGAAATTAGATTTGTTTAAAAAAAAACATATTGTGTTCTTTTGATATGCCTTCTGCTTCCTCACTCATTAGGGGTCATGTTTTCAAACTTTTCTGTGCAGCCATGAAGGCTAAAAAATTCCTATTTTAAAAACTGAAAGCAGAGAGCCTCATGCAATCACAGGACTCCAGGAGCATGGGCTTGATGAAAAACAGCAAACATCATTAGACTCATGATAAAATCACTGCAGTTGGCCACACTTCTGTTTTATGAACAAAACTGAACAAAATTCAAATGAAAACAATGGGAGAGCAATCCCAGGCTTACTGGACAAGATGTGTTCAGATTGTGTCAAAAGTGACAAATGACAAAAAGACTCATATTTGAGAATGAAGCTCCAGCCTTTACTTTCTGATGCCCTGCTCTTAACTCCTCAATTCATGTCCAATTACAGTAGCACACACAATAGTCACACTCTGGGCTTTGAGTCACAATAATCACACTCTGGGGCAGATTGTGGGATCATTGACAGAGATGGGGCAGATTCTCATCTGATGAAAATCCGTGCCACTCCAATCATGTCAGTGGAAATATGTCTGTTTACACCAGCTGAGGATCACTGGATATTTCAGTCTGACCATTGGATTTTTCTTGGTTTTGTAGTTGTTAAAACTACAACTGGACAAATACCTCCAAAATATTCTGCAAATATTTGTTCTCAAATGAATTGACCCTGAATCTGTTTCTAGCACTTGTGTGTTTGCTTATCCCAGATGCCCTAGCAAATAATCCTTATTAGGGGCTCATTCAACTGTCAGGGAAGTCAAAGAAAATCTGACTGTAGTCTGGCAGGGCACTGGACCCAGCCCAAGAAGATTTTAAGGAAGAGCAAATATGAAGCCCGAATATGGACAATTTGTGCATTTTACACTCAAATACACACTATTGTCTTTTAGTTACATAACTCAATGAGTCCAAGAACAGAAACAACATCGTGTGACTTTATAGAACCATGTCCTGAATCCCACGCTGAGTCTTGTGTGTGGCTAACTTTTGTCAGGGCCCCATTGACAGCCCCACAAAGCTCAATGCAGGACTGAAGCAGAAGATGGTAGAAATTATGACTCCTTGTAACAAACTGCTCACGAACAAACCCAGGAATTAATCCACGAAGAAATCCAAGAATCATTTTGGTGAAAAAAATCCATTTATTCTTTTTGCAATAGTCTTGTGGACAATGCGTAAATGGGGAAAGAGACTAAATGTATCAAATAATGTAACTTCTAATTACTGATGTGCTGACATCTCAGAGCAGAACATTCTAGTGAGAAACAAACCTTGGTTTCTTGGAAGTTCACCTTCTCTTTCAGCAAACTCATATCTTCCTCTTGGAAGACCTGGTTCTCTTTCTTTTACATCACAATTGGTAGCAGTGCACATTGTGATGTCACAAACTGAAAACAATAGACAAAATGATCTTCTACAGATGGGAGGGGAAAGATGAGTAAAAATATGCTCTGGGATGCTGGCATGAGAAATAAACTGAACTCTGCTCTTGTTAGGAAGAGAAGAGAAGGGAAGATAACAATGGAAGGAGCATAGGGATATAGCCTATATCCTCAAAGGTAATCAATGGAAATTAGGAGTCTAAATGTCTTTAAGGACCTGGGACATAGGGATTGGCATACTAGATCAGGCCCAAGCTCTGTCCAGGCCAATATCTTGTCTCCAACAGTGGCCAGCCCTAGATGCTTCAGAGGAAGGTGTAAGAACCCTGCAATAGGCTGATATGTGATAATCTGCCTCCAATATAGGTCCCATCCTGACCTTTAATAGTTAGAGGTTGGCTGAACTGCTGAAACATGAGCAACCGATGTGGCCTTGGAACTATGTGAACTATTTCACAGAGAATCTGGGCTCCGATTACCAGATCTCAGAGCATTTGAATAGTTTACCAGATGCCTCCTAGTTGGGTGACTTGATGGCCATGCTGCCATTGCCTTTCCTGTCTTCCTGGTAGCTGGTAGAAACATCAAAGCAGCGTTGAGGGCTGCAAGTAAAAGCAGTAAATAATGTGTCACAGTGTAGCCACCTAATACATGGGAGATCACTAGGGCTATGTCTACACTGGCAACCGAGCGACAAAAACTTTTGTCATTCAGAGGTGCTAACCCCCGCACGAAAGACAAAAGTTTTGCCACAGCGTCAGTGTGAACAGCACATTGTCAGCAGGAGTTCGCTCCTGCTGACAACACGAAAGCCCTCGTTAGGGCTGGAAGTATTTTGCTGGCAAAAGTAGGAGTCTGATTTAGCAATATTCTGGTCTAAGAATTAAGGTATCTCTACACTGCAATTGAAGGGGTGCTAGCAGTTTGAGCAGGTTAATCTGTGGTACCTCTAATCTAGCTAGCATGGCTAAAATTAGCAGTGAAGATATGGCAACATAGACTTCAGTGTGGGCTAGCCACACAAATACATACTCAGTGTTCCAAGTGGGTTTGTAGAACCAGCAGTGAAGCCAGTTGCTTCATTGTCACTGCTCTTTTTAGCTGTGCTAGCTAGTTTTAAAGCTAGTGTGTGTATGCAATCACCCCTCAGAATGCAGAGTCGACATACTCTTGGTCACGAAATTACAGGTATGTGTTCATTCTGTGGAGATGGACGACATAGATCCTCGCGGCAGTACAACATAAGCATAAGGAAATACCCTATAAATGGCTCACTTCTACCATCCTGCACCTCTACACCTCTGTCACTCTGCAAAGACTAACGCACATGCTTAATTTTACAAACTGTGATTAGTCCTATAGACTTCAGTGCAACTACTTACAGTGTATAATGGTTGCCAGGGGATGACTTAGCTGCAAAGCACTGATCCTGCACAAAACAGTGTATGTGTTTAACTTGCAGTGTGGCTTTGCAGGATCAAGGTGACTCTTTGGGTGGTGGAACTGAGCCCTTTACAGGCAACCTGGGGGCAGTCCCTAACAGCTTGTATTTGATTGCTGTTTTTATTCAAGTCTCCTTGTCACTGAAAGAGTATGTACAAGCAAATGTGCCATTGAGTTTTATACCTGGGCATTGCAAAATCCAACTCCTACTGAATATTACTGCAGGAAAAAAAATCACATTATGGCCATTGAATGTTTCCTCCCAGAACTCAGCTACTTAATTTTATTAACTAGTATGCAACAGGCACCCAGCTAGCTATTTACCTGTCTGTTTTGGAAATGGCAATGTGCGTATCTTTCCAGGGGTAATACCATCTCCTCATTTTTGCCTTGATCAATGAGCCCTCTCAGTTGTTGCCTTTTGCCCTATCATCTGCTTTAGAGACTGTATCTGGCTTATTGGGAGAATACAATGCTTGTTAAGACCTACAGCTGATGGAGAATTATCAAAGCTCTGCCCCCTACTATCACCCATGTTTCAAATATGAAATGTGCCAGTTTGATCAATTTTGATGAATCGATTTTTTAGTCACAGCCCTAACTGACATAGCTAGAACTTTTAAGGGTAGACCAGGCCTCAGTGTTTTTAGTTGGACCCTACGATTGTGGCATGAAATCTTATCTCATTGGGCTGGACTTCTGAAACTGTTGTGTAAAGATCTACAATAGTGATCAAAAGCATCCAACAATGTTTCTTCCTGAGGAGCGGGTTATCATTACTTCGTTATCTTAAAGGAGAATTTTTCTACCAACTGACAGACCTGCAAGGCCATATAAGGATTTAAAATGCAAAACAACATCACTGGTGCTAGCTTTAAAATTGCTTTGCCTTCTTAGATAACAAGTCCTACAGAATTTCAGTCTCAGTTTCAGTAACCTCTTCTTTTGTTTATTTGGTCCTTATTTTACTAGCTGATACTAATAAAATATAGCAATGAATGAAATAACAACAGCCTCCCTAATAACTAATGGTAGTTCTATTAGGATGTATTTAACATATAACATCACCCAAACAAGCATAAATGTAGTTCTGAAATATGAGAATAATTGGCATGATACCTAATGGATCAAAGTATTTCTCCTGAACAACGTGTCTTTGATAGTTTTCGTTTACTTCTGGCAGCTTTTCTGCCCGATACCTATCCTAATACAGGCCCGGATCCTGCAAACACTTATGCATGTGAGCAGTCCCATAACATTCACCTGGATAAAGTCATTCATGTCCCTAAGAAAACGCAAGATCAGCCCCTCATAATCAAATATTACTGCTACACAATGTTTTAGGGCTTGATCCTGGAAAGTCATAAGCACCCACAGTTCCCTCTGAAGTCCATGGGAACCAAGTTGCTCCTGTTGATTTCAGTGAGAAATTCACCTGGTTAAAAAGTACAAGATCAGTGCCTTGTTTGTGATGCTTGTGTAGTTCTAAGCAGTGACATGGTTCTCACTGTGTGTGTAGCTTCAGTCTCTAGCACATGGACTATTTTGTAGAGTTAATTGTTGTCAGTGACTCTAGGAAACATTTGGGACTAACAAGGTTTTCAAAACTCTCAGTAAGGAAACTGATTTGAGATCATGTAGGCCCCAGTCCTGCAAAGGCTTAAACACCTGCTATAACTTTGCTCACACAACATTCTGATTGCAATGGGGCTACTCACATGTATAAAGTTAAAGGAGAGATTTTCAAAGGTGCTCAGCCTTGGTCTAATTCTGCAGCCAGTGAAGTCAGTGGTAGGCCAATGAGGAGCACTTCTGAAAATGTCATGCTCAGTATTTGCAGGATCTTGCCCTAATTAACTCTTTGGAACCACATCTGTCTTGCAACTCACCAGAACCCTTCTTTGGTTTGAGCAGTGGATGATACCTAGCTTAGTGATTCCCAAATAACTGATCACAGAACTATTGTCAGAGACGTTCAGTGCATACACATTATTGTGCTTATACAATTAGGGCTGGATTCTGTTTTTATGGAAGCCAATGGTTTTTTTGCAGTTGGCTTCAATGGGAGAAGGATCAGTCCTTTTATAAACAGTGATCTACAACTATGACTGTAAAAAACAATGAAAACATAGGCTGAAAATGTTCAGAGCTGCCAAGGGATATTAGATGTGCCATTCCCATTAATTTCAATGAGTTGTGCATCCAAATCTCCTAGATGACTTTAAAGCCTCATTTATAGACTCTGCCAAGGCTTCCTTACTTCCCTGCATATTCAAATCCATTTCCTCCCACACCAGAGATGCTGAAATTATAGAGAAAGAAACATAGATTGACCTACATCTCTGATGGGCAAAAATGTATTTTGAACTCTTGGCAATCTTCAGTCAGCAGAGCAAGTCTCGGGAAAACAATTTGATTTTTTTTTTAAAATGACATAATATATTCAATCCTGTGTCGCATGCAGTCCTACACTTCTGTCTCAAGCTGTGTCTTTATTAAATGGGTCAGAGTGTTGAGTTTGTTTGGAAGCCCAAGCTGTGCTGAGTTAAAATGCATGAAGAAACAATGCCAGTTCCTGTCCTCAGGATCCTTTGTTCTAATTCAGAAACTCCAGGAGGGGACAGGAGATCAGTCAGACAAGGCTGGGAACACAAACTGTCCCCCGCCCCCTGCACAGTGTCTTCTTCTCTAATAACTGAGGGGGTGTGGGGCAGGCAGGAATCTCACTGGGAACACACTGAAGACATTAACATTTGATCAGTTTTGTATTGTTCTAGAGCTAGACCGCAACTTACGAGGCTGTTTTAATAAATGTCTGGTCAGGGTCCAATCAAAAGCTGCCAAAAAGGGAGTAGTGCAGCATGTTTCCCACACAGCCGACTCCCTCCCACCATTGCTGGAAATAAGGAGGCCTAGCCGATGCCTTTCTCCCCAACCCCCCCACTTACTGCCACATATAGCAGTCCATCATTCCAGCAGTGATATTCCCAGACATGAGCAAACCTACGCTATCCCCAGAGCAAACTAAAAGCATTCTGTTGAATTAGAATGTAACATATACCGGGGCTGGTCTTCTTGCGATGTAAATTGTCCTAGCTGCACTGAATTCAGTGGAGTGGTGACCACATGTGAGTGAGGATTTACTCTACTGTTTGTACCTTTATTTTATGTATGGTAACTGTCGGAACCACCCTTCAATGCATAGGATGACATTTCTCCTCTTTCTTTCCTCCATTTTCATCTGTTCCCGTTTTCTCCTTCATGAAGAGAGCTTCCAGTTCCATTAGCTCACAAGAGGTGAGGCGCTTGGGTTATATTAGCTGCCATTTGAAAGAGTGAGTGAGAACCAGAGGAAAAGGACAAATATGAAAAGTATAAAAAATAATAAATAACGGAATGGGCAGGTCTGCCAGGCTACTTGGTGGGAATGAAGGATCAAAGAAGATATCACAGTATTAGATAGGGACACAATTCCTTATTCTTCAGGACTTGTCAGCCACTAAGTGCCTGTGGCTGGACCAGACCTTCCCCACTGCAGAAGTGTACATTACAGAGTTTCTTGCCCCTTACTCTGAAGCATCTAGTGCTTGTCACGGGACTGGGTGACCACAGGTCTAGTTAATGATGATGACGATGATGATGATTACAGTAGCCACTCCAAGGCTTCAGCAGAGACTAGGGGTTCCCCACTGTGCAAGGCGCTGAACATATATTTAGTGAGAAACATACCCTGCCCAAGGAGTCTGCAGTCTAAATAGACAAGATAGAAAAATGGGATAAGGGGAAACAAAAAGGTGAAGTGATTTGGCCAAAGCGACATTAAAGGTTAGTTGCAGAGCAGGGAGTAGAATACAGGTATCCTGAGCCAGACCTATTTATCAGGCCACACTCCTTCTCTAAAAAAAAATTGCTATGGTCCTATATAGATGTTAGAAATGGGCTAAACTGTGAACCACAGATCTAGATCTGAGGCCCTGTTATTCCACCATATCCTATGTGTACTTATAGCCTACAGCAGATTTGTGCTCCTGGAAGAGACCAGTGCTTGGAGGGATGGAGAGGAACATACAGTGGAGTTTTAGTTGGTGGCTCACTTTCGTAGCTAACAGGTACACTACAGTGCTACAAAAGAAAACCACTGTGGTCTTGCAGATTTAAAATCAGTTATAATCTCACAAAATCAGTTTGCGATACAGGAGGTGTCTTAAGGCTTTGCTTATTTAAAAAGGCGCAATTGTAGAACTAAGTGAAAAAAGTGTCAGTTCGAAATGGTCAGTAAGAAACAGCTTTGTCAAGCAATTATAACTAGCTACGAGCCTTAAAAATCTGGTGCTAATTAGAGCTGTGTGAAACTTCTGTTCTGAACCTCCAAAGCATGTGAAACTTGTCTGGTTCTGGGTTGCAACCTGGGCTTGACAGGGTGACTGGACCCAATGTCCAGGGCTGTGATAAATTAAGGGGCTGGGGTAGCTCCCTTTTATGGACACCCGGTCAGCCAGAACCTATAAAATCCCTCTTAGTAGCTGTTGTCTGATTGCTTTACCTGTAAAGGGTTAAAAAGTCTAACTGCTCTGCGTAGGTAAAAGGAAATGAGTGGGCACCTGGCCAAAAGAGCCAATGGGAAGGCTAGAACTTTTAAAAATGGAAACAAGACTCCCCTTTGGTTTGTCTGTTGTTCTCCCGGGGAGAGGCGGACAGGGCAGAGCTATGCTGTAAGAACCTTGGGCCAGGTATAAAAAAATCATCAGTATCATACCTAGAAACTACTCATTTAAACCCCAGACATGGAAGTAGATCAGGAAATGTCTAGGAAGACGTGATTAGGTTTATTTCTTTTATTTATTTATGGCTTGTGGATTCCTGTGTGCTAATCCCAGATGCTTTTCTTTTGCTTGTAACCTTTAAACTGAACCTCAAGAAAGCTATTCTGGGTGCTTAATCCTTGTAGTTGTTGTTGCTTTTATTTTTTTAAATCTAGTAAATGCCTAAGTTCCCAGATGTATTTCTTTTTATTAATAAAATTTACCTTTTTTAAGAACAGAATTGGATTTTTGTGTCTTAAGAGGTTTGTGCACATGTTTAATTAACTGGTGGCAACAGCTGATTTCTTTTTTTTTTTTTTCTCTCTCAGCTCTTTCCCGGGGGAGAAGGCGGGGTGAAAGGGTTTGAGGAATTCCACAGGAAGGGAATCCCAAGTGCGCCTTCCTGAGTTCTCAGAGGGGTTCTGCACTTGGGTGGTGGCAGCGTCCACCCTCCCAAGGTCAGAGAATAGCTGTAATCTTGGGAGTTTAATACAAGCCTAAAGTGGCCAGTATTAATTTTTAGAATCCTTGCAGGCCCCACTTCTGCACTCAAATGCCAGAGTGGGGAATCAGCCTTGACAAGGGCACTATTTAATTAAATAATTTAATTTTAAATGATTCCCTTTGTTTATATGAACAAAGCTTGGTTATCCAAACCCTGGTCACTTGAAGCTCACAGTTATCCAAATCATAAAATTGTAGAAGATTAGGATGGGAAGAAACCTCAGGAGGTCATCTACTGCAACCCACTGCTCAAAGCAGGACCAACACCAACTAAATCATCCCAGCCAGGGCTTTGTCAAGACCTTAAAAACCTCTAAGGATGGAGATTCCACCACTTCCCTAGGTAACCCAAAAATAGTAGGTACAGTTAAGGAGAAGGCCTCTGAACCTCTTTTTTAACTGGAAGATGACATATTGCACTAAAGCCTATTCTTTCAGTAGTTTTGACCTGTCTGGAACAAGGAATTGTCTTGTATCTTTTAAGAAATTGTGGCTGAGATTGTGAATCCCGTACTCCAACCAGGGCTGGTGCAAGGAAGTTTCGCGCCCTAGGCGAAATTTCCACTTTGCGCCCCCCCCAGCCCTGCAGCAGCTCCCCTCTGCCCTGAGGTGCCACCCCCGTGGCAGCTCCCCACCCCCCATGGCAGCTCCCCACCCCCAGGCTCCGGGGAGCCCTGCGGTACCTCCCCACCCTAGCTCACCTCTGCTCTGGGTCCTCTCCGAGCACACTGTCCTGCTCTAATTCTTCTCCTAGGCTTGCGGCACCAAACAGCTGATTGGCGCTGCAAGCCTGGGAGGCGGGAGAAGCGAAGCAGCAACTGCGCGATGGAACCCTGGGCTGCTGGTGGCGCACTGACCCAAGGGAACTCCTGGGCTGCTGGCTGCCGGCGGCGGTGCACTGACCCCGGAAAACCCCCAGGCTGCCGGCGGCGGCGCACTGACCCCGGGAAACCCCCGGGCTGCCGGCTGCTGGCGCACTGACCCCGGGAAACCCCCAGGCCGCCGGCAGCGGCGCACTGACCCCGGGAAACCCCCGGGCTGCCAGCTGCTGGCGCACTGACCCCGGGAAACCCCCAGGCTGCCGGCTGCCAGCGGCGGCCCGGTGACTCAGGGGAACCCCTCGGCTGCCTGTGGCAGCTCAGAGTACCTCTCCCCCCAGGGCAGCAGCTGCTCAAACACTTAAAAAAAATGGGTGGGCGCTGCTTTTTGGCGCCCCCAAATCCTGGCTCCCTAGGCAACTGCCTAGTCTGCCTAAATGGTAGCACCAGCCATGGCTCCAACAGGGCAGCAGCTTCCCAGTAGGGGTTACTTGAGCAAGTAGTTCAGCCTTTCATCACAGCTCCAGGACTTGCACACGGCGTTCTATCTTTTTCTATATACACATGTAATATGGTTCCGATTTCCAAAAGACCTCAGGACAAGACTTTCAAAAGCTCAACAGGAGCATGCACAGTTAGAGCCAGATTTCCCCGATGAGCTCTGCACCCAACATACTGAGCACTTTTGAAAATCCAGACTTCATTTTGATGCCTAAGTGGGAGCTTTCTTGAAAAATTTGAGCCTACCTGTCTGTCATTTTTCTTTAGATTGGAAAGCTATAGCTGAAAGCAAGCACATAATAATGATGAATGACTCTGAACCAAAACTGAGGAGCCGGACACTCTCAATCCTTGGGCAGATTCAGTTCAGTTCTTTGCAGCTGGCCTCAGTTTCTATCCATGGGCTGAACAAAATTCTGGACGTGATTTCAACACCCAACATTTACAGAAGAGTAGCTCCAAGCAAAGAAGTGCTGGGGGATGTGTGGTTTCCATTATATACAGGGTTTACAGTAGTGGTCTCCAAAGTGTGAGGCACACTCTCCTGGGGGGGCATGAAGGGACATTCTGGGGGTGCAGCAGGGCCTGGGCCAGTCCCCATTGGGGATGGGGAGGGAATTCTGTCCCCAGCTCTGCTCTGGTCACGCCTCCAGCCGCAGCCTCGCTCCCAGCCCCAGCCCTACCCCTAGCCTTAGCCTCCAACCATGGCTCAGCCGTGGTTTCTGCTCTCAGCCCCAGGCCCACCCCCAGCCTTGGCCCCTGGCCCGGGAACTTCTTCTGGCCCCAGACCCACCCCCAGCTGTGGCTCCAGCCTTGGTCCCCCTCACCTCTGTCCCCCCCCTCCTCCCCAGCTGCAGCCCCACTTCTGGCTCTGGGGGGTGGCAGACAGTGGAAAGGGGGGACATGACCATGACAAGTTTGGGGACCACTGGTTTACAGCTTGGTTCAATGGCTCTCAGCACCCCCACTATACAAATTGTCCCAGCATCCCTGGCTCCAGGTCCAAAATATTCACTGTGGCCCTCTCTCTAACACTAACCATTCCGGCTCTGAGGGTGACTGCAGGCCCACTGGGGATAGGAGATTAGGGAGACAGCTCCCTCTAAAGCTCTTTCATCTTGTGGCTGAGTCTCTCAAGGCAGGACTCTTTTGCTTTCCTTCTTACATTTACAGCAGCATCTAGAGGGCCTAACTGAAACCTGTGTGGCTGTGCTCAGCCCCGGACAGCCACATAGTAAGAGACAGTCCCTGCCCCAGAGAGTTCAGTCTGAACAGACAAGACAGACAAAGAGTAACAGGAAGGTGAAGTGACTTGCCCACAATCACACACCAGGTCAACGGAAGAGCAGGAAACAGAACCCAGCCTCACGCCCTATCCACTAGATTAGTCTCATTCCAGTTCCACCCAGTGTTTTTTAAAATCAAATTGAACCACTGGTTTACAGGTCTGGCGCAGAGCAAAAGCAAAAACAAAAACACAACAAATTCCCAGGCCTGTAAAACACTGCTTTGCAGAGCCTTACAAAAATGAACAGTCTCCAGAAGGCAGAAAATAAAAAAGGGTCTCTGTTCAGTAACTCGGAGCTCTAGCCTGTAGTGCTGGATTTTTGATTCCCAAACAAGAAATATATTGTACTCGGCTACATTCTGCGATTTGCAGAAAAGGTGCTAAAACCCCAGGAAATGCATCTTCAAACCTCTAATCCTTGAGAATTCACTGCAGTTCCTCACCCCTGACCCCTACAATCATCCGGATCAAAAATATGCTGGATTGGCTTAAGTTCTAAACATGACAAGGCTAAATACAAAGCCCCACTAATCAAATTTACAGTGGCTGTACTGTCTATATAGCTGCCTGTGGATCCTATCCCTGCCCGCTGTCAAGAAAGGTCTGTAAAATGCATAGGACTATCACTGGCCTCTTGAAAATACCTTTCCTCTGTTTCGCTAGAATCAGTGTGTTGCTAGAAATAGACAAATATATTCCCCTTGTATTCTTGAGCTCCCTCACAGGGTCTAACTGCTTCACTGCTGCTGTCAGCCACATCTGAGACACTTCACGGTTGCATCATAGACAACACATTAGCCTGGTGTGTGTGCGCAGCGCTGAAGCTGATGCTGTGCTAGGGACTGACCAGGCTCCCTCTGTGTGTGCTGGGATTCCACAGCCGCCCTTAAATATGCTGGTTATTTTTATCCTCCTACGTAATGCTGTGATCCCACCAGTGGTAGAAGCAATGGCTACACAATGTTTCCCTTTAGTCGGGAAGGGAAATGGAAAGAGGCCAGGCTTCCTGATCACATGATGCTGAAGTCAATGAAAAAAATTAGGAAAAAACCTCCTCCCTCTCTCTTGCTTTTTTTTTTTTCAGTAACAGCCTGGTCCAGCTTAACCCTTGGCACTAAGCATGTCTAAGGGAAAGCAGCCCAGTGGGATATGGGCCAGAAAGGCATCGGGGAGGAAAAAAAAACCACCCATAAACATAAGATTGCTGCAGTAATTGGTGGCTCTGAAAAAACACTAAGGAAATGTGAGGCTTGTACGAAACATCAGCAGACAAGAACAGGGGTGATGTCAGACTGCCTTCCAGGATTAGAAACCCTTAAAAGCTCCTAAGCTCGGAGCTGCCGGGGAAAAAAAGCAAGATCCCTTCTCAGTGGAAGGAAGCAAGAAAGATGCAGCCTCGGGATTTTGATTTTATAAAGGCAGTGCAATGAACTCCAGCTCAATGGGGGCAAAGCCCAGCCAGCCCTTTGATTATAGTGTGGGATAATGAACCTGGTACTCGCTGTGATCTTTTAAGACCTCTCTCTCGCTTTCTCTGTATTATTAAACATTAATGAGTTTGTGTGTGTGTGTATTCCTAGTATATATATGTGATGGATTTATATCAGCTGAAGATTGATTGCTTATTGATCTATTGATTTGAATGGAGCTATGTCAGTTTACACACACACACACACACACACACACACACACACACACACACACACACACACACACACACACACCATGTCACTTAAACTGCTGTGTCTATTTTGCTCACCCTTCAGACTTAGCCCTGCTTTACCACTCTTTGTCTTTAAAAACCCTTATTAACATAAACTCGATGAAACATCTCAATGTCCCGGTGAGGCCAGCCAGGATTATTTCCACCCGTTTTATATCTGGAGAAAGGGAGGCTGAGAAGTTCCGGGTCAATTTCTCCCCTGGTTAGTGTAAACGTGACACCTCTACTTTCTCCTGCCAGTTGTCTGCTCTAGGGACTCTGCATGCAGGGACAGGATTTCTTTGGAGGGACAGTGGGTGCACTTTGCTGTCCACTTACACAGGAGCAGCATGTGTCTCTGGTTAGTGCTTATGGCTGGGAGCGATACTTTGCTGCCCATGTGTACTTGGGGATTGGGCTGACCTGATATTGACCCCTGTCCTTTTGAGAATGGTGAAATCCCACCTTGCTGCTTGTGCAGCCAGAAGCCAGCTCCTTGAGCACAGCACGAGGCAGGATAAACTGACTTGCTCGATAGCATGACGAATGAGATTAGAACTCAGGGGCTGCTGCCTTCCAGTCCACTGATGAGGGCTTCATTTCTGACTCCAAACAATCGATGCAGCAATAACGTTTGGCCAAAACTGCAAATAGGTTCAGCTGCTCAGACACTTATTGGGGGCTTCCTGCTCTTGCTCATGGTAAGAGCAGGCTGGGGTCAGTTTCCACCCCCCCGTAAGCTGGCCTTATGCTTTGGCCCTTCCCCCCTTCGCAGCTCGCACTGGCCAGGCAGGGAGGCAGGAAGGTGGGCTGGCCTCCCCCTGAGAGTGGTTTTGTCTCCACCCTGGCTAGGCATCCCTTTGAGCAGCAGCAATGGAGATGGGACTCTACTTTCCCAGGGCAGTAGCGACAGGTCTCCCCTCCTTCCCCCAGGCAGCACGGCAGGGTTCCCTGGAGTAGCAGCACTGGCGGCAGAGGACCCCAGCAAGCAACAGGACTGGATCTCTATGGGCTCCATGTGTGTTCCCTGGGCCATTCTCCTGCCTCCTCAGCCTAGTGTTTTGAACTGCCATTGGCCCATGGCTCTGACATCAATTGGAGAGAGAGCAGATGCATTGAGAAAGGACTCATGAGAGGGAAAACAAAATGGGGCCAGTTCAAAAATATTCCCTGCTCAGCTTAAAGCCTGGCTTGGTCTAGTCCCTGAGCAAAGTTCATCTAGTGCAAAAAGAGCATTTTATTCACCTCAACCATCTCTGCTCCTTGGTTGGAAACCACATACTGTAATGATTTGCAAACACGAGGAGAGCCTGAAACAAACAAGATGAGTTTACCACTAATACCAGTTGCAAACCCTGCCCCCCCATTTCATCCCTCCTCCCCCAAATAAATACATGACTCAATTCCATGTTGTCTGATGGGAATACTTCATAAGGCAAGCTTGTCGTGCTGTCGGCAGTTCCCAGAGACAGATCTCATTGCTACAGATGTTTTGCTCAGTTGTCCTGTAGTCATACTCGGAGAAGCAAAGCACAAATGTTAGTGAGAGAGAAAAAGGGAGAGAGTGTGTGTGTGTGTGTGGTGGGGAAGAGATCAAGTTTTTGAGACACAAAAAATATAAAAATACCCAGGAGTTAAACACAAACTCTTTATACCAAACGGAATCAATACAACTCTAATAAAAAGATTCAGTGGAAAGCAATGGCTGTTGCAATGATTCTGGAGCCAAACCGAAAGCAGTTTTGAACAGAAGTACAGAAATACTCTCTCTCTCTCTCATATTATGCCATGTTCCAACTTCCCTTATTCCCCCTCCGCCCCTCCGCCCAGTGGAAAATAGAAACAAATACAAACAATAATATAACTATGTAGACAATAGGAATAGAGTTTTCTACCAACTTCCTTACAGGGCATACAACACAGAGAGAGAGAGAGATTCTAATGTAAAAGCAACACCATTGAAGGCAACACCGCAGCCATGTGTAGGGGATGGTGCAGCAACACCTCTCCCCAGCATGAAGCACTGGAAAGTCTGTTTGTCAGAGAGGCACAGTTTGTCTAATGCCACTACATAAGTATGGAAGAGAGTGAGCAATCTGCTTGCTCTAACTGGATGGAGCAGACTGGCCCTGCTGCAGTCCCTGGTCTCTGCTTCCTTTCCACCCTCTTTCTGGAGTGCAGGCACTGGGATTGTGCTGCACAGCCACATGAATATGTGGTGGGGAAGTTTCGTGCTTACCCTTCTGCCCAGCATGCCTGGCCCTGAGGGATTCTGCAGAGCCTTCCCTCAGAGGACACCAAAACATTTCACTCACATTCACTGACTAAGCCTCCCCACCCCACTGTGGTGTATTATCATCAAACTAGAATAACACAGGCACAGAGCAGCGAAGAGCTTTGCCCAGCCACATGGCAAACCCAAGGCCAGAGCTGGCATTAGCGTGTGGGTCTCCAAACTACTCCACAAACCCATGCTGCTGTGCCCTCTCACCTCCATCTCCTCGTTATGCTGGAATGCACCAGCTGTTTCCGAACCATTTGGGAAAACAAAATGGGTCTGATTTCTCAGTTTCATCTCTCTAATTATTCATTGGCACAGGTGGCATTGTACAAATAATGCTAGCTGATACCCAGTGGAGGAGTGTACAGTCCATAAGCTGCCAGTGTCAGAAGAGAAGCCATGGGCTGAATGGACTTGGACAAATGTCAAAAGCAGCAAATAAATTATTAATCATGTTGTACTATAAACATCACCTACTATTTAAGGATCTGAAAGGACTTTACTAATATTAATGAATGCTTGGAATGTATTCACAGCAATAGCGCTGCAATTCTGATTTACATTAAGCACTAAACCAATTGCCACATGGAGACAAGTTGCTGATAACACTCCTAGTTAGGGAAGCATTCTTGGCATCATTTTACAGAAGACAACCCCTTGAACTGGACGCAGTATTGGCGTAAAAGTCTCATTAAAGCAGCAGACAATGATGATAACAGCTACCTACTTCCACTCGATATTCCCCTGCTTCACCATCGAAGGATTACATTTGCTCTCTTAGCCACCATCACCCCCAAGTCCTTTCCTGAGTCACTAATCTTCAAAATACAGCCCCCTCCCATCCTGTAAGTATAATTCCAAAGAGATGGCGTTGCCTGGAACTGAGATTTTCAGGATGTGAGTATCTCTACACAAAGACTGCCCCAGTGATCCAATTCACATGTGAATTTCTGTGGCTGCAACTCAAGTGGCCAGTTTTAAATGGTAGGTTCTGTGGGCTCTCTCTAAAGCATTAAATTGCGGTGTGCTGTATGCCACCCTATTTAGGGCCTGATCCAAATCCCACTGAAGTCAGTTGTCTTCCAGGGATTTTGGATCCAGCCCCAAATGATTCTACACACACAACTGGAGTTTTCCATGAGGGAGAGGATTCTTTCCTTGCTTTTTTGTCATGTGTTATCCACGTTGCATCTCTGGAAATGACTTCAGCCTTTTGAACAGCTATTCTTTCTGGCTTTCTAAACAATGTCTTGATTTTGTCAAAGGCAAAGGGAAAGAGACTCTTTAAACTGGCAAACTCCCCTTTTGTTATGTGCCATATAAATCTCAACTTATCCTAAGTCAGCCCTTCCGGTCACACTGACAGCACTGTCCCCGACATTGATTAATGGATCAGAACTCACTTTAAATGGACACTTTCTGGCTTGCTTTTTAAATCACTTTAAAATTGAAACCTCCTCATGGCTGGTTAGGAAAGCGCTGAACGGAAGGCTATTTTGGAAACACATCTGGCTGCAGTCCTGCTATGCCAAATTAGCAGTGAATCCAAAGGACTGACCAACGGAGGTGGCATCTGACCACTTGGAAGAGACTTCTGGAGTACAGCTGGGACAAGGCACAACCAGGCCGTGCAGAACACAAGGAAAATTCAGAGTCAATTTCATGCTGAGCTGGGTTTGTTTATGTAATGCAGGGAACTGGCTCATATCTCAACCTTTCATCACCCTGGCCTGGAACAGTAATATTTTAATAATGTCTAACAGCAAAACTATGGAAAAAATTAGGAGCCAGCTCAAAGAGAAGGAGGTTTTTTCTGATGCAGATTGAGTTCCCTAAATGACAGTCATTGCTTATTTCGGTAGAAAGCCTCCCCCATTCTCATTTAACAGCTCAGACTCTTGTTTCACTCTGGGATTTGGAACCTGGGAATTCAACTGTTGATAGATACTTTTAGTGTTTTGCACATGCTAAATATTGTATAGGAGTTCTTGGCCCTCTACCTGTTGGGTCATTAGAACCTCTGTGTGGAATGTGGCCATCCGACCTCCTGCCAAGCTCATTAGGGACCTTCAGGATAAAGTGTGTTAGAAGCACAATTGACTGATGAGTCCTTGTGGGATGGGACTCTGGAAAACAATGTTTTGGCTGAGGATAGGCAAAATATCATTTTGATTAATATTATTTCAGAAGGCCTGCATCTCATGCGATGGGAACATGTCACTGACAATAGACCTGGGTCTTTTAAAAAGAAACGACACTCTCCATCTCAAGTTCAGAGGGACACAGACTAAACTGCTTGAGAGAATTAGAAAACCATGCCACGGTGCTGGGAAATAGTTTACCGTTGAGGCTCGTGTTGCCATTTTACATCCAACTTCTGACAATGAATTGGTGAAGTGAGGGAGACAGTACCACATGATAATCAAGAGATATAACAGACTAGGCAAGCAAATCCCTTCCCTAAGCACAGATCTTGATTTTTAGGACAGGGAATGACTTTGTTCTGTTTGTACAATGCTAAACACAATGACGCCCTGGTCCAGGAGCAGGGCTCCTAAGCTCTACAGAAATATAAATAATATTACATTTATTACAGTAGAATCATAGGACTGGAAGGGACCTAGAGAGGTCATCTAGTCCAGTCCCCTGCACTCAAGGCAGGATTAAGTATTATCTAGACCATCTCTGACAGATGTTTGTTTAACCTGCTCTTAAAAATCTCCAGTGATGGAGATTCCACAACTTCCCTAGGCAATCTATTCCAGTGCTTAACCACCCTGACAGTTAGGAAGTTTTTCCTAATGTCCAGCTAAATCATCCTTGCTGCAATTTAAGCCCATTGCTTCTTGTCCTATCCTCAGAGGTTAAGGAGAACAATTTTTCTCTCTCCTCCTTGTAACTACCTCTTATGTACTTGAAAACTGTTATTCCCTTCTGTCTGCTCTTCTCCAGATTACACAAGCCCAATTTTTTCAATCTTCCCTCACAGGTCATATTTTCTAGATCATTAAATCATTTTTGTTGCTCTTCTGTGGACTTTCTCCAGTTTGTCCACATCTTTCCTGAGGCCTAATCAGTGCAGAGTAGAGCAGAAAAATTACTTCTTGTATCTTGCTTCCAACACTCCTACTAATACAACCAAGAATGATGTTTGCTGGATTTTTTTGCCAACAATCTTATACTGTTGACTCATATTTAGCTCGTGATCCACTATGACCCCAGATCCCTTTCTGCAGTACTTCTTTCTAGGCAGTCATTTCCCATTTTGTATGTGTGCAACTGATTGTTCCTTCCTAAATGGAGTACTTTCCATTTGTCCTTATTGAATTTCCATCTGATTTACTTCAGACCATTTCTCCAGTTTGTCCACATCATTTTGAATTTTAATCCTATCCGCCAAAGCTTTTGCAACCCCTCCCAGCTTGGTATTGTCCACAAACTTTACAAGTGTGCTCTGTATGCCTTTACCTAAATCATTGATGTATCTACATCATCAGTGTTACATGTTTAAATCATTACATCTTCACAAAGTGCAGTTCATTCCCAGCTGCTGCAACTCAGTTTCACATGGAGCAAAGCCTGTTTACACCAGCTGAGGATCTGATCCACTGGGCCAAATTCTGCTTTTAGTGAAGGGTTGCATTGCCATAAGAGAGGACAGTCTGGGCATGAGTTTAGAAAGTGACAGTGTAGTTATGAAATGGCACTGCAATACTCCCTCAAATGGAAATTTGCCAGAATGGCACTTGGGGACCAAACATGGAACATCCTTAGAACTCAGAATAAGATGTTCCTTCAGAACAGCCTTTTATATTAAAAAGATAAATTATTCAGTTCAGAAGAGCAAGCAGGTTAATAGTTATTATCAGCACCTGCAGATATCATCAAGCCTTAAAAAATAATCAGCGGTCTGATTTGACCTTTCAGTGAGCCAGACTCTGCATGCTTCCCTAGCCACCAGAGGCAGCTCTAGGCATTTTGCCACCCCAAGCACGGCAGGCAGGCTGCCTTCAACGGCTTGCCTGCGAGAGGTCCCTAGTCCCTCGGATTTGGTGGCAGCCTGCGGGACATCCATAGAAGCCGCGGGGCCAGTGGACCCTCCGCAGGCATGCTGCCAAAGGCAGCTTGCCTGACACCCTGGTGGCGATCGGCAGAGCACCCCCCATGCCTTGCCGCCCCGGGCACATGGCTTGGCGTGCTGGTGCCTGGAGCTGCCCCTGCTAGCCACACAGGCTAACCTTGCAGTATTGCCAAGCCCAAATGTTCAAAAATCATGAGTCATGAGATCATTTTAAAAATGAGATTTCATAAAATAAATATATTGGTGGTTTTGTGTATTTGCCTTCTGCTTTTGGAGCTTTTGGTACCCTCAGGTCACATTTTCAGGCTTTTCTCTGCAACCACAAGGGCTAGAGATTTACTGTATTAGAAAGAGAAGGGGAAAGAAAGGAAAAAAGAAAGCTGGTGTTCTCACGTAACTGCTTATCTGCAGGATATTAAATAAAATATCAAGTACTGTTGGTAACATTACACTGGAGCATTATTTCCATCATCATATTTACCCACAGCAAGAATGAGATTTCACAACACCAGCGAAAGAAGAAACAACTCAGATGCCAGATTCCATAGCCATTACTCATGGACAAATCTCTTTCTATTTCATTGAGAATTGCCTGCACAAAAAGAGGCAGGTTTTGGCCGCAGAAGACCATTGCAACTCTCTTTCATACAGGTGTAAAGCATTTGAAGGAGAATGCAACAAAAAAGAGTGAACAATGTATGATGACAATGCACAGATGGAGCCAGAGTTTTACCGGATACAAATTGGCCCAGCTCCACTGATTTCAAGAGACCTGAAGTTTGAGCCCTGAATGTTTGAATACATATTAAGAATACTTCAAACTTACAACCATAGTGTGTATGTAAGCAAGGTCTGCTGAATTCTTCCTTGACAGCTAGCTGGGAGGGGGAGAGACTTCAAGAGCAATCTATATTTACATAAACACATCTACTCTGCTTAGATACCCAGCAGATAGAGCAGTGTGCTGCTCAAAGTGATCACATTTGGCTGGTGTTGGGTTACAAATCACCTTTTTAATGAATGCAGAGGTAGAGAAATGCTGTTAGCAATGTTAACATTATTGTGAATAAAAGGGAGCAGAAGTGTACTTAACCTGTCCCAAATGATGGGGGTCACCCTCAGCTGAAAGGACCTTATTAAGCCAGGGGCTCGAATGCCAGAGCCCCATGGATGGTAAAAGGGTGGGGATAGGTATCCTAGCTAGGAAAAAGAAAGAGCTAAATAGGCTTTATTAGGAGCCTCTTCTGTTATTTTAAATGCTCAGTCACTAAGAGCTGAAATTACTTCAGATGGGGCAGTGTCTGTGCCCAACCTGCAAAGAACTGAAAATCACTAAGACACTGATGTGTGGAGCTCACAGCTGAGAGGCAGGTGGCAGTAGAAAGTAACTGACGGTCAGCTAGCGAACGAGTGGCTGGTGAGGTGGTAAGCAGATTGAGTGGGTGGCTGGCAGAGAGGGCACAGTAAGCGGACAGCAGGGCAGCTGGTGGGGAGGGGTGGTGATTGAGTGTCTGAGCAGCAGAGTGATTAAGGTGCCTCCTTACCTCCACCCAGGGGGGAGATGAACTCTGCAGCTGAATCTCTGAACTCTGGGTCTGTACTGACCAAGGACAGCAACTGAGAGTGGGGTGCAGAGAAGGGACAGGCCCGTTAAAGGGACTTTTGGGTTGCTGGATTTAAGAATCTGATGGAAAAAGGACTCTATCCAACTTACTTGGGGGGGGGGGTTTACTCATCATTTATGTTTGTGAACTCTGAGGTTTTTTCCCAAATTAACACTAGGTTACTTCTCTCCTTTTATTAAGTTTCTTTTCTATACACAGACTTTGTGCTTACGAGAGGGGAAGTATTGCCTCTCAGAGGCGCCCAGGGCTGGTTTGTAAATTTCCCCAGGTCACTTGGTAGGGGCTCACGCCAGTTCTGTGTTGTACCAATGGAAAGGAACCCCTAGATATTGAACCTTGCCCTGGTTGCTGCTGGCTCTGCCTGGCAGAAGAGTTACACTTATATGGCCCCCATTACTGTAGCATCACAATCTTTAATGTATATATTCTTGCAAGACCTGTGGGACGTAGGCCAATGTTATTATCCCCATTTTACAGATAGGGAAATGAGACAGAGAGATTAAGGGTTAGATACACAAAGACTTTAGGCACCGCAGTTCAAAATTTAGATCCTCAAAACCTCTGCTCAGATGCTGCCTAACCCTGTAGGTGCCTAAATTTTCACTGGTAATGTCCCCAAAGTGCCTACAATACTATCAGGGTACATCTCCACTACCTGCCGTATCGGCGGGTAGCAATCGATTTCTCAGGGATCGATATCGCATCTAGATGAGACGCTATATATTGATTCCCAAACGTGCTCCTGTCGACTCCAGAACTCCACCAACATGAATGGCGGTAGTGGAGTCGACAGGGGGAGCCGCGGACATCAATCCAGCGCTGCGAGGATGGTAGGTAACTCGATCTAAGATACTTCGACTTCAGCTACGCTATTCCCGTAGCTGAAGTTGCGTATCTTAGATCAATCCCCTCCCCTAGTGTAGGCCAGCCCTGAGTGCACATATGCAAAAGTGTTCAAGTCCTGATGTCTAGTTCATGACTAAGCCCTCAATATCATCCAGGCAGGCATTCCCCTGCCAGTTTTGCCTCTGGGGACCCAATTCAGTGGATGTGCTCAGAGACCACTTACTGAATAGGGACCTGCACAAAACACAGCCACTCCCTGTACACTGATGGGAGTGTTCATTGAGGTGCAGTCAGCAAGCATGTAGCAGAGAAGGGAATTGAACCCATCTCTTCCAAGTCCCAAGTTAGCAGTGTCACAACTGAACCATCCTTCTGCTTTCCCTGTCAGTAATAGAAAGCACTGAAGTTACATTACTATGACAGTTGAGTGAGGCAATGGTGAATCAGGCTCACAGGGATGAAGGGACCAATCCACAGACCATTGAAATCAACGGAAAGACTGATTTCAGCAGGAGGAAGGGGCATGCCGAAGGCAAGAAGGAGTTATGAAGAAGCTCTGCTCTGCTGACCCTCCATTAACAGAAAGGCTCATACAGACCATATTCCAGTAGCGTAAGCAACTAATGCTGGAGCTGGCATAGACCAACTCCCAGCATCCAGGAGTTGTAATCAGCTCTTTGCTGACCCTCGCCCTCCCTCTTTGCTGTGCTGAGTAGAGCTCAGATGCAGGGGAGAATCTGTCCCGGTTTCAGAAATTGAAACCCATCTCCTCAATCCCAGCCCCCTGGGGGCAGCCGCCTGACCGTGAGAATTCAGTGAATGACACGCACTCCTTTAGACAGCCTGATGAAGCTTTAGCCGTTGAGAGAGAGGACCCTAGTTTAGAAGAAAAGTGCTAATTTTGGGCAATGGAAATGAAACTTGTGACTTGCTTAGATATCAGCCCATCTGCAGGAACAGCTGCGGGTGTTTCACAACTTGATACTGTTAGCAGATAACTGACTCACCCACCACAGCTAGACTAGAGGACAAACTTATCCCTTGCTCAGAGAGTTCAAGCCATTTTTATTCTCTCACTTACTGGCTGTTTTCTGCTGCCTGCAGCCAGTCACAGTTGCTAGCATAACAACAAGGCCCTGGCAATTCCAGCTTTTAACAATGATAAGGATCAGATACTAGTCAACCTAGTAAGCAGCAAGCAAACTCTGTTGTTACATGAGGCTATTCATGCACTATTATTTTTCTCCATATCACTTAAATTGGGTGGGGAGGAATAGCTCAGTGGTTTGAGCATCAGCCTACTAAATCTGGGGATGTGAGTTCAATCCTTGAGGAGACCACTTAGAGGTCAGAGGCAAAAATCAGTACTTGGCCCTGCTAGTGAAGGCAGGGGGCTGGACTTAATGACATTTCAAGGTCCCTTCCAGTTCTAGGAGATTGGTAATCTCTTATTATTATAAATTATGATTCTGCAAACAAAGTTATAAATATTCTCAAAGAATCATTTCCTCTTGGAGAGATGCTTGCAGCAGGGCATGAAGAATTATTTTCTCCTGTTTTGGGTCTTTTTTTGATTAAATATATTTTAAGAATACTCTTTTCCCTCACCTCACTTCAACTAGCTGCATGTTCTACCTCCATTGTGAACCAATACTGTATATGTGCCAGATCCTCAGCTTGTGTAAATCAATGAAGCTCCATGATTACCATGATCTACACCAGCTGAGGATATGGCCCTATATGTTTAAAATGCAAAGGGTAAGTTCTTCTCACTTCCTGTAAGTTACAGGTTCTTACCCCCTCACCCTGTTCTTGAATCACAGTCCCATGAAATCACACCTCTCTCATGTTTCTGACACGGCCATTCCTTTGAATGGAGGACTCTGAGAAGACAGGGTGGAGGGGCTGTATCATGCCTGGTTGAGGTACCCATATTAACTCCCCCAAAAGGAACCAGATGAGAGCCTAACCAATGAAAGGAAGAAAATTCACATCAGCTCCTTCTCCAGGGTTCTCCGATCCATGATCGCTGCTCATGAGCAGCACCGACAGACTTCAGTGGGAGCTACTCCCACCAGGACTGATCCAAAGCCCATGGAGATCAATGGGCAGCTTCCTCTGGACTTCTGTGGGCTTTGGATCGGCCTATGCTGCATTTGTAGAAATAAAGGCCCAGTATTTGAATCATTGGCAAGCGGAGCACTGCAGTTCCAAATGAAACCTGACCCTACAACGATAAGAGATCATAGAATATTAGGGTTGGAAGAGACCTCATGAGGTCATCTAGTCTAACTCCCTGCTGAAAGCAGGACCAATCCCCAACTAAATCATCCCAGCCAGGGCTTTGTCAAACCTGACCTTAAAAACCTCTAAGGAAGGAGATTCCACCACTCCCTAGGTAACCCATTCCAGTGCTTCACCACCCTCCTAGTAAAATAGTGTTTCCTAATATCCAACCTAAACCTCCCCCGCTGCAACTTGAGACCGTTACTCCTTGTTCTGTCATCTGCTACCACTGAGAACAGCCGAGCTCCATCCTCTTTGGAACTCTCCTTTCAGGTAGTTGAAGGCTGCTATCAAATCCCCCCTCACTCTTCTCTTCTGCAGACTAAATAACCCCAATTCCCTCAGCCTCTCCTTGTAAGTCATATGCCCCAGCACCCTAATCATTTTTGTTGCCCTCCATTGGACTCTCTCCAATTTGTCCACATCCCTTCTGTAGTGGGGGGACCAAAACTGGATGCAATATTCCAGGTGTGGCCTCACCAGCGCCGAATAGAGGGGAATAATCAGTTCCCTTGATCTGCTGGCAATGCTCCTACTAATACAGCCCAATATGCCCTTTGCCTTCTTGGCAACGAGGGCTCATTGACTCATATCCAGCTTCTCGTCCGCTATAATCCCCAAGACCTTTTCTGCAGAACTGCTGCTTAGCCAGTCGGTCCCTAGTCTGTAGCAGTGCACGGGATTCTTCTGTCCTAAGTGCAGAACTCTGCACTTGTCCTTGTTGACCCTCATCAGATTTCTTTTGGCCCAATCCTCCAATTTGTAGAGGTCATGCTGGACCCTATCCCTACCCTCCAGCATATCTACCTCTCCTCCCAGTTTAGTGTCATCTGCGAATTTGCTGAGGGTGCAACTAAGCCCATCATCCAGATCATTAATAAAGATGTTGAACAAAACCGGCCCCAGGACTGACCCATGGGGTACTCTGCTTGAAACTGGCTGCCAACTAGACATGGAGCCATTGATCACTACCAGTTGAGCCTGACAATCGAGCCAGCTTTCTATCCACCTTACAGTCCATTCATCCAATCCATACTTTAACTTGCTGGCAAGAATACTGTGGGAAACGCATCAAAAGCTTTGCTAAAGTCAAGATATATCACATCCACCGCTTTTCCCCATATCCACAGAGCCAGTTATCTCATCATAGAGGGCAATCAGGTAGGCCAGGCTTGACTTGCCCTTGATGAATCCATGTTGACTGTTCCTGATAACCTCTCTCTTCTCCAAGTGCTTCAGAATGGATTCCTTGAGAACCTGCTCCATGATTTTGCTGGGGACTGAAGTGAGACTGACCGGTCTGTAGTTCCTTGGGTTCTCTTTCTCCTCTTTTTTAAATATGGGCACTATATTTACCTTTTTCCAATCATATGGGACCTTCCCTGATTGCCAAGAATTTTCAGATAATGGCCAATGGCTCTGCAATCACATCAGCCAATTCCCTCAGCACCCTTGGATGCATTAGATCTGGACCCATGGACTTGTTAGAAAAGCTGGGCATGCACTAGTCCTTAACCTGGCCTTTCACCACTGAGGGCTGGTCACCTCCTCCCCATACTGTGCTGCCCAGTGCAGCAGTCTGGGAGCTGACCTTGTCTGTGAAGACTGAAGCAAAAAAAAAAAAAAAAAAAAAAAAAAAAAAAAAAAGCATTGAGTACTTCAGCTTTTTCCACATCATCTGTCACTAGGTTGCCTCCCCCATTCAGTAAGGGCCCCACACTTTCCCTGACCTTCTTCTTGTTGCTAACATACCTGTAGAAACCCTTCTTGCTACCCTTCACATCACTTGCTAGCTGCAACTCCTATTGTGCCCTGGCCTTCCTAATTACACCCCTGCATGCTCTAGCAATATTTTTTATACTCCTCCCTAGTCATCTGTCCAAATTTCCACTTCTTGTAAGCTTCCCTTTTCAGTTTAAGCTCACCAAAGATTTCATGGTTAAGCCAAGCTGGTCACCTGCCATATTTGCTATTCTTTCTGCACATTGGGATGGTTTGTTCCTGTGCCCTCAATAAGGCTTTTTTAAAAATAGAGCTAGTTCTCCTGGACTCCTTGCCCCCTCGTATTAGCCTCCCAGGGGATCCTGCCCATCAGGTCCCTAAGAGAGTCAAAATTTGCTTTTCTGAAGTCCAGGGTCAGTATTTTGCTACTCTCTTCTTCTTTTTGTCCGGATCCCGAACTCGATTATCTCATGGTCACTGCTGCCTAGGTTGCCACCCACTTCTACTTTCCCTACCAATTCTTCACTGTTTGTGAGCAGCAGGTCAAGAGGAGCATGGCCCCTGGTTGGTTCTTCCAGCACTTGCACCAGGAAGTTGTTCCCAAAACTCTCCAAAAACTTCCTGGATTGTCTGTGCACTGCTGCATTGCTCTCCCAGCAGATGTCAGGGTGATTGATGTCCCCCATTAGAACCAGGGCCTGTGATCTGGAAACTTCTGTTTGTTGTCCAAAGAAAGCGGCATCCACCTCATCCCCCTGGTCTGGTGGTCTATAGCACACACCAACCATTACATGACCCTTGTTGCTCTCGCTTCTAAACTTAACCCAAAGACTCTCAACAGGCTTTTCTCCAGGTTCCTATCGGAGCTATGAGCAGTCAGGCCGCTCTCTTATATACAGTTCAACTCCTCCACCTTTCCTCCCCTGCCTGTCCTTCCTGAGCACTTTATACCCATCCATGACAGTGGTCCAGTCATGTGAACTGCCCCACCAAGTCTCTGTTATTCCAATCACATCATAGTTCCTTGATTGTGCCAGATCAGGTGGAGCAGTTGGATGTTTTCCAGGGGCGAGGGTGAGATTTATATACAACTTCAGCAGAGAGAAAGGCACTGTTGTGTCAAGTCTTTTAATAAAGGCCCTGTCCTCCTTCCTCCCATCTAGTGCTATGTGCCTTGAAATCCCACCCATCCATTGTTTGCCTTGGGGCTCTGTCATTCAAAGAACCCTCCCATCTTCCTATAGAATCCCCTTCACCATGAGATGAATAGTTTGGGCCAAGAAATCTGGGGCCTGAGTGGAACCACTGCCTTCATGAAGACCTTTCCCTTAGCCATTAAGACTCCATTCTCTCCACTCTATTCTGTGCTCTAACTGGGAAACATGAACATAATTCCCTTCAGAGCTCCATGCAGGGTTGGAAAGCGCTGCTGTGGAGCAACACAAGGTGTAACCCCTCATCTCTTGTTGGTAGATGAACCTTGATCTGGGGTCTGGCTTGGAAAGTATTTGCAAAGGTGGTTTCTGAGGAACAAGATGTTGCACCATATGGTGGAACTGACACAGTGGACTCCTTCTGAGTCAGGGCTGTACTGCCCCCAAGTATGAGGCAAAGGGGTATGGTGCTGCCATTCAAATAGATGGTCAAACCATGGTTTCAAATACATAAGAATGGCCAAACTGGGTCAGACCAAAGGTCGATCCAGCCTAGTATCCTGTCTACCAACAGTGGCCAATGCCAGGTGCCCCAGACGGAGGGAACCTAACAGGTAATGATCAAGTGATCTCTCTTGCCGTCCATCTCCACTCTGTGACAAACAGAGGCTAGGGACATCACTCCTTACCCATCCTGGCTAACAGCCATTAATAGACTTAACCTCCATAAATTTATTTAGTTCTCTTTTAAACCCTATTATTGTCCTAGCCTTCATAACCTCCTCAGGTAAGGAGTTCCACAGGTTGACTGTGCACTGTGAGAAGAAGAACTTCCTTTTATTTGTTTTAAATAGCACCACATTTAGCTAATCTGATGCCTTGTGGGGCATCCTGTGATGCCACACCAGCAGCTTGCTTCCATGTTGGGCCCCACCTTCCACTTGGAGTGGCAGTGACATGGAGCAGTGGCATGGGCACCTCTTCTCAGACCCAAGAACAGTAGCAGGGTGCCCCCCTTTCCTCCAGAGAGGCAAAAATATCAGCAGGGAGTGCTAGTACCCACCCCAGAAGCCAGGGTGTATTTGATGGGTGAGTGGGCCCAGTCACATACAGAGTCTGCTGCTGGCATGTGTTGGCAGCAGCCTCCAGAGCAGCGGGTATAGAATTTAAAGCTCTGTGGAGATACATGGAGCTGTCAGAGCTATTGTTCTATGCTCTCTGGAGATGCAGGCAGACAATGCTGTGCTGGCTATATTCAGGTATGTTTTCAAGCTTTTCTTTGTAACAGCAAGAGCCAGAAACGTACTTTTCTTTTCTTCTGCAAAATGAAAGCAGAGATTGTGTTGTAGTCACATGACTGCAGGGAATAGAGATCCAGGTATGGGCCTTTAGTGCCAATACCTTAGCTCAGCCCTAGTTCTGACTCCTTAAAGATCCCCTAACACTTTTTGCAGCAGTAGGTAGGTGAGTTCAACCTATGATCCTTGTAGATTGTTTGCAGATCATCTTGTTAAGTCTGTAAAGCACTTTAAGATGATATGTGATGAAAATTCTATATAAGTCCTTTTTTAGGGGGCTACTTTCCTAGAACTCCCATCCATTGCATGCCCAGGGAATAGGCAATTGCAATTTGAACCTAGATCTCTATTTGCTAATGCAAAACTCCTACGTACACACCAGCGAGCTACTTTACTGAGTGAGTTCTAAGAGGCAATGGTATTCTCTTGGTGAAATATAGTCAGATTGTCAAGGTCCTTTAATATCAAAATAATCCTGGGATCAAACCCAATCATGCTGTGGACCATTACAATTCTCTTCTCTAACTTACAAGATTCTTGGGTCTGAAGAAAACCCCAGAGAGAGGGATGTGTTTCCAATATTAGCTGTGAAGATTCAGTTCTCTCTGTGGCAATGAGAAAAAGAGTAGTTGCTTCCTAAAAGAAAGCAGATATTGAAAGGTGAAGTAAGCACTGGCATTGTATTTAGAGGAAGCATGCCTGAGAAGGAAGATAAAAGGTAACTAGGATGGTAAGAACTATTTTCCAAGGTCTCTGTCCTGCATCCAATGAAGTGAATAGGAGGACTGTCATTGGTATCAATCAATCTTAAGGTCCTGATTCTACAAACACACACTTAGGTGTGTCATAACTTTATGTGAACAGTTCCATTCACTAAGTGCATGCATAAATGTTTGCATGATCAGGGTCTAAGTGATTTGTAGCATTGCAACTTTCATCTGCCAAGGTTACTGCTAGAACTGTAAGAATATTTTACATGCAGTAATTTATTGGATGAATTCCACCATTTTTCCCCTGTTCACAAATTGTTTGCAAACAGATTGAAAATCCCAGATGTACTCATCATTCAAAATCATTCAGAGTTCTTCAGTGAATAACACGTGGTCTGCAGCTCATTTGTGAACAGTTCCTTGTGGATATTTGTAATTTGTACTATGTGGGCTAATTATGCCAGTCACATGGTAGCTGTTCCTTGATTGGGTGGTTTATGTAAACACCCAACAAAGAGCAATCTGTGAACTGGAAATTGCACAGTTGGATATATAATTCAAACCTCACTTTCAGCACATAGTCAACTTTAAATTCATGTTTTGCCAGGGTTTGTATGGTCCCACTTTATATTAAGGTTCTAGTCAAAATGGTTAATAAGCGATGACCAAATGTTATAAGCATGTTACAGACTGAATAGAATCTCTTATAGCTTGATATAAGCACATCAACAATGGTATTACAGATGGTTACAAACCATGACTATAAGCAACCTCTTGATTTGCTGGACTCTAACAATTGATTAACCACATGTTAAAACATTTGATTCATTTATGAACCTTCTATGTTCAATGGGACCATTTGTACTAGCATTGTTTGGGGCCCCATTTCAGTAAGATTCTTAGGAAAACCAATACACTGCTACCTTGATATAACGCCACCCAGTATAACACAAATTCGGATATAATGTGGTAAAGCAGTGCTCCAGGGGGCAGGGCTGGTGCAACCATTTAGGCAACCTAGGCAGTCACCTAGGGCGTTAGGAGTTGGGGGGCACCATTTTCTTCGGCAGCGACCACGGCAGCTGGATCTTTGGCTGTCCCGGTCGCTGCCAGTATTTAGGCGGAAGGAGCTGGGGCAGGGAGGTGCGGGGATGGCTGCTTGCAGCAAGTAAAGGGTGGGGTGGCACGCAGGGGAACTCGCCGCCCCAGCTCACCCCTGCCCCACCTCCTTCCCGAGCACACCGTCGCTGTTCACTTCTCTCACCTCTCAGGTTTGCGGCACCTAAGCTGATTGGCGCCACAAGCCTGGGAGGCGGGAGAAGTGAAGCAGCGACGGTATGCTCGGGGTGAAGATGGAGCAGGGGTGAGCTGGGGTGGGGGGAGGTGCCTCAGGGCGGAGGGGGGAGGGAGGGCGCCTCAGGGCGGGGGCAAGGTGGAAGTTTCACCTAAGGCGCAAACCATCCTTGCACTGGCCCTACCAGGGGGGCAGGGCTGTGCACTCCGGTGGATCAAAGCAAGTTCAATACAACACGGTTTCACCTATAACAAGGTCCCAAGGACAGGGTTATATCGAGGTAGAGGTGTACTTCAAAAATCACAACCTTAGCTTGAAACTGACATTTGAATTTGAATGAATCGTCTTCTACATTTTCCCCCACCATTTGCTCAGTGTTGGCTATTACAGTTGAAGCCATGGTGGGTGAGTGTTAATATGATAGGAACAGGGCATGGACCTTAGCCCAGACAACGAACCAAACTATCATTAATATTTGGCTAAGTACACTCCAGATTCTCCTCAACTTTCTGTACTTTGCTTTGGCTAGGTCTACACTGAGTGGGGTGGGGGTCGACCTAAGATACGCAACGTGGCTGAAGTCAGCATATCTTAGGTCGATTTACCTGGCCGTGAGGACGGCAGTGAGTCGACTGCTGCCGCTCCCCTGTTGACTCCACTTCTGCCTCTCATTGCAGTGGAGTTCTGGAGTCAACGGCAGAGCGATCAATTTTATCACATCTACACTAGATGTGATAAATCGATCCCCAATAGATCGATCACTACCTGCTGATTTGGTGGGTAGTGTAGACACACCCTTTTGCTTGTGTCTACTGAAGTCTCAGCAAGCCTGGCAGCTGATTTTGTTGAACCAGCTGCTGTCTCCAGAATTCCTCCACTCCAGGGCTTCCCTGGACTCAGAGCTGAATTGATGTATTCTGGGTTACCTCTGCCTTACTTGAAGTTCTCAGCCAATGGGAGCTGCAGGGGTGGTGCTTGGGGAAGGAGCAGCGAGTGGAGCCCCCTGGCTGCCCCTATGCATAGGAGCTAGAGGGAAGACATGCCAGCTGCTTCCTGGGAGCTGCGTGGCATGGAGGCTAGCAGGGATTCTGCCAGCCGTGCTGCACAGTGCCACCAACCAGCTGGCTGTTTTTAACATCATTGCCCCTTTTCCACTCCCGGGCTGTCAGGGGCAAAAGGAGCAACTGCCCCAGGGCGGAGGATTTAAAAGGGCATAAGAACATAAGAATGACCATACTGGGTCAGACCAAAGGTTCATCCACCCCAGTATCCTGTCTACCGACAGTGGCCAATGCCAGGTCCCCAGAGGGAGTGAACCTAATGGGTAACGATCAAGTGATCTCTCTCCTGCCATCCATCTCCATCCTCTGACAAACAGAGGCTAGGGACACTAGCAGAGGCTGGAGTCACAGGCCTTTTTTAATTGCCACCGGAGCCGTGGGCAGTGTGGGCCAGGCAGCATGACCCCCCAGTCCCGCCCTTACCACCCGAGGCCCCGCCCATACCGGAAAGAATTTTATATTGCTTTCACCCCTGCTGACACCCCCCCCCCCCCCGTGAGAGACGGCCATGCTAATATCCCCATTTTACCAGCTTTTCTGACGCTGACTGTGATTCAGGAAAGGAAACATGTTTAATTGCTTCCCTCAACAGGAATGCTTTATGACTTGAAGCCAAAGGCTGAAAATTTGCTTTTGACATCTCGTAAAATAAAACTCAGCAATTGAAACAGCTTTCCCATTTTTGTTGAAACCTGAGATCAGGGCTCCAGTGGGCTTGGAGCTATACAAACACAACAGGTCAGTAGCAGAGCTGGGATTGCTCAGTTCTCCTGACAGCCAAGCTAGCAGCTTAGTCATTTAACCACTCTGCCCTCAAAAACATATCTGCAGTTCTCCGATTCAGCTTTTCCTTTGATTTTGTTACTGAGCATCTCCTCCTCCTCCTCCTCCTCTCCCATTCTGAATAAAATCAAACAAGGTACAACAATGCTACTGAAGGTAAACATGTTGCATAAATAGCAGACAATGTGCTTTTCTTGGCATTTGCATCATAGGCACATATTACAAAACATGCAAATACTTTGTCTGGGGGATGAATTCCATACAAACGGATGGAAACAAGACAGACAAGCAGGGAAGAGACTCGAATGGATTGCCTGAATGAGACTCCAGCCTGGAAGCCTTTGGTGAGGTATTTGGACTGCAAAAGAACAAAACTACAATGAAAACTTTGGTGCACTGGCTGCTCTGGGAAAGAAGGGATCTACAATACGGTTGGAGGAGGGGGCAGTGATTATATGGTATCTTCAGGGAGCTAGTTTCCACCTGTTTGCAGGGGCTTTCCAGAACCTCATAAAAAGGAGTTAACTATGTTTCCTCCATAATGTAAGTCTAGCTTGTTTCCCCTGACTTTTCTCTATGTTCTGGGCAGAAGCTGTAGCTCAGATGAAAAGGTAACAGGTACCTGTGGTGCACAGCACTACAGTTAGCCCTTTATCTCCTGTTCTACGGCCATTTGTGTGCTCCTGGTGTTTTATTAACAACCAGTTAAAATCGATGGCTGGGCTAGCAGCCAGACAGATGCATACTACCTAGTGATGGAGGAAGCTGGAAAGGTTCAGAGGTCCAACTTGGTTAAGCCCCCACCAGCTAAGACATAGACCTAATCCATTCTGATCTGAAGAATTAGCACAGCAATTTCCTGAGTTAAGAAGAGGAATCCCATTGTCCTATCTGGAGAGTGGAATCTGGAGCCTGATTGCTAATCTGCTTGTGTTAAAACAGGACCACAACATGGGGCAGTGACTAGAATATAGGGCTGGAAGTGGGCCACCCTCCTTGCTTTGTATGTGACTCACTGGGAAGCCTTGGGCAGTTCAGCTAAGGCGTGTTCCAGTCACTGGAACGAGCTTTGGCCATGAATCTTGCAGTTAGACCCGGCCAAACTTCCTCACGATTTGACATTCCGATGAGATTTTTCAACGTTTCAATTTTAACCAAGATGAGGAATACAATGTTATGAATGTTTTGGTGAATGTTCTCTTCAGTTTGCTGACCAGCTCCATCTCTATGGCTCGCAGTTACTCCATCTGGGAGATGAGTCACCTACTTCCTAACAAGGGTGTTGTGAAGCTAAATGCAACATGTCAAAAGGGCCTTGAGATCCTCAGAGGGAAATCGCTGTTAAAGTGCAAATTATTATCCTCATTTTATAGATGCAGAAACTAAGGCTGAGAGAGAGTAAATGACTTGCCCAGCATCACAGGACCACCTCCAGATTTGTTCTTCGGGCTGGTGAGAGTGACCCAGAGGTGGTAACTTTCTGCCTCAGGCTAAAATATAGCTTGGCGAGACAGTGGGGGGGGCGAATGGGCTCGAGGGTGGGGGAAATGCCCCAAGAGCCAGTGGGGGCGTGGATGGGCTGGAGGGGAGGGCAATGCCCCGAGATCCAGTGGGGGGCTGACAGAATGCCATGAATACCTGTGGCACCCAGGTGACGGGGGTCATTATGCCAGCACAAGGCATCGGCCTCAGCCAGGAACTGGAGGTGTATGCTCAGCCACAGCAGGGCTACCCTGTCCAACACCACAACCCTGTGCTCTTGCCAGCACTCGCTGGTGCCCAGTTAGGGATGTGGGACCCAGCCTATCAACACCGCCAGCTTTCCCCACTGTGGAGCTCTGGCAGCTCTGTCAGTTGTCTGAGGGTGCACTGATGGGCAGGGGGAAGGAGGGCCCTGCACTCCCCTCCCCCACCAGTACCAGCCTGATTTGTCCCCTAGCTAGAGCTTTTTGTCACAGTCCCCCAGCTGGTTAGTTGCAAACAGCTTCACTCCACTGTCTAACGCTCCCTGCCAGCTAGTGGGCTGGGCCACGAGCTAGTCCGTTTTCAGTGTCAGTATCACAGGATTGTAACGTTCTTGTGCTATGGGTGCTGCTTTAACTAGAGTAATAACAAGCAAATGACCCAGAGTGGGGCTGAGGAGAATACCCATGGCTGCTTGTTATCGTCATATGCTACTTATAGTATGTGCTCAGGTCCCATCTCATTTCAGGCTGAATCAAATCCATTTGTCCTGTGGAGGCACAGTCTGATGAGCAGCCCAGCGTTCTGCACGACTGGGGAGTCTCAGACAAACAAGTCCCCTAAGGTCTCAGGCCCCACATTATAATTAACAACCAGTACTAATTGTTTGTAAGTTGGGAAATGAGTTGAAGTGGTGGAGGGAGGGAGGAAAGTTGTTGTGTGAACATGAAGGGGGGTTTGTCGGAGCTTTTCAGTTATAAATTGTAGCAGGGCTGGAAAGCAGATTTGCAAATCAGCTGTTCAATCCAACTCGATCATGGTCTTTCTGACCTCCCTACATTTGACAAGCAGTTTATTACCAGCACATAGGTCCAAGTATCTGTATGCAGCTGACTGTTATCTGTCTTAGATACTTCTATGGCCCCCTTTCTGTACTATCCCCACAGCTCCCAATCTTCAGTGCGTGTATCCTCAACACCCCTGCTATTATTCTATTGCATAGATGAGGGAGACAAAGACAGACTAAGTGATTTGCCCAATGTCACATGAGAAGCCTATGGCTGGGTAGGAAACCAAACTCAACTCTACCAAGCCCCAGGCTAGCACCCAGCCCAGATCCTTGCTAGGTGGGTTTTTTTACCATTATGAATAAAATCATGCATACAGCTGTATTCTACAAGAATGATTCAAACCACTATGGGTTCACTATTTTAAGCTAGAGCAAGGATTCTCAAATGATTTCATAATGTGGACCACAGCTTAATAGCTGTGTCATGGACCCTCTGTGATGCTCTGTACCTTGGCGGAACACCATACACCGCCAGGTTCATCTTTATAAAATGATTGTGTGGTATCCAATGCAAAGTTTGTCATGTCAGGTATCTTCGGAAGGCTCATGATGCACAGAGTATGGTGGTTATAACATTACTATAACAATTACTATAAGTTATAATTTCATGTATGTAGTTTGTATCCTCATGGTTTAAAATAAACCTAGCCATAAACTCTCCAAGAGCAGAGAGGCAGTTCACACCTCATCAGGGCAGGTATGGGACAAACCCAGCCCAGCCTCACAGGAACGAAGGATGCTGGCCTAGGCAGCAACAAAAGAATGTTAGACTCTCAACGGAAGCACTTCCCCTCCCCTTGGTCAGACAGGGACTACGATGAGGTAATGCTCCCCTGAATCTCAAGTGGGGAAGGGGTGGCAAAGCCAAGAGAAAAGAAAGAACATGATAAAAGGGAGAGATGTTTGCCATGCTCTCTTTCTCTTCCACCTCCATCTACAGACACCACACCAAGCAACTTAATGCTGATCAAAGAGGATCTCCTGGCTGAAGAGCAGCCAGACAGCCTGTGATGAGAAGTGTCTAAGTTTGTAAGGGCATTGAAAGATCAGCTTAGAATGCATTTTGCATTTATTTCATTTGACCAAATCCAACTTGTTATGCTTTGATTTATAATCCCTTAAAATCTCTTTGTAGTTAATAAATCTGTTTGTTCGTTCTACCTGAAGCAGTGTGTTTGGTTTGAAGCATGTCAGAGACTCCCCTTGGGATAGCAAGCCTGGTACATATCAATTTCTTTGTTAAACTGACAAACTCATATAAGTTTGCAGCGTCCAGTGGGCATAACTGGACACTGCAAGATGGAGGTTCCTAGGGTTGCGTCTGGGACTGGAGACATTGGCTGGTGTCATTCGGTTGCACAATCCAAGGAGAGCTTACATGCCAGAGGCTGTGCGTGACCAGCCTAGGAATGGGGTTTCTCACAGCAACGTTGGGTAAGGCTGGGAGGAGTGGTAGATATGCTGGAGGGTAGGGACAGGATACAGAGGAACCTAGACAAATTAGAGGATTGGTCCAAAAGAAGCCTGATGAGGTTCAACAAGGACAAGTACAGAGTCCTGCACTTAGGACAGAAGAATCCCATGCACTGTTACAGACTAGGTACTGAATGGCTAGGCAGCAGTTCTGCAGAAAAGGACCTAAGGGTTACAGTGGATGAGAAGCTGGATATGAGTCAGTGTCCCCTTGTTGCCAAGAAGGCTAACAGCATTTTGGGCTGTATTAGAAGTGGCACTGCCAGCAGATCGAGGGATGTGATCATTCCCTTCTATTCGACATTGGTGAGGCCTCATCTGGAGTACTGTGTCCAGTTTTGTGCCCCACACTACTAGAAGGATGTGGAAAGATTGGAAAGAGTCCACCGGAGGGCAACAAAAATGATTAGGAGACTGGAGCACATGTCTTATATGGAGAGGCTGAGGGAACTGGGATTGTTTAGTCTGCAGAAAAGAAGAATGAGGTGGGGTATTTGATAGCTGCTTTCAACTATCTGAAGGGGGATTCCAAAGAGGATGGATCTAGACTGTTCAGTGGTACCTGATGACAGAACAAGGAGTAATGGTCTCAAGTTGCAGTGGGGGGAGGTTTAGGTTGGATATTAGGAAAAACTTTCACTCAATGGTGAAGCACCAGAATGGGTTACCTAAGGAGGTGGGGGAATCTCCTTCCTTAGAGGTTTTTAAGGTTAGGCTTGACAGAGTCCTGGCTGGGATGATTTACTTGGGGACTGGTCCTGCTTTGAGCAGGGGCTTGGACTAGATGACCTCCTGAGGTCCCTTCCAATCCTGATATTCTATGATTCTAAGGCTGGCTTCTAGGGTCAAGGATTGAGTCACCTAGCAGATCATTGGTCCAAACAACACCAAAGGGGAACATCACGCCATCTGTCCTCATTTGCAAGTGTATGGATCACCTCTGCATGTCCCTGGGCTGCCACTTCACCTCCCAGACAGGTAGGTGGAGAGTGGATCAGCACCAGAAGGGGCAGAGCTTGATTCAATTCCACAATGAACCAGCCAGTGCAGCCAAGCTGGGATGGAGGGGGAAGCATTCCACTGGCAGGGCTGGCCCAAATTTCCCCCACTGAGCAAGTAACTCTCAATCACAGTCTGGGCCTTGTTTTGCTAACTAGACACTGCTGTTTCTAGCAAAGCCGCAGTAGACCCCATTAGTAGGTTAGTAGTTTATTTGTTCCTTTAACACAATGTGCTAGCTGAAAACAAAGAGCCAACACCATATGACCGGCCATTTCTCTGCAAATTACTGGTGAGCTACAGAAAGTACAGTTTGAGGACTGCTGCTCCAGGGTCTTTGGGGCCATTCCTGAAGGACTCCATAGTGTGTTTGTTCAGTTTGGTTAGATACATCCACCCCATACTTCAGCCATGGGGCCAAAACCTAGTCCTTATTAAGTTTTCACTCAGACCTTATGCAGGCAACACTCCTGCTGAACTCAATGGGAGTTTAGCCTGAGTCAGAACTCAATAAGGCCTCCAAGATTTGGCCCATCACCAAAGACATGGGTTCTAATTCTGCTCTCACAAACGGCTTTGAAGCAGGAGTGAGTCAGAGGAGAATCAGGCCCTATTCCCTATCTCAAAGTGATTGCAATCTAAGGGCTGGAATTTGCCCTTATTGAGTAGTCCTTTACAGCTGCAAGCCAACCCATTGAAGTCAAAGTTGCTACGCCGGAAGCAATGTGAGTAAGGGTGGAAGACTGTCCCTCAGTGAGACAAGGCAGGATGGTAGGGGAGACTTTAGGCAGTGGTGGGTGTGTGGATTACTGATGATGAGAAATAGGTAGGAGGGATGTTTTGAGGAGGTGGATTTCTGCTGCATGTGCAGGGAGCAGCCTGATTCTTAAGAAAAGGAAAAGCAACCTGCCTCGTTATCACCTGCTGAAAGAAATTCCATTGCCTCTCAGCAGCCAGCGCAATGCTCAGCCTCCATGAAAATGAGGCTCGGGGATTTTTGGAAGCAATTAATCTGATTTCAAATAGCATTCATCACATAATGGATCAGCATTAGTGCCCCAGACCAAGACTGTGCCAACATTGCTGAGGATGTGCAATGTAATCACCATTCAAAGTTCCAGGAAAGTGGAGAGCTCCTTTGTCCTAGACTTTAGCATTCATACTTGAATTACGTTCTGATTTTTTCAGAGGACATTTCCATCTCTTCCCACTCCAGCTAGGCATTTGATCAATACAAATGCAGTCAGTAAATTAAATCCACAACTGCCTGCTGAGCTACCTATCTGTTCTTTAATGATTCATCTGAAAAGAAATAAAATTTACAGTAGAAAAGTAATAAAAATCCCTCTTGTCTTTTTCACTTGTCATTGAAAAGGATTAAAGTAAGTTTGCTGTGGAATTTCTCTCTCAGTTCATGTGCCTGCTGTAGGCAGGCACCAACCTATTGCCTTTACCTACTTACCCCAGGGCTTCATGCCCTAGTGCTGGCTGATGAAAAGCAGGATGTTTTTGTGGGTAAGTCACTAGAAGGGGAATCAGAAGATCTGGATTCAGTTCCTGGCCTTGCTCTGTGACCTTGGACAAGTCACCTTGGAGGGTCAGATTTTCTGTTGCTCTGTTACCTTGGACAAGTCACCTTGGAGGGTCAGATTTTCTGAGCTCTCTGTGCCCCCTAGATTTTCAAACTCAGCTCCTATTTAGACACCTCAATAAGATTTAGATGTTCAAAGATGATCAGCTTCTATTGTGATATTTATGGCCAGATTTCCCAAAGAGCTCCACATCCAATATGTTATCTCTTGAAAATCTGACCACTTACTTGGGTGCCTCAGGTGGAGCAGAGACCTTTGAATAATCTGGCCCTGACTGTGGGTGCTGAGCATTTTTGAAAAGTTGGTCATTAGTCTCACTGGCTAAAGTTTTCTGAAGAGCTCAAGTGACTGACAATGGGACCTCTGCTCCTTTCAATAGGGTAGATGCTCCTTGGGGAAAAAAAAACAAAAAAGAGACCTTTAGAAAAAATTTTACTTTTGCTATCTCAATTTCTCATCTGTGAAACAAGGATAAAAGTTCTTCTTCCCCCCGCCCCAACTTTGTCTGTCTTGTTTATGTAAAGTGTAAGCTCTTGAAGGGAGGTGCTGACTTCCACTGTGTGTTTGTACAGCCCCTAGCACAAATAGACCCCATTAGGCCAAGATTAGGGACCCAAAGCATTAGTCTAATAAAAAACTGTTATTAATTCTGATTGCAACTCTTAACGTCCATTGATGTTAAGGGCAATTTAATTGAAGACACAAATACAACATTCTTTCTTTAAATGGTGTAAGGTGAAAAATACCTGGAGGAATTAAATTGAAAAATGTTGCCACTCCAAGGGAGAAACACACATCAGCAGTAAAGTGTTTCCTGTTTCTCACTCCACCTTGGAAATATTTCAGAACTCCTTAGAAAATAAGTATGCATTTGATGGCAATTTGGGTGGATTTAATAACTGCATAGAGACCAAGGGAATGACACACCAACACACCCTTGGTAAGATTAGTGTATGTATTGAAATAATTCCTTAACATGTAATGTATCTGTTCTTTTTGGTTCTCCTCCTGGGAGAAAGAAGAAGCATTATAAGCTCAAACCCTGCTTCTTCTGATAAATCTGTCCGGGGTTATGGATGACCTGCCTTCGGGGTTGATAAAACAGGCTTTATTACAGCACACCAGATGTGTTCATTGTGGCCTTTACATTTGAATATTTTTAAAATGTATATAAAAATTAATTATGGGAATCTGTATGCAGACCTAAGAACTGCAAATACTTACTAACAATAAAGGAGGCAGAATAATACAGAAGAAGGATGAGGTCTGGCTAAGGCGGAGGGCTGGAATTCAGGAAATGTGGGTTCAAGTCTTTGCTATGCCATCGAGTGTGTGTAATCTTGGGCAAATCATAGAGGGGCATGTTCTTTCTAAGAGCTCAGGGCCAGATGGTTCTCTCAGTACCCACAACTGTGGCCAGATTTTAAATGGAGATCAGTTCCTGACTAAACAATGAGCAGACTTTTGGAAGCACTCAGTACCCCATACATGGACATGGCTGACAGCAGTCTCAGGACTTCCACACTGTGAAGTGCACTTCATACAAGAATGACAGTGACAAAGAAGGATCATCTCTCAGCAGTCACATGAAATCATAGGTCCAGAAGTAAAGAGTTTAACATAAGATTTGCAATTTTTTAGTTACAGCACCATGGCTCTTATAACAAATATAAAAAGCCAAAATTTATCTCTGGTGTAATTCGACCAAAATCAGTTCAGAAGGTATGGTCCTTTTGTCTTCTTATATTACAACTAGAAGATGGACAGCGTTAAGTGTATTAATTAAAAAGAGTCCTGTTTCCTGAGATGCAAACTGATGCCTGCTTGAGGGGAGTTACAGGCATGCACAGAGTGAGTGTAAAACGCTACTAGATTAGCCCATGAAAGCTTATGCCAAATAAATGCGTCAGTCTCTAAAGTGCCACAAGGACTCCTCGTACTAGATTAGAGTGGTAGCATTTTACAGCCACTTTGCACAGGTGTTAATGATTATACAAGGTGGAAGGGAGTGGGGAATCAGGCCTAAATTCTTGAGTGGAACAACACTCAAAGCCTGGTCTACACTTAAAATTAAATTACCTAGTTATGTCACTTTGGGCTGAGAAAAAGTTTGCACACTGAGCACCAGCATTCGGTCATCCTAACCCTCAGTATAAACACAGCTAGAAGTTCTGTCAACCTAGCTACCATCTCTTGGAGAGGTAGACTAGCTACCTTGACAAAGCTCTGTCCTTGTCTCCATGGGTCCCACGTTTCCTGGCAGATTTTACTAGCCTCAGAGGCTCACTGTGAGATTCCATGTAGCCCTTCTCTCTCTCTAGAGGCAAGGGTCACAGCCAAGTGAGCCATTTTCATCATAAGCCAGTGAGGGAGATGAGGAGAAACTAGCCTGCCATGCATAGTCTCTGTTGTCTCCCAGTCTCAGTGATTAATCAGGAAGGGAGGTAAAGGGGGGTGCCCAGGCACACCCTCTACTCCAGACTCCAGCCCAGGGATCCTAATAGTATCAGCTATGATAACTTTTAGAAACAGGACACATACAATTCCCTGGGCCACTTTCCCACAGCAGCCCCCACTTCATCAAGCTCCACTTCACCCTTACCTCAGGGCCTCCATACTTGTGTCTGATATGGTGTGTACTGCTCAGTCTCTCCAACAACACAACTTTCTCCCACATCTCCTGACATGCACACTCAGTTGACTAACTGGGAGGTTTTTTAACTAGTTTCAGCCAGCCCCTGATTGGCTTCAGGTGTCTCAATCAACCTAGCTGTCTCCTCTGCTTTCTGGAAGAATCTTAATTGGCCCCAAGTGTCTTGATTAACCTGGAGCAACTGCCATTTGGTTACCATGGTAACAGGGATTTGTTTAGCCTGGGGTTAACACACCTGTTTCTCACTATTTTCCTATAGCCATCTGGGCTTGCCCAGTCACACTACATTCAATTGCTGTAGGAAGTATCTATTCTGCTATAGTGGCATAGCTGCAGGGCTATCACTGTGCTGCTATAGCACTTGTAGTGTGTGGACATAAAAGACGGTTACTCACCTTTGTAACTGTTGTTCTTCGAGATGTGTTGCTCATATCCATTCTGATTAGGTGTGTGCGCCGCGTGCACATTCGTCGGAGACTTTTTACCCTAGCAGCACTCGGTGGGCCAGCAGGTCGCCCCCTGGAGTGGCGCCAGTATGGCGCCTGATATATACCCCTGCTGGCCCGCCCGCTCCTCAGTTCCTTCTTGCCAGCTACTCCGACAGTGGGGAAGGAGGGCGGGTATGGAATGGATATGAGCAACACATCTCGAAGAACAACAGTTACAACGGTGAGTAACCGTCTTTTCTTCTTCAAGTGCTTGCTCATATCCATTCCAGTTAGGTGATTCCCAAGCCTTACCTAGGCAGTGGGGTCTGAGCGAGACGTTGCGGACTGCAAAACTGCTGCGCCGAAAGCGGCGTCATCTCTAGCCTGCTGGACCAGTGCATAATGTGATGCAAAGGTGTGTACAGAAAACCAGGTGGCCGCGCGGCAGATTTCCTGTATGGGGACATGGGCCAAAAATGCAGCAGATGAAGCTTGAGCCCTGGTAGAATGGGCGGTAAGAGGCCCCGCAGGAACGTGGGCCACGTCGTAACATGTCCGGATGCAGGACGTCACCCAGGATGCGATACGCTAGGAGGAGATTGCCATGCCCTTCATGTGCTCCGCCACTGCCACAAACAATTGTGGTGAACGGCGGAAGGATTTGGTCCTCTCAATGTAGAAAGCGAGAGCCCTTTGGACATCTAAGGAATGGAGCTGTTGCTCTCGTCAGGATGAAGGCGGCTTTGGGTAAAAGACTGGCAGGAAGAAGTCCTGGTTAGCATGAAAGGCGGAGACGACCTTAGGGAGGAACGCCAGGTGCGGCCGCAGCTGTATCTTGTCCTTATGGAATACAGTATACGGAGGGTCCATGGTCAGAGCCCGAAGCTCCGAGACTCGTCTAGCCGAAGTGATAGCGACTAGGAAGGCCACTTTCCAGGACAGGTACAGCAGCGAGCATGTGGCTAAAGGTTCGAAGGGGGGCGCCATGAGCCTGGTCAAGACAAGGTTCAGGTCCCAAGTAGGGGTAGGCCGTTTGACGTGAGGATACAGTCGCTCTAAGCCCTTGAGGAATCTTGACACCATGGGGTGGGAAAAAACGGACTTGCCAGCCTCGCCTGGATGGAAGGTGGATATAGCCGCGAGGTGAACGCGTAGAGAGGAGATCGCCAATCCCTGCTGCTTGAGAGACCACACGTAGTCCAGGATAGTGGGGACTAGTACGGAGTGTGGGGCGTGGCCATGCTGGTTGCACCAGCAGCAGAAGTGCTTCCATTTCGCGAGGTAGGTTGAACGTGTGGAAGGCTTCCTGCTGCCCAGCAACACTTGTTGTACTGCTGCAGAACAGCGCAACTTGGACTGGCTTAACCAGCCAGGAGCCATGCAGTCAGATGGAGGGACTGTAGATCCGGATGGCGCAATCTGCCGAAATCCTGCGTGATCAGAACTGGCCAAGGAGGTAGGGTAATTGGGTCCGCCAGGGACAGGTCGAGCAGCATGGTGTACCAGGGCTGCCGCGGCCAAGCCGGAGCGATCAGGATGAGGTGGGCTCTGTCTCTCCGGACCTTGATCAGGACTCGGTGGACGAGAGGGAAGGGTGGAAAAGCATAACAAAGATGTCCCTTCCACGGAATGAGGAATGCTTCCGACAGGGAGCCCGGGGAGCGACCCTGTAGGGAGCAGAACACCTGGAATTTCCTGTTCCATATGGAGGAGAACAGGTTTATTCGGGGAACCCCCCACCTCCGGAAAACCAAATAAAGAATGTCCGGATGGATGGACCATTCATGGGATAGAAAGGACCTGCTCAGGTGATCCGCGAGGGTGTTCTGCATTCCCAGGAGAAAGGAGGCCACTAGGTGAATAGAGTGGGCTATACAAAAGTCCCACAGGCGTATTGCTTCCTGACACAGAGGGGAGGACCGAGACCTGCCCTGCTTGTTGATGTAATACATGGCTGTTGTGTTGTCCGTGAACACCGCAACACAACTGCCGTGTAAATGGCGTTGAAACGTCTGGCATGCCAGTCGGACTGCCCGCAGCTCTCGCACATTGATGTGGAGAGTCAGCTCTCTTGTCGACCAGAGACCCTGTGTGCGCAAGGTCCCCAGGTGTGCACCCCAGCCTAGCGATGACGCATCCGTTGTCAAGGACACTGAGGGCTGGGGGGCGTGAAACGGTAGGCCCGCATACACTTGGGAGGACGTCGTCCACCAGCTGAGGGAGCCTATAATGGTCGGTGGAATCGATATGATTGTGTCTATGGCGTCCCTGCCTGGTCGATAGACCGACGCCAGGTCTGCAGTGGGCGCATGCGGAGTCTTGCATGCTTTGTGACGAAGGTGCATGTGGCCATGTGCCCCAGGACAGCGAGGCAAGCTCGAGCAGACGTGGTCAGAAAGGCTTGTAGACCTTTGACCAGGGAAACTATGGCTTGGAACCGGTGCAGGGGAAGACTGGCTGTCGCAAGGTTGGAGTCCAGCAATGCCCCGATGAACTCTATCCTCTGCGTAGGCACCAGAATGGACTTGTCTGGGTTGATGGTCAAGCCTAGGCTCGCAAACAGCTCCCTGATGATGGCGACGTGGCCGACCACCTGCGCCTCTGAAGCGCCTCGGATAAGCCAATCGTCGAGGTAAGGGAAGACGTGGATACGACGACGGCGCAGGGAAGCAGCGACGACCGCCATACATTTGGTGAATACCCAAGGGGCTGAGGAGAGACCAAAGGGGAGGACAGTGAATTGGTAGTGATCCTGATTTACCACAAAGTGTAGATACGGCCTGTGCGGAGGAAAAATCGCAATGTGGAAGTAAGCGTCCTTCATGTCGAGAGCAGCATACCAATCTCCGGGATCCAGGGAGGGAATGATGGTTCCTAAGGATATCATGCAGAACTTGAACTTTTTGATGAATTTGTTCAGTCCTCGCAGGTCCAGGATGGGCCGAAGGCCCCCTTTTGACTTGGGGATTAAGAAATACTGGGAATAAAACCCCTTGCCCCTTAACTCCTTTGGCACCTCCTCCATAGCTCCAATGAGCAGGAGCTTGCGAACCTCCTGGACGATAAGTTGCTCGTGACAGGGGTCCCTGAAGAGGGCCGAGGAGGGAGGATCAGAGTGGGGGGGAGAAATAAACTGAAGACGGTATCCAAACTCCACCGTGCGCAGGACCCAACGATCCGAGGTCAGTTGGGACCACACCGGCAGGAAGGGGCGGAGGCGGTTGAAAAAATGAAGAGGATCCAGGGAAAGGATTGGTAAGCTGCTCTAGGTTGCACCCTCAAAAGTTTGCCTTGGGTCCCTGCAGTGGTTTGTCGGACCCAGAATTGTTACCCCTTTGAGGACCTGACTGTCATCTGCAGTTCGGCCGGCCTCACCTCCGGTAAAGTCCTGTCTGGGGCGAGGCGGGGGGTAAGGGCACTGAGGGTATGGGCGGAATGGTCTTCTCTGAGTCTGGGGTGTGTGCATTCCCAGCGAATGCATGATAACCCGGTTATCCTTCAGGCTCTGTAGCCTGGGATCTGTTTTCTCCGAGAAAAGACCCTGCCCGTTGAATGGCAGGTCTTGGATCGTGTATTGCAACTCCTGTGGTAGTCTGGAAGCCTGCAGCCACGATATCCGACGCATGGCTACACCCGACGCCAGCGTTCTCGCTGCCGAATCTGCGGCATCTAAGGACGCTTGCAGTGTGGTCCTGGCAACCCTCTTCCCCTCTTCCAGGAGAGCTGAAAATTCCTGGCGTGAGTCCTGGGGAATTAGCTCTGTAAACTTGCCGACAGCCTCCCAGGTGTTGTGGCTGTATCGGCTCAGGAGAGCCTGCTGGTTCGCCACACAGAGCTGAAGGCCTCCCGCAGAGTAAATCTTGCGGCCCAGCAAGTCCATGCGCCTGGCTTCTCTGGATTTTGGCGCAGGAGCTTGCTGGCCGTGGCGCTCCCACTCATTGACTGATTGTACCACCAACGAGCAGGGGGCGGGATGTACGTAGAGGTACTCATACCCCTTGGATGGCACCATATATTTTCTTTCCGCTCCGCGGGCTGTGGGTGGAATGGAGGCCGGAGACTGCCATATGGTGTCCTCCTTCACCTGGATGGATTTGATGAAGGGGAGGGCCACCCTGGTCGGTGTTTCTGCGGAGAGTATGCTGACCGCCGGGTCCTCCACTTCAGGGACTTCCTCTGCAGGAAGGTTTATATTTTGGGCAATGCGCTGCAGAAGGTCCTGATGTGCGCGGAGATCAATCGGCGGGGGCCCTGATGAAGATGTGCCTGCTACCGTCTCATCTGGGGACGAGGAAGAAGATAACCCAGGGAGGAATGGTTCCTGTACGGAAGCCTCGTCCTGAGGGACGACCATCCTGCTGTGCCAGGGGATGCGCAAGGTCTTCCTCCATACCTGAGGGGGGAGGCCGGCTGACTGTGGCCTCTGGTGCACAGTGCTCTGAGTGGCTGGAGCGTGCTGGGCCCAATGGTTCACCCTGGGCTTGGTGGTATGCCCAGGGCATCCAAAAGGACCATTGCGGTGGTCCATGGTCAGGGTGGGCCTGCACATCAGAACCCCCGTAGGAGGCGCTGTCCACATGTGAAGAGGCAGACGAGTGATGTGAAGGCCACGGAGGAGCTGTCAATGACTGTGCCAGGCCCCTGCGCATACAGATTTCGTCTCTGCGCGGTGCCAGCGAGCGGTACCGGGAGTCATGGCGGTACCTCGATCAGGACTGGGACCTGCTACCAGCTCGGTGCCAGTAGGTCGACCGGTGCCGTATGCTGCCGTGCCGGGAACGGCTTTGGTAGGAACGTCGGTGCCACGATCTGGACCGGTGCTGGGAGTAGTAAGACGGCGACCAGGATCTTGATTGGTGCCGCGAGTACGACCGGTGCCGCGGGGAGCGGTACCGGGACTGTGAGCGGCGTCTGGATCTTGATCGGCGCCGCTGAGAGTAGTCCCTCTATCTGGATCGAGACCGATGCTCGGTAGCGCCCGGCAAACGTGGGCGCACCGTGGGGGGCTTGCCCATCGACTGAATAACCCACACTGGCGGTGCTGGGGGTTGGGGCGGCTCAGGCTCTGTCAGGGCAATGAGGTCGTGTGTCACAGAGAAGGTCTCCGGCGTGGAAGGCGCGACAAGCTCAACCACAGGTCGTGCTGGGGAGCTAAGAGGCACCAGACTCAACGGCTCCTGCGAAGCTGGAGTCAACGGTGCGACAACGCTCGGTGCCGCGGCGGATGACGGTGCCGGGCGGTCCGATTTGGAAGCACGCTCCGACTGCAGTGCAGTTGTAGGTGCCGCAGGAGTCCTGTGCTTCTTGCTCCTCGGGGAGAGGGAGCGGTGCCGGCTGGGGTGCCAGGCCGGTGCCAGCCGGGAAAGCGAAGCCTTTGTTGGTGCCGGGCGGTCCGGAGCGGAGGAGACACTTGGTCCCTGTGCTGGAGTCGGTGCCGAAGATGGGGGAGTCAGCGCTGCCTCCATCAAGAGCTGCTTTAAGCGACTGTCCCGCTCTTTCTTTGTCTGGGGCTTAAACGCCTTGCAGATCCGGCACTTGTCTGCAAGGTGGGACTCGCCTAGGCACCTCAGACAGGAGTCATGCGGATCTCCTGTGGGCATCGGCCGATGACAGGCCGCACAAGGCTTGAAGCCCGGTGAGGGCCCCGGTACCGTGGGGAGGAAAAAAGTGGTGAACCCCCTATCCTCTCTAACTATCTACAGAACTACAATTTACTAAATTTAACACTAACTATAACTATAACTACGATGAAAGAACTATATACACGATACTACACAAGAGTGAAACGCTAGGGACGTGGAGAACAGCTAGTCGTGCTCCATAGTTCCAACGACCGACACGGGCGGTAAGAAGGAACTGAGGAGCGGGCGGGCCAGCAGGGGTATATATCAGGCGCCATACCGGCGCCACTCCAGGGGGTGACCTGCTGGCCCACCGAGTGCTGCTAGGGTAAAAAGTCTCGGAGGAATGTGCACGCGGCGCACGCGCACACCTAATTGGAATGGATATGAGCAAGCACTCGAAGAAGAACCTGACATTCTGCATTGCCTTGCAAAGGAATGGGGGCTGTGATGCAGGTATAATATAGGAGCGAGGTATTTGCTGTCCATACCATAGTGTATGGAAAACACTGACTAAACCCTGGATCTCCTTCTTCAGCCCTGGATGATACAATCCATGGAAAGACTTTGAAATCTATCTTAACAATTTAACACAGGCAAAAAAACTCCTCCCACTTACTTCAGTGAGCCTTTTTCCTTCACTAAGATTGTAGCATCAGATCCTGGAAATGTCTTTGATGGAAACCCATTCATAGTCAGTGGGGAAATCACCTCCCACACAGAAAGTGTGCTCATTTTCACAGACATTTTCAGTGGAAAATTTCAATTTCCGTAAAAAAAAGATTCAGATTTCTGATGAAAAAAAATTATAAAATTAAGCAGATACTTCCCATGAAAATGCTAGTTTAATCAAACATACAATTTTCCATCAAAAGAAAATTTTGATGGAGAGCTTTTGACCAGCCCCAAAGCCATTCTCTCTCTCCTTTTTGTTTTAGGGAGGCAAGTGAGAGGTGAATTTATGGAAGCAGTTTATGCAAGTAGCACTTAACCATGCAGGGCACTGAGCACCTGCATCTTCCTTAAAGTTTGTGAGCCTGATCTTGCTCTCCTGGAAGTCAGCCGCAGAACTTTCATTGCCTTCAAGGGTGACTGTCTCAACTGGGATCTGATAACACTCTATACGAGGCATACGGCATGTATAGGTCAAGAAAAGGGCCATGCAAGGAGACAGCCTGCACGAATGAAACAAATTCATTCGCATAGTCTTTTGCTGAGTGAGTGAAATAATGAACCAGTCTGCATCTGTCCTGCTCTTTTCTTGGCAAATTTCACTATGGCAATGGTACTGCATAACTTTTTTGTTTTTGGAGATGCTATAAATCATGCATTAGAAAAGATGCTTAAAACAATAAGAAAACAAACCAATCTAGATTGGTTAGATTTCAGTTAGATTGTTTGCATAATGAAGAAGTGGGCAAGTGATCATGCCAGGGGATTACAGTTTAGAGATTCCCAGAAACGTGTATAAACATATCTACAAAGCCCTCCACTCCCTTCGTCAGAGAGCGTGCTGGATGCACTCTGCTTGTCATACTTAATGGCCTTTAGGAACATTCTACCGACTTTAAATGATACATCTGCTCTGATTAATCTTCATGTCCCAGCTTGGCTTTTATTCTGGGCCAGTCCCCCCCTCCCACTAAAACCAATTGGAAGTAGGGTTAGGCTCACGGTTTCCCCCAATGTTCTGATATCTTGGATAACATTCTGCAAAAGTCATAGATTTTAAGCCCAAGAGTTCCACTAACGACTAGCAATTCTGGATGTTCATTTGAGGGACCAAAAGAAAGGCCTGATTTTTAGAGGGCAGGTGATCAGCACTTTCTGTATATTAGGCACTCCCTCTCCCTGTTACTGAGTTAAAAATTGGACATGCCAGTAGTGAGCCACACAAAAAAAAATCACTAGTCCTATAGAAAGTCTTGGCCAGAAGGTAGCATTATGCATGGATAGTCTGACAAAATGTTGACAAAAACAAAACAACAACACTAAACCCTCCCCCCGCCAAGATTCCCCCATCCTCCACAGACACCTAATATTTCCTATTTTTGGACCATCTGTAATTATTGCTAATAAAGCATTTTCCATTGCTGAAGTCACATAGGCTTCTGCCTATACCACAGCATGACATCAGACAATACCTCTTCCCTCCCATAGCACAGTATCATTTAAAAGGGCATCAGGAAGCAGAATGGATGAATAGGAACTAATATGTGTATGCTTGGGTGGGTGTTTTGGGATGAGATATCTGCTTAAGAGATGAATTGCTAAACCATGAAGTTATTTTAAAAATATTTTTCCATGAAAATCTCATGAAATGTCTTCTGTGAGAGCTCTGAGTGATGAGAAATGTATTGCTCCTACATATCTATGCCCAACAATCCAGGAGCTATAGCAATTATTAGGCAGTTGTCCTACAATAGCATTTGAAGCATGCAGGAATGAAAGTATCTTGCATTCATAAACACGGAAGTAAAGGCAATGTGTTTATGGAGTTGCATGTGTTTATTTTTCTGTGCAGGCACTCCCAGTGTGTGGGTTACTATCTGACTGCAAGTTTTAACAAATATATTGTATTACCTTACATTCAAATAGCACAGCGGTTCTCAGACTTGGGGTTGGGACCCCTCAGGGGGTCACGAAGTTATTATATGAGGGATTGCGAGCTGTCAGCCTCAACCCCAAACCCTGCTTGCCTCCAGCATATATATTTGTGTTAAATATATTAAAAAGTGTGTTTCATTTTTTAGGTGGGTGGCACTCAGAGGTTTCCAATGTGAAAGGGGTCACAAGCAAAAAAGTTTGAGACCCACTGAAATAGCATCTCTCATCCTAAAGTGCTCCTCCCAACTGCATAGACTGGCAAACAAACTGTACAAAATTAATCTTCTTTACAACTGTATTGAGTTCCTGGGACTTTTTACATCAGTGAAGTTGTCAGTCCATATTATGAAGGGATCACACCACTCACCACTGAAATGCAGCCACCTCTAGGGTGCAATGTAGCAGCTCTTAATATTGCACAGCAACACTACAGAGCAGTTTGAGGCCAGAAGTGAAGAATGTTGGTTACAGTAATACCTAGAGGCATTATAAAAATGTACATTAATAGACAGTAACTACCCTGACAAACTTACAGCTTAAACAGACAAAGGGTGGGAAGGAAAAAGAGGTGAGATGACTTGTCCAGTGTCAAACAACAAGTGATCAGCACAGCAGGTGTAATGAGGCCAAGTCCACTGTTTTACTCATTAGACCACACCAATTCCCCTTGGTAAATGACTGAAACTATTAAATAGACAAAGACTAACTCAGGGCACTGTTGAACTTTTTCTGCTTTACTTTTTGAAATGATGTGGAAGTAACATGATGGGGGTGGTGTGGGGGTTGGGGAAAGGAGAGGTCAACTTTTCCAGACAAGCCATCTAAGTAGGAATCCAAACCCCACATTTCACCTGTAGCAGACTGTAACACTCCCTCGCTCACCCCGGAGGAGGGAGGTCTGTCTGCCTCACTACATAGACTCTAGCAGGGATCTGGTCCTGAACTGCTGTAAATGACAGTAGCTAGGTGGGAGCCAGTGGAGTGTGTAGCCCTACACCTGCAAATGCCCATTTTAGGTGCTAAACTCTTGAAGCATAAAAGCAGGGCATCTCCTTAAGGTGATTATGGGCCCACAGATTTTGAATTATACTAGTTCTGGGACCCTGATGCTACAAAGAGACTAGGTACCTCCCTCTCAGTATAGATGAGTGGCCTCAATTCACATGCTTCTCTGCCTATGAATTTCAACATGGTGAGCAGGTAGAGAACCCAGGTATCAAAAAGGGAGAATGACACATGCAGCTCTGTTATCAAGGAATCGTCTGCGCCCCACTCTCCTTTCACAAGGCCAATGGTTCTGTTGCAAAAGAAAATAAATGAGAATTAGTAAAAGACCAATGGGGATGGCCAAAAATTTTCCAGCAAACTTTTTTTTGAACAGAAAATTGGGTTTTTGAGAAAATGATCCCCCCACCTCAGAACTTGTCTGCTTTCCTTGAAAGTGTTCCAGTGTTCCACTGGAAAACCTGGAAGTCAGAAATCGAAAAGCAGAGCAAAGCAAAAGAGTGAGCTTAGCGTGGGTTGAGGCTCCGGCCCTAACTTGCATAATAGCCTTCTGCCTACTTAAAATTTCATCTGCCACGAGCATTATTCTGCTTTCCGTCTTGCCTTGAACTGGGGTGTCGTGCTGCTCTCTGCTTCTTGAATAGCAAGCTGTGCTTCAGCTCAAGAGAACAAAGTAACCCCGCAGAATATGAAAGCAGTCTAACTTTTTCCTCATTGGTTCAGTATGAGACTATGTCTCCACTGCTGCGGGATCGACATTCCGGTGATGGATGCACATGGGATCGATTTAGCGGGTCTCGCGAAGACCCGCTAAATCAACAGCAGAGCGCTCTCCGGTAAACCCCATTACTCCACTGGGAATGAGAGGAATAAGGCAAGTCGATGGGAGAGCATCTCTTGTTGACCCAGAGCGGTGCAGACACCACAAGAAATCGACCTATGCTATGTTGACTCCAGCTACATTATTCACATAGCTGGAGCTGAGTAACCGTGGTAGTGTGGATGTATCCTGAGTCCAGATAAGGGCATGCCTCCACCACAATTTCCCTGAGCTTCCTTTTGTATGCACGGGCTGTCCAGTAGGGACCTGATCCAAGGACATTGGAAGTCAATGGGTATTTCTCAGAGGTATTTACTGCAGTCCCCCTTTCAATATCTATGCAGTTTTCAGAATGCCAGTTGCATTGCCTCATAATCTAGATTCAATGGGATCGTTTTTAAATGGAGCGGGAGAACCTAGAGCAAACTGCATTCCACTTGGATCTGAGCTGTCGAGTCAGCTGTTTTATGGAACAGTTGGGAGACTTGTGTTGAGAAGTCTATTGTTAGAAGCCTACTTGCATACTGTAATAGCTTATTACATGCTACTTTAAAAAGGCAAATGTTATCTGGCTGCACAGTACTGAGAAAAATAATAGTAGAACTAGAAAAATCAATAGAAAAATGTTAAAAGGCCCTTCTGTCCTTATTCTGGGGAAATGGTAAAGAAAATCTTTCTGGAAATAGCTTTCTAAAGATGGGAACTGCTCCAACAGACTTGGGGGAAAAAGACCTCACACAAATATTTTTCTTCTTTTCAAAGTAATTATACAGAATAGAAAAAGGGAGGGAGGGATAATAGAAGCAAAGAGAGGTAAAGAAACTTGTCCATGGCCACACAGGAGTTCAGTGGCAGAGCTGGAAACAGAACACAGACCAAATCTAGGGCCCGGTCTCTGATTATTTCACTTTGATATGTATTCCGTCCCAAATTTGATCCCAATTTGCATCCTGTTCAGCCCTATTTACTTCAGACATCATATAACCTTTTGATGCCTCTGCAGTTTAGATTGTATGGTGCTGTGTATACACCAGGGTATTCTCCCCCCTTTTCCATTGAGAAGTTTACAGTCTTCAAAACACTCCCTGTGTTTATTGTTTATGAGCAAGTCCTCATGCCTCACACTTGAAGAGGGAGATAATTGAAACAGAATGTTTCTTTTGTGTTAATAACAAGTGCCATTTTATTGTATGTTGTGCTGTTTCATGAAAGAGCACTTCAAAGTGAAGAGAAGAATAGATGAGAAGAGCATCAAAAAAGAGCGCTGGAGGCCACATAATGAGAATTATTCACAATGGGAAGGACAATCACAGCACAAGCCTTGACCCTGCAGTCACAGGAGGGAAGAAGGTGAATAGAGAATGCACTGTAAAGCAGAACATTACATTTAGATGAGAGTCAGCTAAGCAGGCTGTCCAGGTGTTCCCAAGCCAAAGAACAATGGGAGACTCGATCCCTTCAAGCTCTGAGCCAAGCAGATAGATCGGTCAGAAGTCATTCAGACAGAGAAGTTCTCATTTGCAAGCAGAAGGCCTGAGCAAAGGGGTTTTGTTTGGGAGAACTGTACATCAGACGGGCCAACGGTATCCACCTCCCTCATCAGAAGCAGGGTATGGGCCTCCCTACAATTGCTAATCCAGTGCCTAGGCTGGAACAGAGGTGGCGATCCCTATGTGCCATCCATGGGAAGGTTTGCAGAGCTACACAGTGATGGAGGCAGTGATGACACCCCATACCTTCCTCGGATCTGTGGGCAGAGTCATACAGAGTCTGATTGCTACAGGTGCAATCCCTCCAGCCTCCCTGCACTGATCTGCGAGCCCAATCCATTGACTTCATTAGGCTTTGAGAGTCTTCCCATTGATTTCACTGGGCTTGGGATCAGGCCCTGTCTAAAGGTACTTCTAAGGGACAAATCAGTTTGTTACCCAAGTGCCTTGCATGTACTGTGCTGAGTATTCCTGTACCGCCACCATGAAACTGTATAACTGTTGGAGTTTTCTGCTGTGCTAGGACCTTCCTGATATGGCTACACTGCTGGCCAGACACAAGCAAGGTCTGCTTGAGTTACATGCTAAAAATAGCAGTGTGGAATTTGCAGCACAGGGGCTGGCCTTTGCCACCACCTGAGTACAAACTGCCCAACACCCTGAGCTCATACTTGATTGGCTAGCCCAGGCCGCAATGATTACACTGCCATTTTTAGCAGACATGCCCTCGGTCTCTTACTATCATGGGTTAATTTCACTCTCCAGGAGTCATCCCCAGACAACTAAAAGTCATACACAGTCATCCCCGAGCCTCATTGTCACTGACATTGCTAGCAGTAGGTCTAAGTCAGTGCTCAAAGGAGCCAATGAGAGGCCTTCGTCTCCACTGGAGTCCTCTGCCTCTTGCCACCTTTGATGAGCTTTCTTAACTGGCTTCTCCCCCACCAGAGCCTCGAGCTGTTTACCTCCGGGGATCTCACTGCTCCCCCCAGCTCTGTTTCAGGGCTTCTCAATGAAGAGTCTATTCTGCTCCATTTGTGTCTTTCTCCTGTTGCAGACCCTAACTCAGGAGTCCCACCCACAGGATCCTACTCTACAGTAGTCAATTGCAATCATATCTATGGACCAGCACTAGAGACCCACACGTTGCCAGAGGGTTGATAGGTACTTGTCGGCAGCAGAGGAATGGTGAGACTCAGGAATCTGGGGCTCTAGTATCTCCAGTCTCTGTGCCCAGCCAGATCCAGTCCCCCCCACTAGCTTCTCATCCAATCTGTCACTTCTCCCTGTCCTTCAGCCTCCAGTCACTTCCTCTCCCATACTCCCCCGCCCCACTGGCTCCCAGTCCTAGACTTTATCCCTGACTCTACATCTATCCTCAGCGCCCCCCTCTGCATGGCTTCTTAACTAGACAGTCCCATCTCTCTCCCCACACCTGCCAGGCAGAGGTTTTCTCCCCTCCCATGCAGGTTCCCAGGCACCTGGCACAGCTAGTCCTAGTCTCCCCCTAACTGGTTCCCAGCCCCAGTCTCTCTTCCTACCCAGCATGTATTTTCTTTGCCCTGCCACACCCAGTCTCTTTCAGCTAGTCCTAGTCTCCCCTCCAACTCCCAGTCCCAGTATCCCTGTCTCTGCTGCCAGCCCTCAGCCTGCCTAACCCGCCACTCCAGACACACAAGGCCCCTTGTTTCAACCTGCTTCTTCTGCTCTCACCACTCTGGCTTCTGTGCCTGCTGCGTTTGTTTCAAGCAGCTTTCTCCTCCATGCTGCCTGGGCCCAGCCAGGGGTCACCAAGAACTCAGGAGAGACAGGCTCCCTGGTCTCTAGACCAGTACCTACACTCATGCCTGGCACAGCCCACACCAGCTGGGATTGGAACTGCAATTGTAGGGAATGCCCTGGAGCCCTGGGTTGGTGCATACTCAGGGTATGTCTACACTATGAAATTAGGTTAAATTTATAGAAGTCAGTTTTTTAGAAATCGTTTTTATACAGTTGATTGTGTGTGTCCCCACATAAAATGATCTAAGTGCATTAACTTGGTGGACTGCATCCACAGTACCGAGGCTAGCGTCGACTTCTGGAGCATTGCACTGCAGGTAGCTGTGGGTAGCTATCCCACAGTTCCCACAGTCTCTACCACCCATTGGATTTCTGGGTTGAGATCCCAATGCCTGATGAGACAAAAACAGTGTTCCGGGTGGTTCTGGTTACATGTCGTCAGGCCCCTTCTCCTTTCCTCCCTCCCTCCCTTCCTCTGTGAAAGCAACGGCAGACAATCTTTCTGGGCTTTTTTCCTGGGTTACCTGAGCAGATGCCATACCATGGCAAGCATGGAGCCTGCTCAGCTCTCTGTCACCATACGTCTCCTGGGTGCTGGCAGCTGGAACTGTCCCTTAGAGACTGTTCTGTTGGCCCACAATTGTAAAATAAAGGAATAAGGATCGGGGTGGGGGTGGAGGTGGGGAGGCATGCTGCATCTCTAAGAGGCACAGAGCAAAGCTCACAGCCTAAGATAGAGGGATACAGTGGCTTTGCCACTTTTATGCCCTCCTGATCCCTAGAGTGCTCTGGGATCTGAAGAGGCCCCCAGCACAGCTCAGAGAGCCCTAAAGTGCTGTCTAAATTACAGCAGCCCAGGACTGCCCGGGGGGGGGCAAGAGGAGCAATTTGCCCCAGGCCCAGGGCTCTGCAGGGGCCCCCATGAGAGTTTTTCGGGGCCCCTGGAGCGGTGTCCTTCACTTGCTCGGGGGCCCCAGAAAACTCTTGCGGGGCCGGGCCCTGGAGCTTCTTCCGCTCCTGGTCTTCGCTGGCGGGGGAATCCTTCTGCTCCGGGGCGGAAGGACCCCCCACCATCACATTACCGCCGAAGCGGGACCTGCCGCCGAAGTGCAACCCGGTCTTCGGCAGTAATTCAGCTGTGGGCGGCCCTTCCGTTCAGGGACCCACCGCCGAAGTGCCCCGAAGACCCGCGGCTGGGGCCCCTCGCCACCGAGTTACCGCCAAAGAGCAGGCTGTACTTTGGCGGCGGGTCCCGCTTCTGCGGTAATTTGCGGCGGGGGTCTTCGGGGCATTTCAGCAGCGGGTCCCAGAATGGAAGGGCCCCCCGCCGCCGAACAGGGCCGGCTCTAGACATTTCGCAGCGCGGGGGGCCCCCTGCCGCTTGCTGGTCCCATGGCTCTGGTGGACCTCCCGCAGGCGTGCCTGCGGATGCTCCACCGGAGCCGCGGGACCAGCGGACCCTCCGCAGCCATGCCTGCGGGAGGTCCACCGGAGCCGCCTGCCGCTGATCGCCCCAGGCCCCCGGAATCCTCTGGACGGCCCTGCAGCAGCCTCCCTAGCCTTTCCTATGGGCCACAGGGCTGTCGGGAATTCTGTAGAGCTGTGTGCTGAGGCCCTTCCCCTGACTCTCCCTTCAGCCCCGCCCTGGCATTGTCTGATTGAAGGGCTTGCAAAGGGATCCCTGGAGTACAGACTTACAGCTGCCTTATGCCGCCTTATGCAGTGTCTGCACCAGGGGAATCCCCTTCCAGCTGGACAGCAGGGTTTGAGGGCCTTTTATGCCATTTCAGCCCCTTCACCCGGTGCAAAGGGGTGGAGCAAGGGATGAGGATCTCACCCTTGCCCTTTTGACTGTAATGCTGACACTGTGCATTGTTAGACAAAATGCCACTGCAAAGGTAATAACCACACTTATGAGTGTCTTAACTCTAACTGGAGAAATGTTTTTCCTTCTGCCAGATCAGCAGATTACTGCAGTACCTTCATCCTTCTTCATTCATTCAAAATTTTGACCAAAACATTTGTAAATTTAAAGTGTTAACAATTTGTCACAATTTCACATTTGAAGTGTTTTAACCAGCTGTGGGATTTACATCAGCTAAGGAGCTGTCTCATAGTGCTGCCATCTTTTAGTCTGATGTTTCTGAGATTCATAGAACAAAGTCCTGGCCCAGCTAAAGTCTGTGGCAAAAACCCCATTGAGTTCAATTAGGCTGGGATTTCATCCCTATAGCATAATGTATTTCAGTCTCTCCATGGCGGCCCAGATTATCAGAGCATCAGTGAGAAAACATCATTAGTCTGAATATTGGTGGAAAGTAGAATCATATAATACTTTTTTTTATAAAGCTCCACCAGAGTCAAGGCACTATACAGCATAATGAAACACCTAGACTCCTGTTAAAAAACAGCCAGAAGACTCAAAGATAGGAGATTCAAAAATAAAATCTCCAGAATGATACAGGACCAGATTCTGTAGCCGTTGCTCATATTCCGTAGAGCAGACTCATGCAACTAGTCTAATTTTAGTCCACAGGCCTATTCATGTGCTTAAAGTTAAGCTTCTGCTTAAGTGCTTTTCTGGATCACAACCAGAGTGTTTTTCACCTCACAGGATTGAGCCGAGACACACTGGAAACAAATTTTCAAAGGGGCCTCAGATTGGCATCCCAATGTCACTGTGCAAATACCTGTGTGCAAAATGAGAAGACAATTTTGAAACAGAGGTTCTTTTTCAGATTGCAAGTTATTTATTTGTTGACATGTAATTGGGAGGGGTCTTTTGCTAGGAGGGAAAGCTGACTCTGTTAAAGACCTAATCCTGTGGCCCTTATTTAGTCATGCACTGATATTAATGGAAACTGCAGGATAGAATCTGGGAAGAGGTACATTTCCCACCTACTCTACTGTCCTACTTCAAACGGTCTGGCAGCCCACCAGCAGATTACCCCGAGGGGCCGCAGGTTGCTCACCACTATATATGTTCTTGGTACAATCTAAATTCTCACCCTTTTCCTGGAGTTTGAGCCCCATCCAAACCTTATTGAACTCAACGAAACAAACGCCCACTGACTTCACTCAGCTTTGGATCAGGCCCCAAATGAACAAGACCACGTGAAGTCCTTATTCCCAGGCTCGGCTCTTCCCGGGAGTCTTAGCTTAGAGCTGCTTAACCGATTCCCTGGGTTCTCTTTGCTTCACAACCAAGATCCCTCTGCCAGACTGGCATAGGTTTAAACCCTGCTTCATTCCCTGCTGGCTGAGTATTGCTGACAAGTGTTATGGGATAGGGTCATCTTCAGCCAGTGTCCCTGGGAAAGACCCATTAAGCCCATCACATCCTGGCCAAATGTAAGGCATTGCCCAGCCCATCAGAGATGCCTAAAAGGTCACCCCAACTAAAGGCCTGTTCCAAAGTCCACTGAAGTCAATGGAAAGAGTCCCACGGATTTCAGCGGGCTTTGGAACAGGCCCCAAGAAAAGGGAGTTAACTGTTACTAGTGAAAAAAACCCAAGATTGGCCTCAGTAATTATAATGCCAGGAGGATGAGGAGAACCTGATTGGGATTTAGAGCAAAATGTCTTTGAATCCTCAAAGTGTGCTTGGGCTGAATCTTTTAAAATCCAGTTTTTTCTAGGAAGTTTCTTATAAACCATCCCTTCAGTGAAAGGTGTTTTATATCAAATGTTTTCTGCGTGCCTGAAGGAGAAGATTTATTCAAAATATACACAAGCTAGAGCCAAAATTGGCCTGCTAATACCAGTTATATCATGTTGCTATCCTAAGGGTTAATGATTTCACTGCGACTTAATAAAGTGCTTCTTTCCCAGCTGAATTCATATTCATTCCAGTGCCTGGCTATGCTAAAAAAGGTAATCTCCCTTCCTAAAAGAATTCCCATAAATCAAAGCCATTTCTACCTGAGATCCTGGCAGTGGTGTTTTTAAAGTCATCTCTCAAGTTAATAGTGCAGATCTTGAGATTTACAGTTGGATCCCCGCTGGTAATGTTTATTGTTAGTTCAATGTTTTGAAATGCATATGCTGTAAGCATGTGGGACCTGATCCAAAGCCCCTGTGAGTCAATGGGAATCTTCCCTTCAGTTTCAGTAATGAGAAGAGAAGTATCGAAAAGGACCATATACAAACACTGTGAATCAGCACTTAGAATGGCTCGTGAGTTTGGTTTCCTGGGAATTGGTATTGCGATTCCAGTTGTTTTGTGTATTTCTAAAGCTAGAGTGTTACAGCAGTAATGAAGGTACGTGATTTGTACCATCACAGTAATTAAATCATCTCTTCCAATATATTTCTTTAGTATTCATTTTTGACTCAGAAAATTCTGTTATATTTTTTTGTTTTGAACAAGTGTTTCCCAAAAGTATTTCCCAACTGTATCATAAAACACACACAAAGTCCACACTATATTGAAAAGAATAATCAGTACCTGCTGTTGAACTGTTATAGTCCAAAGGCAAAGTTTATGAAAAGAATATGGCCTAATTAAAAGAATCTAGTAATTTTAGGGCAAGATCCTATCTGATGTAAATTGGCATAACGTAAAGCAATAGAGCTATGTTGAGAATCTAACCCCTGCTCTAATCTCTGTTCAAAAGAAAAACATTCAGGCCAAAATTTCTCATTTAAATAAGCAAATTAACTTTCCACTTGAGGTTTTGAAGATTTTCTGTCCTTCACAAGCCTATGAATGTGTTGAAATGTTGCCAACCATCCCTTATCCCAGCTGCAATATTTCTACATTATACTGAATATAACTGATATTTTATTATAACTAGTTTTGATCTGCAGTTTAAATACTGGCCAGATTCTCAGGTAAGATACCACAGCTCCACTGAGGTCAATGGGAAAACACAAATTTGCATCAGCTCTTTTCTTTTTGTTACTATCATCATGTGGCAGGTTCACTTGTATGCTCTGGGTCACCACAACTTGGGTCCTGCAAAGCCTCTAGAAACCTCGCTTAAGTAGCCAGTGACTTTGCATCACCAGAGGAGTACAAAGGTACTGATGCATACCCAAGTATCTAGCCCAGGGTCTTCTGAAAGAAGAACTGCAGAGAAATCTGATGTCTGCGATCGTTATAAGTAGAGCTGGTCAACATTTTTGCAATAGAATGTTTTTCCATCAGAAAAAGTGATTTGGCAAAATTGAAGCATTTTGTGGGAATGTATCAGTTTTGTCAAAAATTTTGATGGAAAGTTATTGAAATGCTTCATTTCGATAAGGTTGATATATTCCATTTTGACCTTATAATTTTGAATAATATTATAAAAGTAAAAACAATAAAGTCAAAATGAAATGTTTCAATAGGGTCAAAACAAAATATTTTCAGAAAATTAAAAAAATCTACGATTTCGACTTTTTGTCCTAATTTAGGACAAAACAACAATTTTGAAGTCTTGGGATTTCCCTCAGGATGGAAATTAATTTTTCGACTAGCTCTAATGATAAGCAGATATTGACTGATTTTGAGGCAAACATCACTCTTTGTTGACATAAAAGATAAATATTGGCCTATGACATTGAGCTCTTTACTTAGCCTTCACTGGAATTTTGCTTCAGTAGAGAGTAAAAGAACTCACTTTCTGGACTTGGAACAATAATAAATCTTGATGTTCACCAAGTCATGAAGTCACTATACATATTGCAACACATACTGAGAGCCAATTTTTTAAGAATTTTTTTCCAAATTCCTTGTGCATAAATACACATGTAGTTGTATTTGTATGTCATCCAATTTTTGTCTATAAACGTGGTAATTTTATGTGCAAATACGGATAACATATGTGAGTTTCCTATGGTGTACGTGTATTTCATGATGGTCAAATAAAATAAATAGATAAATAAATAAATAAATAAAATAGGATCTGACTATCTTCAGCTGCAATAGATGGGAATCTGTTATGTCATGAATTTCAGACCTGCATTAGTTTTGCCTTTTATGTTAACATTTGAGAGGAGAGATGACGTTCTAATTCACCTCTGATGAGTCATTTGGGAAACAGAGATTTACATATATTAACTGAGTAACTCAGAGGCCAGCAATATTGACCTTGAATATTAGTGCAGCCAATCAAAATGCAAACATTTGCTCAAGTGATGTGATTGATTAACATTGCTCCACACCTCAGTATTGTTCACTTTCAAGGAGTAGATAATAGAAACTTGCTAAACTGTTGCATGGCAGTTTTCAGCCATTTATGAGCTAGAACTTTCTATCTGTATGTAACAAAACTACGCCAAAAAAATTTCTCTCTTTCCCCTGATTGCATCCCTCATTTCCCATGCTCTTGCAAGAAAGCTAATTTATTGCTTAATCCCCATTCACTTCCAGAGATAACTGATCTTCCTTCATCCCCATGCTATCACTATGACCAGCCTTAGCATGCTGTGAAGCCGGTTTTGCATTCTTAAATAGCATCTTAGGGTATGTCTACACTGCACTCTGCTTTCAGAGGTGTGTAGTATACCTATATGTGTAGTCCCCCTAGGCTGGGTGTATACAGCCACCTGAAGGATGTGAGTATGTACCTGTGTACACATCCTAGCATGGCTCTCTACTTGCAAGTCCTGCCTCGCCATTGACAGGGCTATTTTTAGCCTTTCTCCGATGCAAGGAAAGGCTGTGACAGCTCCCCAAACCTCTCTCTTGCTATTTGGAAAGTCTCTGGCAACGGGGAAAGGCTCTGGCAGTGGAGAAGCAGCAGACTGCTTCTCCACTGCCCCAGCCTTCCCCTGCCTCAGTGAAAGTTGCCAGTGGTGGGGAGCTGAAGCCTTCCCCTGCTCCCTCCTGCCTGCCAGAGGCCCATTGCAGTGTGGATGCAGTGTGTTTTTCACTGCACTGTGTAGGGTAGACATAGCATTGGAGAAACAAGCCCCAAGTGGGGAAGTAGGAGAGGGAACAGTACAAATGCAAGTGAAAACAACGAGGGCCAAATGCTGCCTTTGGAACCCTGCATGCAGCAGCTGTTGGCATACATGAGAATGTGCAGGAATCCCGAAGCAGCACTTGGCCCATTAGCACTGTCGTCACTATTGGGATTCACAGACATATTTTTTCTTCAATGAGTATATCAGAAATTTGCTTTGCAGAGAAAGCTTAAGCTCAAACTCTGCCCACAGATATGCTCACATGACTGCTCTTGAAACCAATGAAAGCTGCACATGAATGGGTCTCAAATGCATTAGGTCAACCATCAAGCAGAACCGAATCTGGCCAATTTGATCTGACCACCAATGACCATCTGTCAACAAACATAGATCCCGATCCTGCACTGTGAGCCACACAGGGAGACTTCAGTGCCCACACAAAGCCCCATAGATTTTAGTGGGACTCTATCTGGATATAGCCAACTGTCTGCACAGATCACAATGCAGAACCGGCACCACACTATGAGATCAATGGAGCTCTACGTGGTCATGTATTTCAATGGAATTCCAACTACTAGCCCTCAGATTTTAGCATGGGGACCTGTTGCAAGCAGCAAGAGGGTTACTTGCTGCAAATAATGTATTTGATGAACATGGTTTCTCTTCCTCTTTCTGAATTACTTGCAAACGGATGTAATTTAGCAAATTTCTTTGTTTACTGAAAGTGAGTCTACAAATAGTTTATGAGAACATATTTCAGCTCGTAGTTTTCTTGGGAATAGAGTTGGTCATATTTTCAAAACCCACAAATTTGATTAAATTTTTCATTAAACTGTCAAATTTAGAAGAAAAATGCTCAATATTTTCAAATAAATTTGTAACACTTCTGGTGTAACTATTCATTCTTCTTACATATGAAAAAAATTGTTCATTCAAATGTTAGTAGAATGCAAATGAAAGTGCTTACACATTTGTGAATCCTTTCTTTGTCACTATTCACCTAGCTGTGCTGCCCATATGGGAAAGAGCTGAGAAATAAAATAAATAATAATAATGTCCAGACATTTTCTTTAGCTGTCCTATAGAATTTCATAAATAATTATATCCTTCCTGCAGAATTCTCTCAACATCTTCTGGAAATTCTAGCCTCCATCCTATTCAATCCTGTTGGACTTTCCAGAAGAGGACTCTCCTGAAGAGAAAAGGCATTTCTAGAATGTGCACTTGAAATGTGGTTGTAGCACTGTTGGTCCCAGGGCAGGAGAGGTAATATTTTATTGGGCCAACACCTGTTGATGAAAGAGACAAACTTTCGAGCCTTCCCAAAGCTGAAGACCAACAGAAGTTCTACAATGACTTTTTGGTCCAAGGCTCAGTGCAAGGCAGACCTGAGGTAGCAGTCAACATCAAAGTGTTCCTGCATAAGCACAGGTAGGAGATGCCAGAAAGGCTTTTCACCACAAGGGAGTTGAAATATGAGCATGCTTTAAGTGTTTTACTGTCTAATGGTTGTTTACAGGTGGGCAAACATTGAAAATAAAGGGGATTGGTGTACTCTGGAGTCAAGCAGATTTGTGCCTAATGGCCCCTTGCAACAGTTATTTTCCCATTTATATAGTGGGTCGGAATTAGCATTGCTCTCCATCCCTGCTGTTTATAGCACGTTATGTAGGAATAGCCCTTACTCTAGCAGGCTTCAGAACTTTCTGCCAAATGAACTTCCATGGCAGCAAAAAGAAGATGAAGCAAAGGTTTTGTTCATGGGGTTTTCAAAGGTAGGCCACCCTCTCCACACCTGGTAATGTTTCTTGACAGAGAGCTACAGAACTGCAGAACTCTAAACATATACAACATAGGGCATTCCAAATCTGTTTGCTATTTAATAAATTCTGAGTAGCAGCATAATAAAAGGCAAGAAACCGCTGCATATAGTTAACAAAATGTCAGACTTCATGTATGCCAACCAGATAAATGCAGACTGATACCTAAAATTACCCTGAACAAACCATCGTTTACACAAATTATTACTGCTCCAGAGAAGGCTAGAAAATGCAGGGTAATCAAGAGAGAAAGGAACCTTCTCTTTGGAGAGACATAATAAAAGGTCAGAGAGGCTTCCAGGAATCAAAGGATAGACACGTCACTCCCCACCCCACACCATGTGTGAATCTGAGGGGCAGCATTCAGGAACACACTCACCCCTGTGCAATAGAAGGGGCTGCATGGACAAGGACACACAGAGATCAAGGTGCCCAACTTTTAGTGCATGGAGACAAAAAATGGGGCCCGTGGTTGTTCTCGCCCTGTTATTGTCAAATGACTATAAAGTTGAATAAACCATTAATTATCTGTATCATGTGGAGGTCTCAGACAGATCAGGGATCATTGCGTGTTCACATACTGAGAGAGTCCCTGACCTGAAGAGCTTACAGTCTGAAACAATAAGTCATGGGATGGTGAAGAACGGAAGTGCAATTACTCCAACTTTATATAAGGGAAACTGAGGCCCAGATCCACACAGGCGCTTAAACCCCAGATTAGGTGCCTAAGTCCCAGTTTTAGTTCCTCTCCACCCACAAGACTCCCACTGAATGTTTCAAGCACTTAAAAATATCACTCAGCACCTACATTTTCAGAGTAAAAGTTTCTTGGGTGACACTGTTTCTGACTATGAGCACACGCAAGGTGTTAGGCACACTGCTGCATCCCAAGCACTTCTTTCCCACCTAATGCTCAGAGCAACTCACAAACTGGGGGAGAGAGACATATGGCCACCTAAGTGAGGTCTGGGGCCCTATCTGATAGGCATGCTCAGAAGCTGCTACAAGATCAGGTCCCATTCAATATCTGACTGGAGGTGCCACCCACCTTATACCATTTAGCCCATTGGCTAGAGCACTCACCTAGGGTGTAGGAGATACAGGTTCAATTCCCTCTTCTGCCACAGGGGGAGAAAGGATTTGAACATATTCTCCACCTCTCAGGAAAGGGTTCTGAGCTATGGGATATTCTGATGACCATTCCATTGGGATGAAAACTGAAATAATAATCGGGCCAGAAAGAATGACTCTGTAGCCAGTGGTAGGGCACTGTGGGAGGTAGAAGACCCCAAGGCTAGTACCTCTGCATCAATCACTCTTTCCTTATTTATCCAGAGTGGAACAGCTTCAACAGAAGGGATTGAATGATTCCCTCATAAAACCTAAGTTTTAGGCTCCTAGACAATCACAACCACAATGCTGGGTATGCAGAGTCTTAGTCCCTCTGGGTGGGATCCGTGAAGGGACGTAGGTGTTGTAATGCTGAGTATCATGTCACCTAAATTTTAGGCTCCTAGAAAATCACAACCACAACACTGCAATCCACAAAGCAGAGTTAGGCACCTTAGAATGGGGATGCGCAAAAGCCAGCATGCTAGGCAGAGCGCCCCCAGGATAGCCAATATACCGGGTGTCAGGGTAATAGGGTCACATGTTCAAATCCTCCCTCCTTCTCAGAAAGGGGGGGGATTGAACCCACGTCTCCCACATTCCAGGTGAGTGCTCTAATCAGTGGGCTAAAGATTATAATGTGGGTGCTGCAGCCTCTGTATATAGAGCAAGGCAGGCACCTAATTTATCCCTGCAAGAAATGCCTTCGCCACCTAAGCTGCCTGACTCCAGGTGCCAGGTTCCTGTTTGCGGATTGCTAAGAAGAGATAGGCCCCTCCCTGTAGCCTGAGGCCAGGTGCCTATCCCTCAAGAGAGGGCCAAGACTTAGGTCACACCCGGTCTATTGGCTAGCTTGGGGGCACCCTGCCTAGCATGCTGGCTTTTGCACATCCCCATTCTAAGGTGCCTAACTCCATTTTGTGGATTGCAGCATTGTGGTTGTGATTTTCTAGGAGCCTAAAATTTAGGTGACATGATACTCAGCATTATAACACCTACGTCCCTTCATGGATCCCACCCAGAGGGACTAAGACTCTGTACATGCGATCACTTACTGCAGTATAACTTACGTTGCTCAAGGGTGTGAATAAACCACCCCCTGAGCAATGTACGTTACACGGACCCGAGCACCAGTGTCGCTGAGAGAGCATCTCTGACCAGCATAGCTACGGCCGCCCACAGGACTGGAGTGATTACATCGATGGGAGAGATTTCTCCCGTCGGCTTACAGCCGCTGCACCAGCAGCACAGCTGCAAGCTCCGTAGTGTAGCCAGAGCCTAGGGGTAAAGCTTTCAAAAGTGCAGAAGTCCCATTTTCAAAAGTGACTTAGCTTCTTAGGAATCACAAGTCTTGACTTTCAGTGAGATGCAGGACCAGGGGGATGGGGGCTCTACTCACCACTCAGTGGCCCCACCTCCTGGCCAGCCTGGGGGTTAGCTCCACTAGGCCAACACACCTTCCCTCTCTCTGTGGGTATGTCTACACTACGGGATTATTCCAATTTTACATAAACTGGTTTTGTAAAACAGATTGTATAAAGTCGAGCGCATGCGGCCACACTAAGCACATTAATTCAGCAGTGTGCGTCCATGTACCGAGGCTAGCATCAATTTCTGGAGCGTTGCACTGTGGGTAGCTATCCTGTAGCTATTCCATAGTTCCCACAGTCTCCGCCACCCATTGGAATTCTGGGTTGAGATCCCAATGCAAAAACAGTGTCGCGGGTGATTCTGGATAAATGTCATCACTCAATCCTTCCTCCGTGAAAGCAACGGCAGACGATCATTTTGTGCCCTTTTTCCCTGGATTGCCCTGGCAGATGCCATAGCATGGCAACCCTGGAGCCAGTTTTGCCTTTTGTTACTGTCACCGTATGTGTATTGGATGCTGCTGACAGAGGCGGTACTGCAGTGCTACACAGCAGCATTCATTTGCCTTTGCAAGGTAGCAGAGGCCGTTACTACCCCTATTGTACCGTCTGCCATGCCATTGTAAATTGGCGATGAGATGACGGTTACACTGCTCTACAGCCAAAATGCTTCTGAAATAAATGTAGTCCAACTTTACTAATTCTGGGTCACTGAGAACGAAAATGATGCTTAAAATTGTTGATTGGCTCTAGTTTTCAAGATATGCTATTGGGTCAGTATATACGACCCTTGACTTGGGAATGGCGTAGGATAAATGAGTTATAAAGCGAAGAGATCTCAATTTAAACCAGAAATGACTAAAATACGTCTTTGACTGGATCTATGAATAAATCTATGACTGGGTTTGGACAGTACTTGCTTTTTAGGCAAAACAATGAATGATGCAATCTGAAGCTGGTATTGCGTCATACATGATGTGAATTGCATCATGTTATTCCTAGAAGTCATGGATGATGCAATCATAACGAAGCTTACATCAGTCCGCTGAACAAATTGCACTAGATCAGCTCTAGAAATCTTACAGTGTCGTGCTCTCTTATTTGTCAGTGTTTGATTTTGCAAAGGGACACATTTCTGTTTAGCCAAAGTGAGCAGAGATGCTTCGTACTTGTGTGAACAATGCAGATAACTTCGGCTATGTTTGTGGTGAAGTGACTTTTGCATCACAAAAGCGCAGTATAACCACTATGGTTAAGAAAGCCTATCACCTTTATTTTGGCTGCAAAATTGGAGATCAGGACAAGAGGTGGGCCCCACACATATGCTGCAACACTTGTGCAACAAATCTTCGCCAGTGGTTGACCAGGAAAAGGAAATCTATGCCTTTTGCAGTGCCAATGATTTGGAGAGAGCCAACAGATCATACCAGCAATTGTTACTTCTGCATGGTGCCTCCAGTTAGGAAAGGTGTGTCAAAGAAGAAAAAGTGGACTGTGCATTATCCAAACATTCCATCAGCTATACGCCCAGTACCCCACGGAGAAGGACTGCCGGTTCCTGATGCACCAGAATCATTCTCACTTGAGTCAGACGAGGAAGAGGAAGAGGCTGAAACTTCTGGTCCTGAACCATCAATGTCACAGGACCCACATTTTCTCCCATCCTCCTCCTCTGAACCACACCTCATAACACAAGGTGAACTGAATGACCTTGTCAGGGATTTGGAACTACCCAAGAGTAAGGCAGAGCTATTGGGCTCCAGACTACAGCAGTGGAATCTCCTGGCAGGCTATCAGGGCAAATGGAGCCCCTCACTGCTTGCAGACTATTGCTGGACAGTGACAAGAGATGCTCCATTTAATGAATACAAGAGACAAGCCAAGAAGCACCGAGTAGACACTGAATAGGACTAAACTATGTATATAATAGTTTTTTGCCTTTTGTTTCATAATACATTTTATTTATATAACCCTTTTGCTGATTTTTAAAGTGTTACATAAACAGGACAGGTGAAATATCATGTAAAGCAACCATAAACACATGAAAAGACCTAGGTTTACAATTTATGATTAAAACTCTACTATCTATACAATATACATAGACATAAAATGTAAAAACTTAAATATCTTAGAAACAGTAGCCAATCAGTTGTTTTAATTGTCATATTTGAATTCAGCGCATCAAAATACATAATAAATATCACATTTTATCTCTGAAGCAGACGACTTCTCAAAAATTGTAGACCAGTGTTATCAGTCGTTCTGTACCATCTGCCATGCCATTGTAAACTGGCAATGAGATGACGATTATCAGTCATTTTGTACCATCTGCTGCTGTCATGGGTGCTCCTGGCTGGCCTCGCTGAGGTCGGCTGGGGGTGCATGGACAAAAATGGGAATGACTCCCTGGGTCATTCTCTTCTTTATGTTTTGTCTAAAAATAGAGTCAGTCTCACCTAAAATATGGGGCAAGTCTACTAGAGAACCAGAGAGCACAGCTGCTCCATGTCAGAGCCCCAGATATCCCGCAGAAATGATGAGCTGCATGGCATTCTAGGGGGTGCCCCTTCAACAACCCCACCAGTTGCTTCCCTCCTCCCCCAACCCTCCTGCGCTACCGTGGCAGTGTCCCCCCACTTGTGTGATGAGGTAATAAAGAATGCAGGAATAAGAAACACTGACTTTTTAGTGAGATAAAATGAGGGGGAGGCAGCCTCCAGCTGCTATGATAGTCCAGGCAGGACATTAAACGGTGGCGAGAGAGAGAAGCCCAGCCTCCCGCTGCTATGATAGTCCAGGCAGTACAGAATCTTTTCATTAGACATGAAAGGTGTGGGGAGCTGATGGAGCTCAGTCTCCAGTTGCTATGATGAAGATGGTTACCAGCTGTTCTGTACCATCTGCCGGGGATGACCGGAAGTCATTCTCATTTTTACCCAGGCGCCCCAGACTGACCTCACTGAGGCCAGCCAGGAGCACTCACGGGCTGATGATGACAATGGATAGCAGTCATATTGTACTATCTGCCATCAGGAAGGGAATGCTGGTGTTCAGCGCTGCAGCACCCCATGTACCAGCAGCATGCAGTAGACATAGGGTGACATTGAAAAAAGGTGAGAAACATTTTTTTGGGGGGGGTGAAGGGTGTAAATTGACAACATATACCCTGAAACACCCGGGAAAATGTTTTTGACCCTTCAGGCATTGGGAGCTCAGTCAAGAATGCAAATGCTTTTTGGAGATTGCGGGGACTATGGGATAGCTGGAGTCCTCAGTATCCCCTCCCTCCCTCCATGAGCATCCATTTCATTCTTTGGCTTTCCGTTACGCTTGTCACACATCACCGTGCTGTGGCCTCTGTCTATCATAGCCTGGAGATTTTTTCAAATGCTTTGTCATTCGTCTTCTGTAACAGAGCTGTGATAGAACAGATTTGTCTCCCCATACAGCGATCAGATCCAGTATCTCCCATACGGTCCATGCTGGAGCTCTTTTTGGATTTGGGACTGCATCACCATCCGTGCTGATCAGAGCTCCATGCTGGGCAAACAGGAAATGAAATTCAAAAGTTCGAGGGGCTTTTCCTGTTTACCTGGCCATTGCATCCGAGTTCAGATTGCTTTCCAGAGCAGTCACAATGGTGCACTGTGGGATACCACCCGGAGGCCAATACCGTCTATTTGCGGCCACACTAACCCCAATCCGACATGGCAATACCGATTTCAGTGCTACTCCTCCCATCGGGGAGGAGTACAGAAACCTGTTTAAAGAGCCCTTTATATCAATATTGTGTGGACGGGTGCAGGGTTAAATTGGTTTAATGCTGCTAAATTCAGTTTAAACGTGTAGTGTAGACCAGGCCTGAGTCTCTCTCTTGCTCCAGGAGCTGCTGCTTCCTCTTCACGACTCGGCCCTCTGCAGTTTCCCTTTCCAGGGTAGCCTGTCAAGGTCTTGTTCCACAGGCAGTACTAGGCAGCCCTCACGCCCACTACCTTGACTGTGTCGCACCAGCAGCATCTCCTGCAGTTTTCATATCCACTGCCCTTAGCAATGGTTGGTAGGTGCCACAGGTGCCTTTATGTTGCACAGACATACCCTAAATGTCTTGTCCAAATTCACATAAGAATTCTATGGGAGAGCCAGCAGCTGCACCCATTTCTCTCGATTCTCAGACCAGTGCCTTACCCACAAAATGACTATCCTGAATGCGTTAAGGTGGACTTGAAACTAGATGTGCATTAGATGTAACCTTCTGAATCACTCTAACAAATTGCCCGTCATGATGCTGCAATGTTCTGAAATGCCCAATCTTTTCCAAGCGCTTTTTTCAAAGCTCAAGGCTCTTAAAGCAAGAAAGGAAAAGATAGCAAATATTTTTCTTTGCAATGAGCAAAATTCTTGATGGGCTTTGAAAAAAATCTGATTGAAAAATCTAATTTATCATTGATGATGTTTCCAGTATTGGGAGTGGTTGGAATATGAGTAAGTGTTTTCAAAGATGTTTTGCCTCATACCATTCATGGCTCCTGCAAAGATTATGTGTATCTGAGTTTTCATTTCTGTGGAACTGCAGCTGGCTTTGACGCTGTAGCTGTAGCAGCAACCACGCAAAGCAGTCCCACCGGGACGTTAGCTGGGTGTAGTTGTGAAGCATATGGCATATAGGGCTTGTTTGCTTTCAGAGGCAAGAGGAGGCTTTTTTTTTTTTCCGGTGAACACTGTCATAAATTAGGAAAATTACTGGCTGATGGCTGTTTGCCTTCGCATTGGGGAGAAAAAGGGGTTGCAAAACCCAATGCACGAAAGTGTCCTCAGCGAGGAAATTTAACACACTGTGCCTGACTGCAAAACTCCTGAGGAGATCCTTACCAATCAGTCAATCACAAAGCAGATCACCAGGTCTACTTCTCTAGCTCCCAACTAGAGAGACCAGCTTACAAGTAAAGTGCTCAAAATTTCCATTCCCTAGCCTCTCTCTCATTCCCAGTGTGTAAACACAATAGACTGCCTGGCTGCAGAGATTTTGGTCTCCCTAGCAGGCACAGGGCGACGTCACTATTCAAATTATTTCACTTATTTTGTTGGCTTTTGTGCCTTCGTCCAGCTGCCAAGCTAATAAGTGAGGACTTTTTGCAGTGACATCAGAGAGAGCAACAGCAGCATGGGGAGTCTGAGCAGAGCTGCCAGCAGCCTGTGGTGTTGACGGAGGGAAGAAATTTTTTTTAAAAATTGATTAAAGTCACTGTGTTCAGCTCACAGATGGAACGGACAGTTCCTGAGGGCATTTGTGAAGAACGATTCCTTTATTCGAGTGTCTCACTGAGGCCGAGTTTCTGCAAGGAGCAGGAGGTTACTTATGATTTCTGTGCAGGTAGAATTTACTAGTGGGTTAATGGATGGCTATCTTCTCGTGGGTTCGGACCTGATAAAGATGAGCCAGGGGATTAAAAGTTTGAACTTGAACTCAGGAAAGCTGGGGTGAAATCTTGGCTCCATTGAAGTCCATAGGAAAACTTTCATTGACTTCCCTGGGCCAAGATTTCCACACTGGGAAGTATTCCTAATTCTGCCACTGACTTTCCAGGTGTCCTTGGGTAATCCACTTAATTTCCTTATGCTTCAGATTTCCATCTATTACAAAACAGAAACATTTAGTGAGCAAAACATTTTTGAGATTGTTCAGGATGCACCTGCTAAAGTTGTAAGAAGAGCTCCGTGAAGGCCAGGGCTTTGTGATACATCATTCCACAACCTGGGCCAGCTTTTCAAAAGGGTTCAGCTCCCACTGAGGCGTGGAAGTGAATTAAGCTAAACCAAATTAAGGCCACTTAAATTCTGAATAAAAGAATCCACACAGGGGTTTAATGTGGTTTAACTAATTCACTTTCAGATGAATTTGGATTAATTTTCCTGAGTGTCCCTGAAGAGACATGCAAGCAGTGGCCAGATGTTCAACAGTGCTTAGCTCCCAGCGACTACTGTTATGTTCAGTTGTGGGTTTGGCATGGGGAATTTCTCCATGGGAACTGATGGGTGCTGAACACATTGGAAAATCTGGGGACTGCATTTGGATGCCTATATGGCTGCTGTTGAGAGTTGATCTCTTCTGAAAATCTGGCCATCACTCTTCCCAGGCTGACAGGAGCCAGGGAAGTCACAAGGACGGTTTATATGAATGAGATTGTAAATGTCTCGCAGAAATATACACATAAAACCTCTCCAAACTCTCCTGCCCAGCCCACCTTAAAAGAGTCCCCTCTGTCTTAATATCAGGGACTGAGAGAACTGTAGGTTTGAACTGTAGCTGCATTTTCCAAAATTTTGCAGATACCAGGCTTTATTTATTAAGACACCATAGAGCCAGCTACTCAGCTGGGGTAAATCAGCATAGCTCCACAGAAGTCAGTTTATACCAGCTGGGAATCTTGCTCTACATTTCTATCATTTTCCATTGCCAAGACTTACCCGTCACAATGTAAATCAATAAACTGCTCCCTGGTACCCCAGCCTTAGAGAATATTGTCTATAGCCAAATGGAAGAAATACAAGGAAGATTTCACTCCTCCTCCATTCCAATCTTAATGAAGTATGAACATCAACACCTAATGATGGGACTATTTAGCATATGTCTTCCCTGCAGGGCTAACACAGGTGATCAGCATCTGCCTTTGAGCTTCTGGTAGCTTAGCCCAGGTGTGAACAGCCACTCTGCAAAGCCAGTCATTGTTTCTTCACTGGAGCCTCACTCTCTTAGTTACACACACTATACTGTATAAATCAGTACTATCCTAGGCATCAGTTATAGATATATAAAATAGTAAAGAAACTAAGGAATTAAATAAATGCTGTTAAGAATGCCATGTTACTAGAGAAATACAAAAGTTCAAGTCCCTGTACGGAGATAGTAGCTGACTGAAAAATGGTAACAGGCATTTTTCATGGAAAGATTTGAAAAGAAATTAGTTTCCAGTTACAATTTCCTGTTTCCCCCCCTATTTTTCTAGGTTTCTCCCACCCCCTCTTTTCTTGCTTTTCCTCTCCCCTCTCTGTTTTACACTGGAAAATAGGGGAAATTGAAGAGAAACCTGGGGAAAACCAACCAACCAATCAGCATCCCTGTGAAAACATTATTTTTTTCCATTGAAAACTGGGAAAAGTTTGAAAAAAAGAAAAAGAAAACAGGCCATTTTTAATAATTGTTTTTATTAAAAAAATTGGAACAGTTCTAATCCATGTTAACTGACATATTGCACATTGGGGGCCTATTTCATCATTGCATTACTCCAATGTCATTCTACTAAACCCAGTAGAATGGGTGACAGGAGCGGATCACTTGATGATTGCTTGTTCTGGTCATTCCTCTGGGTCACCTGCCATTGGCTACTGTTGAAGGCAGGATAGTGGGCTAAATGGACCTCTGGTCGGACTCAGTATGGACGTTTTTTATGTTCTTATGTTCATAATCCCTGCCTAAGCCAGGAGGCTGGGCTCAAAGAATGACAAAGGCAAGTAGTAGCAGCCATACACTGCTGTTGCCCTCCCTCAATTATGCAGGGTTATGGATTAGTAGGAAGGTAAGCAGCCACTGCTTTGCCTTTCTCTGGCAAACACGAATATTCACCCAAACCCCAGAGGAGAAAGCTGCAGGGGAACTCAGCTCCATTTCATGAAGAAGTTCTCTTTGTTCCCTGATCTCACCTCTATGCAGCAGCTTGAAGATTTTTTTTCGGTGTTATAGACCTTCCAAAGCCCTTGAGTTGATCCAGTATTTACATTTGCAGCAGTGTATATATTAAACATAGTTAAATAAATTATATTGTATCTATACCTGCATAATTGTGGGTTAGCACCTCTGCCTGAGGTAAATCAGCGGTTCTCTTGAATGCACCAGCTGAAGATCTGGCCTAATGCCTATACCTAGACTAGAACTGATCAGGATTTTTCAACAAAGAATACTCACCCAAAGCCCACAAGAAGATGGGAAAGTCAGTTTCAAGTTGCTGGTCTGCATCAGACAGAGCAGGGACTCAAACCCAGGTCTCCCACACGTATGCCTTAACAGCCAAGTGATTCAGGCATACATAGTCTTACTCTTCTTTGTTTTGCAATGTTTTTTTTGAAAGATCTTGTTTTCAATCTCACTGCAGAATTGAAAACGAACCTCAGACTTTTTTTTATGAAACAGAATTCTTGTTTTCTGGCCACCTGTACCATACAGCCCGACACTATCCTCTTTACAGGATGTGGGCTTAAGTGCAAGGAGGTGAAGGAAAATGAAAATGGAGAAAAAACCTGGGGACAACCAGCTTGGTTGAAGGAATTCCCCAAGGAAATATCTGTGGGTTGAGCAAATACGCTTACATGAGTTCACAAATAAAGAACAGTAAGTGTCAAGCAAACCCTTCAGAGATATGGATTTTTTTAAACATACATTTTTATGAGGTTCTGTAGAAATTTTCTAAATAAAGCCACTCAGTCCACTTTCTGCCTATAATCTGGACAAGGAGGGAAAACAAAGGAAGTGACACATCATTTTCTGCTGGTTTGCCAATGACCCATGATTACAGCAGTTCAGACCTGCCTAGGATCAGAGAAGAGGGATCTCATGTCTGGTGATCCTGGCAAAGACGTCTCCTGGATCTATAAAATATTTTCCCAAAAGACTATGGTTTGTCAGTGAAGTGCTCTATTCAATGCAGCCCTGGAGTGTGCCTCTGCTCTGGACACACAATCTATATCTGCAGAGCAGTGCATTACAGAGGAAAGAAGGAGACTTGGGAATAGAAGAATGGCAGATAATCAAAGAGAAAAGGAAATAGTGAAATAAACAGGGTGAAAGCAAAGACAAAGGAGAAGTGAAAGAGTGAGGAAAAACCGAGAGAGGGCCTGAAAAGAGGGGAGGGATAAGTAGAAGACCTGGAGAGGAGGGAGCAATGAGACGTGAGAGAGGTGATAGAACAGACTGAGGGTGCGGTCCTAATTATAAATTACTCCAGATTTTAGGGGCTTCAGGTCTTTGTTCAGACCTTCACTGTCATGAGGGGGGTTAGGCATTTGCAAAGAGCATAACAACTAAGGTACCAGGGGTGAACCAATCAGGGGGGCTCTAGGCCATTTTGCTGCCCCAAGCACGGCAGGCAGGGCTGCCTTCTGCGGCTTGCCTGCGGGAGGTCCCCGGTCCCGTGGATTTGGCAGCAGCCTGCAGGAGGTCCATTGAAGCAGCGGGACCAGCAGACCTCTGCAGACATGCTGCTGAAGGCAACTTGCCAGCCGCCCTCATGGCAACTGGCCAGAGCGCCCCCTATGGCTTGCCACCCCAGGTACGCATTGGTGTGCTGGTACCTGGAGCCGCCCCTGGGGCCAATGACCAAGAAGACAGGATAATGGGGTTTGATTCTTGGCTCTGATACATGGCCTTATGCAAGCCCTTGTACCTCAGTTTCCCCATGTGTAAAATGGGAATAATGATACTGCCCTTCCTTTACAAAGCATTTTGAGATTTATGGATGAAAAGTATAAGAGCTAAGTACTATTATGAATACTTAAGACAGACACTGGGCATCCTCTTATTGTGCTCAGTTATATCTGCATCAGTGTCGTAAAACAGGATATTTGGCAGCATAAGTGTAAATAGCCCTTGTTTACTCATTCGTGACTTAAGAGCATTATGATTTGGTGAACTGACACGAGCCTTCAAACTCATTCTTCACCAATATCTGGAATCAAACTCCAGCAGAAACAAAAACAACTGCTTGAACTGCTTTGCCAAACAGCCCTCTCTCTAAAAGGGAAAGTGATTCCCCCTTGTCCTCCCGCCAAAGTAAAGGTTTACAACAATATTTGTTTGAACTCATGTAAGAGCAACTCCCAGGCATTTATTTAGTAACTGTTACAGCATGTGTGCATGTGGAAAGTACCTTGGAATTAGTCTGCATTACTCAAAGTGATTCACGATCACTGCTACTTCAGGACGGTATTGCACTGCAAACTGGTCTGGCTTTTTTTCTCCCTTCTGACTCTGCAATCCACTGTGTATTGCTCCTGGGCTGCCATGTGCCTTCCCTAGACATTAGTAGTAAGCTCCTCTCCAATTTGCCCAGCCACATCATTGATCTCTGTCACGCATTCTGCACTTGTTAAGCTAGATGCTCAGGCCTTCCTAACTCCTGGTGGAAAGGGGACTTAGCTTGCTGGAAGTCCACGAGTATAGACAAAGGCTCGGAACAGGTGGTTGAAGGCTGCTATCAAATCCCCCCCTCATTCTTCTCTCTGCAGACTAAACAAGCCCAGTTTCCTCAGCCGCTCCTCATAAGTCATGTGCCCCAGCCCTCTGATCATTTTCATTTCCCTCTGCTGGACTCTCTCTATTTGTCCACATCTTTTCTGTAGTGGGGGGCCCAAAATTGGACACAATACTCCAGATGTGGCCTCACAAGTGCCAGATAGAGGGAATAATCACTTCCCTCGATCTGCTGGCAATGATCCTACTAATGCAGCCCATATGCCTTTAGCCTTCTTGCCAATAAGGGCACACTGATGACTCTTATCCCACTTCTTTATCCACTGTAATCCCCATGTCCTTTTTCTGCAGAACTCTGCTTAGCCAGTCAGTCCCCAGCCTGTAGCAGTGCATGGGATTCTTCCGTCCCTAAGTGCAGGACTCTGCACTTGTCCTTGTTGAACCTCATCCGATTTTTTTTGGCCCCAATCCTCCAATTTGTCTGATGGTCCATCTGGCCTAGTATCCTGTCTTCTGACTGTGCCAGTGCCAGATGCCTCAGAAAAAATGAACATAACAGGGAAAATTATTGATTGATCCATCTCCTATCATCTAATCCAAGCTTCTGGCACTTGGAGGTTTAGGGACACCGAAGCATGGAGTTGTGTCCCTGACCATCTTGGCTAATAGCCATTGATGGACCGATCCTCCATTAAATTATCAAATTATTTTAAGAACCCAGTTATACTTTTGGCCTTCACAACATCCCTGGCAACAATTTCCACAGGTTGACTGTGCGTTGTGTGAAGTACTTCCTGCCTATCATTTCACTGGGTGACCTCTGATTCTTGTGTCATGTGAAAAACATGTATAAAAAAATTGTTTGCTATATTTTGGAACTAAGAACTAAGAACATAAGACCAGCCCCACTGAGTCATACCAGTGGTCTATCTAGCCCAGTATCCTCTCTTCTGACAGTGGCCAATGCCAGATGTTTCAGAGGGAATGAATAGAACAGGGCAATTTTCAGTGATCCATCCCCTGTCATCCAGTCCCAGCTTCTAGCAGTCAGAGAAATAAAGAATCACAGTACAGACAAGAGGAGAGAAAATGACCCATAAAGCCAAACCCCTTTCCAAACAGAAGTCTATCAAGTAATTTTGATAAAATGCAAACAATAATTTACAGCTCCCCTTTTTTTTGCATTTCATTATCAGTTTGAAAAAGAGGCTATTTCCATGAATCTTTCTTGGAATTTTTTTTTTGGTAAGGGGGGCCCAGTTTCCATTCTTATGTGAGAAAAGAATAGTTTTCAGATAGCAAGGAGCAGATTTCTGAACAAAGAACGAAAAGGGCTTTCTTTGAAAGTGGGTTAAAAATCTGCATTTTTTTTTCAATTTTTTTGTGTAAAAAAATAATTAACATTTTGTGAAAAAGAAGTTGTAAGAATGGAAAACTGAGTATAATTAAAAAGTTGGATCCTCTGGTCTGGTTGAGCTGTGCTTGGTGCAAGACCAGAGGGGCCTGGCATAACTTGGCTTTACACCAACTTCTTGTTCCCCCGACCCTTGCCAAAGCGTTACTGAGTTCAGCCCCAGGGCTTCTCTACAGTTATATCCATGGCTCCAAGTTCCAGCAGCCAGGAACTGCTAGAGAACAGTGGTGTTCTGGTCACTCCCCCTTTCCCACAGAAATGTTCCCAGGACTGGGGCTGGAATGGGAACGGTGTGAAGCCCTATATTAGCTCTATGCCCAGAGCTTACTTTGTGCTGGAGCTCGCTAGCCCTGCCAGTGATGTTTAGTAACGGATACAAATCTACTTTTACATGCCAGGCGTGAGCTCACGCGTATGGTGCGAGCAAGGTCATGCTGTACGGAGGACATCATTTGGAGCCCTGGCTCCTCTTGTTTACAAGTGAAGTACCGTCTATGCCACCTGAGGATTACTCTAGGATAGGGCTCTCAAACTTCATCGCACTGCAGCCCCCTTCTCACAATAAAAATTACTTCACGACCCCCAGAGGGGGGACCGAAGCCTAAGCCCACCTGACCCCCACCGCTCTGGCCAGGGGGGCCAAAAGCTGAAGCTCAAGGACTTCATCCCCAGGCAGGGGGCCTGTAACCTGAGTCCTGCCCCCCAGGGCTGAAGCCCTTAGGCTTTGGCTTTGGCCCTAGACAGTGGGGCTCAGGCTTCAGCCCCGGACTCTAGCAGTCTAAGCCAACCGCTGGCAACTCCATTCAAAGGGGGTCGCGACCCAGGGTTTGAGAGCTGCTGCTCTAGGACAAGAGAACCCCTAGGAGTCAAGCAAAGTCAGCTTCCAAAGGGCCCAAGGAACTTTTCCATAGGGTCTAGCTTTTCAAAAGAATGTGGGGCCATATCTGCAAGTACACAGCAACAAAACTGGTCTCATAGATGCTAGAAGTAGGGTGCTGGGGGTGCTGCTGCAACCCTGGTTGAAGTGGGTTTCCATCATATACAGGGTTTACAGTTTGGTTCAATGGCTCTCAGCATCCCCACCATACAATTGTTCCAGCATCCCTGACACTGGTGCCCGATTTTCAAACTGACAGTGCGTTGATTGCTCTGGAAATGTGCTCTCCATGTGCATGTGAAATCCCATGGAATACACACTCTAAGCAGTCTCTCCAAGATCTCATCAAATCCCTTTAATTCTCTACAATTTTTACAACTGAACCCTTTTAATAATACAATGCAAAGGGGTTCAGAATGCTCAGCATCTAACATAGAGAGGAACCCATCCAGCAGCCTGTCTGTCAGATCCTTTCTGAACTCTCACCATCCTCTATGGATGCTGCGTGGCTCCCCTCTAGTGATGCTGGTCAGCATATGAACTGCAGCCAAGGAATTGCTGGACCTCATTGCAGGAAGGCTCCGGGAAAGGCAAGGGAAAGCCCTGCTGGTGGATGGAAAAAAATAAGGGGGAGTAACCTGGCATTTCTGAATGGCTGATATGAAATATACTGAGTCTCACAGCATCTGTTTCGGTCTCCGAAAGAATCACATATCAGAGCAGAGGCCAGTGTGCTTGTACTTTCTTTATTCACATCTGTTCCTAAGGAAAGTACCAAAAGGAATTATGATTTTGCATGTGCTCTAAGGACAGTAAAATAAATGCAAATGGGCAAGTTCATCCCTGGTGTAACTCTACTGAAGTCTATGAAGTTAGGCCAGGGATGGATCTGGCCCACATGCTTTAACCAGCTCACAATTCCAGGAGTGGGATATCTGCGCCATGGGAAATGCAATACATTATGAGTCAATGTGATGTTCCCCTCTGGTGTTCTCCAGTGATCTGCTAGGTCACTCCAATCCTCAACTCTGGGAGCCAGCCTGACCCTGCTCTGCTGTGAGAACCCCACTCCTGGGCTGGTCACGCACAGCCTCTGGCATGGAAGCTGCTCCTTGGATTGTGCAACCGAATGACAGCCAGTATCTCCGGTCCCAGACACAACCCTAGGAACCTCCGTCTTGCAGTGTCCAGTTATGCCCACTGGATGCTGCATGTTTATATGAGTTTGTCAATTTAACAAGAAATTGATATGTACCAGGCTTGTTATGCCAAGGGGAGTCTTTGACATGCTTCAGTCCAAACACACTGCTTCAGGTAGAACGAACAAGCAGATTTATTAACACAAAGATAAATTTTAAGTGATTATAAGTCAAAGAATAACAAGTTGGATTTGGTCAAATGAAATAAAAGCAAAACGCATTCTAAACTGATCTTAACCCTTTCAGCGCCCTTACAAACTTAGATGCTTCTCCCCACAGGCTGGCTGGCTGCCCTTCAGCCAGGCTCTCCCCTTTGATCAGCTCTTCAGTCGCTTGGTGGGTGATGTCTGTAGATGGAGGTGGAAGAGAGAGAGAGCATGGCAAATGTCTCTCCCTTTTCTCTCATCCTTTCTTCCCTCTTGGCTTTGCCACCCCTCCCCGCTTGAGAGTCAGGTGAGCATTACTTCATCGTAGTTCCAGACTGACCAAAGGAAAGAGGTTGACTCCCTCAAGAGTCTAACAGATCCTTTTGTTGCTGCCTAGGCCAGCATCCATTGTTCCTATGAGGCTGGGCTGGGTTTGTCCCATACCTGCCCTGATGAGGTGTGAACTGCCTCTCTGCTCTTGGAGAGTTTATGTTTGGGCTTATTTTAAGCCGTGAGGCCACATTTTCACCCTCATAACTACATACATGAAATTATACCCCTGTAACATCACTATAACAACAATGGTCAGTGCATCATGAGCCTTCCCGAAGACACCCGACATGACAAACTTTGCATTGGCTACCACATAATCATTTTAAAAGGATGAACATGGGCGTGCTGGGTGTCCCCTTGAGGTACAGGAGATCCCCAGCTGAGGTCAAAAAATGTTCAGAGATAGGGTGCTAAAGGGCCCTTTTCTCTTCCCTGATCTTGGGGATACTCTGTGCTGTGCATGTCCCCTGGTGTAGGTTAGAACAGTATGAAGGTTGGCATCAGTTGTCAATGGCCATAAGGGGTAGTTATGGCAGCTGAGGGTATCCAGCTTTCTAGGGAACCCTGACCACACACTCCACATTGGCAGCTGGGAGAGGGGGTGGTTTAGGAGCTGCTGTGGCCCCCTATACAGGGTGCATGCTCTGAGGGCCCAGATCCACAGGGCTTTGGGCTGGTGGAGCAGCTTATAGCAACTTGAGCATGGTCCAAGAACCGGTCTGCATCTTTATATAGTGTCTTTAGCACATTGGACTGCAGAACACTTTGGTGACAGAGCCAACCATATACACGAGTGAGAAGAAAAATTGTCAGATGGGGATTAAAGAGAGGAATTGCCTCTCTGATTCAGGGGCAGGAGGAGAATTTTAGAGACTTGGCACGGCATAAGTGTGAATGTGATCCCTTAAATGTGGATCGTTGCTGGGATGAGATGGAGAGGCAGGCAACGTTGGAGGAGTGAGCACAGGAAAACATGAATCTAAACACACAGTAAGTCCCGGTGGACTTCTGAGTATCAAGAAGGGTATTTTGAATTCGATTTGGTGATGAAGAGGAAGAATACAGTGAGTGACCAACATCATCTAACTCCAGCATTTGATACCCCTACAATTAAGAGAGCAGAGATTTAGGAGTAAGAGTTCACTTCCACTCTCATTGCAATTACTGGGGGTCTTGCCATTGACCGGAATCTCCTGGGAGCAAGAGCAGGTCTTAAAAGATGAACCTTCAATAGTCAAAGGAAGGAAGGATTTCAGCAGAGGCAGGATTAAGGTCAAACATGGGATGAAAAAGTAAATCTGTGGGCAAGAGTGACTCCCAGATTGAAGTTGAAGGAAAACAGCAAGAATTTCTAATACCTTAGAGAGGTCAATAAATACAGTACTAGAAATTGCAGCGGCCAAAATCAAAACTGAACTGCTCTTCAGTGAGAATCATAGAATCATAGACTTCTGAAAAGATGACTGTGTAAATGCGTTTTCAAAAGGACTTTCAGAAACGTCTATCACTGTTTTATAAGGTGAGCAGATGTCCTGATTTTATCAGAACTCTCCCAATATTAGGGGCTTTTTCTTCTATAGGACCCTTAACCCTACCCCGTGTTAGCTGGTCACCCTACTTTTTTATTATGTCCACTGAGTGTCATCTCAATGGGGCTGCTATTATAGGGTACTTCTACGCTGCAATAAAAAACACATGGCACCAGGTCTTAGAGTCCAGGTAATCTGCCATGGGCTCATGGTAGAGTGAACAGATGTCCCGTTTTTAAAGGACAGTCACCATCTTTAAGCCCTCCTGCATGTGTCCCGACTTTTTCTTAAAATGGGCAAATTGTCCTCTATTTTCTGTCTCCTCCCCATCAGTACTGGCAGTTCCAGCTGCTGGCCAGATCCCTGCTCACTAGACACCTGCCCACCAGCAGTGAGTAGAAGGCTCCAGTAACCGATGATGGGGTGGGTGTGCAAGGCTGGTGGTGGGGCCAAAGATGCAGCATGCAGGGCCGGCCGCTCCCCCTGCTTGTCTGTCAGTGCAGCCGCTGTATGTCGGCTCTCGCCCAGCAGGGCCCCACCTCCCATCCCGTTTCTGGCTGGCACTGTTGCACACTGCAGCTGCCGCGGCTAGTGAGTGTGGGAAGGTGCCAGGCAGCGGCCAGTTAAGTGTTGCTGCTGAGGCCCACCCGTGTGCCCTTTACATGCTCCCCCTCTCACTATCCTCTCCCCACTTTTACCCTTCATGCCCCACCCCCCTGCAGCCCTGTGCTCCTCCATAGCCCCCCGGGGGTGCGCATCCTGCTCCCAGCGCTGTGCGCAGAACCAGCCCTGGTCAGGGTGCTCAGCTCACCAGCAGCCTGGCTGGCAGGTTCCTTCCTTCCCCACTGCCTCTGGCTGGGCCGGTGCCCTGGGAAAGCCCAAGACACTCTGGCCTGGGGTGCTGACCAGGAGGAGCTGAGCCCTGCATGTGCCAAAGCACCGCACAGCGCTGGCACGGGAACACCTCTCTGCACCTCAGCTAAGCTAAGAAGGTAAATAAAAAGAATACAACTACTTAATATTTCTTGTTAACAGGGGCTCCGTCAACTTGATGTTAATTTGAACATTTGTACTGCACAGATTGCTATTGAACTCACCTAGTACAGGACAGGCCCAACACAGAAAGTAACAGCAGGCCACTAGCCTTCACCTACAGCCCCCATCTAAAACTTCTCCAGCGCATCATCAAGGATCTACAACCTATCCTAAAGGATGATCCCTCACTCTCAGACCTTAGGAGAACACTTCAATCTCCCTGGACACTCAATAATAGACTTAAAAATGGCAATTCTTCAACAAAGAAACTTCAAAACCACACTCCAACAAGAAACTGAAGAACTGGAATCAATTTGCAAACTGGACACCACCAAAATAGGTCTGAATAAAAGACTGGGAGTGGCTGGGTCACTACAAAAGTAATTTTCCCTCTAGTTGATACGCACACCTTCTTGTCAACTGGTTGGGATAGGCCACTTCCACCTTGATTGAATTGGTCCTGGTTAGCACTGGGGGAGATTGCCTTACCAAGTGGGAAGGTCACTTGGGTAAGGCAATCCCATCTTTTCATAGGCTGTAATATATATACTACTTACTGTATTTTTCACTCCATGCACCTGATGAAGTGGGTTCTAGCCCACGAAAGCTTATGCCCAAATAAATTTGTTAGTCCTCTAAGGTGACACAAGGATTCCTCATTGATTTTGCTGATACAAACTAACACGCTGACACTCTGAAACCTGAATATGAGTCAATTTTACCCAGGTGTCCATCTGATTCAGCATAAGAAAATATGGTCACCCTACGCATGGGGCTTGGGCTAAAATTTGCAGTGTAGACATTTGGGGCTCTGGACTAGCTCCTGGGCTCTGAGATCCCTTCCCCATTGTAGGGTCTTAGCCCATAGCGTGAGTCTCAGTCAGCTGACCCAAGCCACCCGAGAACCGCATGCAGACATACCCTCCGTGACCCCGCATTGTACTTCCCAGCAGTAGACCAAGCCTCTAGATACAGATTAGGACTATAAGAATTTGAGATCCCGATAGACAACATTGAACATAGATAGGTTTAAAATAGTTTTCAAGTTAATTTATTTAAATTATATACAAAGATTAGTCAACATAACCATTGATATAAACCGACCAGTCTGCTATTAAATTAACAAACACTATTTAAACTATAGCCAGATCCTCAATTAATGCAGATCCATGTATTTCCATTGAACTCAATTACAGCTATATGGACTGACACTAGCTGAGGATATGGCTCAGAATTTATAGCAATTTTGAAATCCATTAAAGGACCCACATTTTCCTCAATCTTTCTGCTTCAGTCCTATCTTTTTTTAGCTATTTTTTAGACAAGTAAAAGAGTGACTTGGATTTTATCGTTAGATATAGGGGTAGGATATTTTTATTAGGAGCTGTTGCTGTTTTTCTTCAAAGACCTGAATTATAGGTGCATAACCTGATTGCCTGGGGGACCAGGAAGAGTTTCCTTGCTAGGGAATGAGATTTAGGCTCTCAATTTGTAGGTATAGTGTGGTTTGGATATATCATTCGATCAATCCATACTAGGCAACCAGGTGAGGGACCCACGTCCTACTGTGTAATTTTTTCAGCATTTGCACAGCTCATTTTTAAATGACAGAAGCACTGGGGCCCCACCACTTCCCTGGGAACTATTCACCAGACAACCAGAGATCGTGCCAAACTAACCTGATCTCCTTCTTTGAGAAGGTTAAACAGATTTTCTAGACAAGCAAATGCAGTGGATCTAATTTACCTCGATTTCAGTAAGGCATTTGGACACCGATCCCCAGGGGATTATTAGCTAAATTGGAAAAATTGGGGATCGATTTGAAAATTGAAAGGTGGATAAGGAACTGGTTAAAAGGGGAGACCTACAACGGGTTATACTGAAAGGTGAACTGTCAGGCTGGAAGGAGGTTACTAGTGGAGTTCCTCAGGGGTCAGTTTTTGGGACAATCTTATTTAACCTTTTTATTACTGACCTGGCACAAAACGTGAGAATGTGCTAATAAGTTTGTGGATGACACAAAGCAGTGGGAGTATTGCTAACACACAGAAGGACCGGGATATCATACAGGAAGATCTGGATGACCCTTATAAACTAGAGTAATAGTAATAGGATGAAAACTAATAGGAGAAAAGTGCAAGGTCATGCATTTAGGGATTAATAACAAAAATTTGGTTATAAACTGGGGACACATCAGTTGGAAGTAAACAGAGGAGGAGAAGGACCTTGGAGTATTGGTTGATCACAGGATTGACTATGAGTCGCCAATGTGATATGGCCGTTAAAAAAAGCTAATGCAGTTTTAGGATGCATCAGGCGAGGTATTTCCAGCAAAGATAAGGAGGTGTTAGTACCGTTATACAAGGCACTGGTGAGGCCTCATCTGAAATACTGTGTGCAGTTCTGGTCTCCCATGTTTAAGAAGGATGAATTCAACTGGAACAGGTTCAGAGACGGGCTACTAGGATGATCCGAGGAATGGAAAAACCTGTCTTATGAAGGAGACTGAAAGAGCTTGGCTTGTTTAGCCTAACCAAAAGAAGGCTGAGGGGGGATATGATTGCTTTCTATAAATATAATCAGAGGGGTTAATATTAGGGAGGGAGAGGAACTATTTAAGCTTAGTACCACTGTAGATACAAGAACAAATGGGTATAAACTGGACACTAGGAAGTTTAGACTTGAAATTAGACTAAGGTTTCTAACCATTAGAGGAGTGAAGTTCTGGAACAGCCTTCCAAGGGGAGTAGTGGGGGCAAAAGACATATCTGGCTTTAAGACTAAGCTTGATAAGTTTATGGAGGGGATGGTACGATGAGATAGCCTAATTTTGGCAATTAATCAAAGATCAGTTGCCAAATTATCAGCAGGTAAGTATGCCCAGCGGTCTGGGATGGGATGTTAGATGGGATGGGATCTGAGTTACTACAGATAATTCTTTCCTGGGTGCTAGTTGGTGAGTCTTGTCCACATGCTCAGGGTTTAACTGATCACCATATTTGGGGTCAGGAAGGAATTTTCCTCCAGGGCAGATTGGCAGAGGCTCTGGAGGTTTTTCGCCTTCCTCTGCAGCATGGGGCAAGGGTCACTTGCTGGAGGATTCTCTGCAGCTTGAAGTCTTCAAACCACAATTTGAGGACTTCAATAACTCAGACATAGGTTAGGGGTTTGTTACAGGAGTGGGTGGGTGAGATTCTGTGGCCTGCATTGTGCAGGAGGTCAGACTAGATGATCATAACTGTCCCTTCTGACCTTAAAGTCTATGAGTCTATGAGATCATCATTAGGAAAATTTTCCTGAGATGGAATTTCAGTGTTGCTTATTATTATTATTGGTTGTACTATGGTAGGGTCTGTAGGCTCTGATCAGGGTCTTATTATGCTAGGTTCTGTAAACACATATTAAACATTATTTTGTAATTTACTGGGCATTTGGTGGTCTGATTCTATAATATACAAATGTCTGCCTTGGGCTGTGACTGCAGAGCATCCATTGTACTAGCTCAAAGGTAGAATTGTCTGGGAAACGGCGTTTTCTTGGGGGTGTTGTACAACAACATTTTTCAGGTTTTCACTGAAAAAAAAACCTCCCAAATTTTTATCCCTCCTCCAAAAGCAGCAAAGAGTCCTGTGGCACCTTATAGACTAACAGACGTTTTGGAGCATGAACTTTCGTGGGTGAATACCCACTTCGTCAGATGCAACTCCGTCCCCCAGTTTTTGGCAAATGGAACCCCCCAAAATTTTGGCTAGTCAGCAAAAATGTGAGACTTTACTGAAAACTATTCCATTTTCAGTTTTTTTGACACAAAACCTGAAAGAAATTTCATCATAATGGACATTTCCAGCGCACATTTCCATTTTGAGGGGAAAAAACATATTTCAATGTAAAAACATTTCAGACAAAAGTTTCAGCCAGTTTTGTTGAGAAGGAACAGGTACAGTGTGATCTGGAACTGAATAGTCAGTAAATACAATGAACTTGGCTACAATTTAACAGGCTCATAGACATGATGGTGGTCCTCAGTGGGACCCCCTGAACCCTGTTGTTACAGAAGAAAGTTCCAAAGTAAAGCTGAAACCCCATTTAGTTTCCTCTGTTTTGTTTGGTTATTGCAGTGTTTTTCAAATAATAGGTGCTCATAGGTGCTGACTCCATGGGTGCTCCAGGTCTGGAGCACCTACGGGGAAAAAATGGAGAGTGCTGAGCACCCACCAGCAGCCCCTTATAAGCTTCCCCTCACCCCTCAGTGCCTCCCACCCACTGGTGGGCCCCGGGGATCAGAGCTTGTGGGAAGGGATGGAGTGGGGGCAGGGCCTGGGGCAGAGCCAGGGGTCATGCACCCAGCACTTTGGAAAGTTGCTGCCTATGTTAAGGTGCTCTTATTGCAAGCAACCACAAATGTTACAAAGCTAGGCAAAATGGGCTGAGTTAAAGACAGAGGCCCAACTCCTCCATTAGAGTGACACCAATTTACTCAGCTAAGGATCTGGCTTGGCATTCCTCTCTTAACTCTGAATTTCCTGACTTCTGTGGGTTTCACTCAGAGCCTCGACATTATCTGAAAGTACTTTTCTTCCCTGTGGTTTGATGGTAACATAGGCTGGTAGTTATGTGGCCTGCTCAGGTCATTGCCACCATATGAGACTGATAATACTTAGGACATGATTACAGACACTGGCCGTTATTGTGGCTTCCAGTGAGAGTGCCCATGTAGTTTTTAAACTTGACTGTTACTGGAAGTGGAGGGGTTCTCCCTCCCTCCTTGAAGCTCGACATGCCTGAAGCTTACACCCCAGATGATGTTTGTCATAGAGGAGGACTCCCTGTAAAGCAAACAAGTAGCTGAAGAGCTGTGTCACTCTTAAAAGCTTCATAGACTTTTGTGAGGGGAGGGGGAATGAAGGAGGGGATTGCACAGAGTGTTTCTTGTTCATTATTTCCAGTTGGCCTGTTTCCAGCCCTGAGCTTGTGTGTGTTTATTACCAACTAAACAAGCACTGGCTAGAGCTGACAGGTCTGCACTTACCACAGTTCCAGCCCTCTTCTAATCTCGCCCCCGTTCCCTCTCCAGTGGTGCTGAAAGTTGTTGAACAAAACTGTACACCCTGTATCTGTATCTGATGGAAACTCCTTCAAGCCACGGGGGGCAGCTAGTTCCAAACCCCCACCTCTCTCTGCATTTCCTTCAAGGCATTCTGGGCTCCATTGCCCTTTCTGTGCTACCCTGGTTTGCTCCTGCCTTTCCCCCTTACGGTGTCTTCTTCTCAGACCTGATTTTTTGATCTTCTCTTGCAGGTCCCTCAGTCACCTCCTTCCCTCTGATCCATTGGTCAAGTCCTCTCAACTCCCTCTCTTTCCTTCCTTTGGGTTCTGTACAGTTTGGCCCTTTCCACTCCACTAAGACAGTTTCTTCAAGTCTTCTATGATTCCCTCTTTACACGTGCTCTACTCACCCCAGAAATCTGGTGCTCAGAATGATTTGGGCACCCCAATGCTATGGTAAAGGGGGCTATATAAGTAGATTAGATGAAATACAACCAAATCCCTTAATGTCCTACAGCAAGAGTTAGTCTCAGTAGAGCATTTCTTCGTATCTAGTAATGGCAAAAGTACAACACAATGCTGACGTTGCTAGTACATGTACCTGTAACAGATGCATTTTCCATCCAGATAACCAAATGAGAGCTTGTAAGACTGATCCATTCTGTACCATAGCTGCTGCTTCTCTTCATAGCTCTAAGAGTCCTCTCTGAGTTTAATCTCTGAGGACCTCTCTGAGTTTAATCTCTCTGTGCTGCGAGTAGACATAGCCCAAAGTCAAACCCTTTGCCATTTGGATGAGGCTAGGATGATGTTAGGTCCCAAATCTGTACTTTGACCCAAGCCCCTGTCTTTCAATGGACTGAGCCCAAAACCTTCAGTCTAACCCCCCTGAAATTTGGGATTCGGATCAAACTCTGGCATCTCTAATAGAGCGAGTGCAAGATTTACTAAAGCAATCTCTGCCTGGTACAAAGCAAGTTACCTCAGCCAAAAGATTTCCTTTGGGTTCTCTCTCCTCATCTGTCTTGGTGTTTACATTGTATTACAAACAGAGTACATTGGTTTCCCTGATAGTGTTGTTGCTGCTGGATCAAGAAAGGCTTGGTACAAAGCTCTGCTGTAGTTCTGCATCAGCTGATGTAAATGGGCACAGCACAGACTTCGCTGGAGACACACTGATTTATACAACTTAAGGACTGGCACTATGAGTCTAGCTACTGGATGAGATGGCCCAATGACTATGTCCTCGCTAGTGTCTGTCTCTGAGGCCTGGTCTACACTACGCATTTAAACCGATTTTAGCAGCGTTTAACTGATTTAACGCTGTACCAGTCCACACTAAGAGGCCCTTTATATCGATTAAAGGGCTCTTTAAATCGGTTTCTGTACTCCTCCCTGACGAGAGAGGAGTAGCGCTAAAATCAGTATTACCATATCGGATTAGGGTTAGTGTGGCCGCAAATCTACAGTATTGGCCTCCGGGCGGTATCCCACAGTGCACCACTGTGACCGCTCTGGAAAGCAATCTCAGCTTGGATGCAGTGGCCAGGTAAACAGGAAAAGCCCAGCGAAATTTTGATTTTCATTTCCTGTTTGCCCAGCTTGGAGCTCTGATCAGCACGGGTGGCAATGCAGTCCAAATCCAAAAAGAGCTCCAGCATGGACCTTATGGGAGATACTGGATCTGATCGCTGTATGGGGAGACAATCTGTTCTATCAAAGCTCCGTTACAGAAGACGAAATGCCAAAGCGTTTGAAAAAAAAATCTCCAGGGCTACACAGTGCTGCGTGACAAGCGTAACGGGAAGCCAGAGACTAAAATGGACGCTCAAGGAGGGAGGGAGGGAGTCTGAGGACTCCAGCTATCCCACAGTCCCCAGCAGTCTCTGAAAAGTATTTGCATTTCTTGGCTAAGCTCCCAATGCCTGTAGGTTTCAACCACATTGTTCGGTGTGGTTCAGGGAATAGCTCGTCAATTACTCCCCACCCCCACGTGAAAGAAAGAGAAAGAAATCATTTCTTGACTTCTTTCAATGTCACCCTATGTCTACTGAATGCTGCTGGTAGACGTGATGCTGTGGCAGTGAAGAGAAGAATCCGCTCCTCTCCCCTCCCCGGTGGCAGACAGTGCAGTAGGACTGGTAACCATCCTTCTTATCAACCCATGTGTGCTCCTGGCTGGCTTCAAGTGAGGCTGGCGGGGCGCCTGGGTGAAAATAGGAATGACTCCCGGTCATTCCCAGTAGATGGTACAGAATGGCTGGTAACCGTCTTCATCATAGCAACTGGGGGCTGAGCTCCATCAGCCCCCTCCCTTTCATGTGAAAAGAAAAGATTCTGTACTGCTTGGACTATCATAGCAGTGGGATGCTTGGCTCCTCTCCTCCCACTGCTTAATGTACTGCCTGGACTATCATAGCACCGGGAGGCTGCCTCCCCGTCATTTTATGTCACTAAACACTCAGTGTTTCTTATTCCTGCATTCTTTATTACTTCATGACACAAATGGGGGGGGACACTGCCACGGTATAGCCCAGGAAGGTTGGGGGAGAAGGGAAGCAATGGGTGGGATTGTTGCAGGGGCACCCCCCGTGAATGGCATGTAGCTCATCATTTCTGCAGGATCTGGACACAGAGCAGCTGTGCTCTCTGATACCCTGCTTCTGCATCAGACAGGAGTGACTCTGACTCTATTCTAGACAGGACTGACTCTATTATAGAAACCATAAAGGAGGGATTGACTCTGAGAGTCATTCCCAGTTTTGCTTTTGCGCCCCCGGCCGATCTCAGCCAGGGGCACCCATGATAGCAGCAGACAGCACAGAGGGACAGATAACCGTCATCTCATTGCCAAATTACACCGGCAGCAGATACTACAGAACAACTGGTAATCATCTCTGCTATCATGCAAAAGCAAATGAATGCTGCTGTGTAGCGCTGGAGTATCGCCTCTGTCCACGGCATCCAGTACACATACGGTGACTGTAAAAAAAAAAAGCTGAACGGGCTCCACGGTTGCCGTGCTATGGTGTCTGCCAGGGCAATCCAGGGAAAAGGGAGCGAAATGATTGTCTGCCATTGCTTTCCGGAGAAAGGAATGACTGACGACATTTACCCAGAACCACCCGCGACAATGATTTTTGCCCCATCAGCCACTGGGATCTCAACCAGAATTCTAAGGGGCGGGGGAGACTACAGGAACTATGGGATAGCTACGGGATTGCTACCCACAGTGCAACGCTCCGGAAATCGACACTAGCCTCAGACCATGGACACACACCGCCGAATTAATGTGCTTAGTGTGGCCACGTGCACTCGACTTTATACAATCTGTTTTATAAAACCAGTTTATGTAAAATCGGAATAATCCCGTAGTGTAGACGTACCCTCAGAGGCAGACACAGCAGGCAGCATTGCCGCTAGCATGGCTACAAGGAGAGTCAGATTCAAGACATCCTTGCTGCAAACAGAATTGACAGCTGTGTCCACAAGCTCCACTGAACTTTCATTCTCCAGGGACGGAACCCCCCCGGGCAAGGTCTAGCCACCAGCTAAGCCATATGTGTGACAGAGAGCTGAGCAACAACACCTAAGTCAGTACTCTGATGTGCCAGAGTAACATGCCCAAGGGAACGGCTCCCCAGTAGATAGATTCGCAATGGGCTGGAGGGAGTTAAGGTTAATTAACGCATTAGCCCAGATGATACAAGAGCCCAGGAAGAAGTGTGAAAGGACAGGCTGGTAGGCTTGTAGAATCAGAGCTGTGAGAGGACCGTGTTCCTCCTTGCTGTGGGAGTTGAGGGCTCCATGTTACTGTGTGTATGAGGTGGTGTAGTATGTAAAGACGATGGTAGAAAAGAACAGTGTGAATCAATCACACAAGGTGTTCTGTCCCAAAACAGTCTGCAAGCCATTGCGGGGGTAGAAAGCAGCTAGGAGCGAGTCCACTATGCTGCAGCATGCCTGTTGCTGGTGCACTGTGCAGAATTGCATGGCACGGTTGAGAACTGATATTGACCTCAATGAAACCTCCAGGAGTGGATTGGGCAAAGAAGGATCAATAGGACACACAAAACTATCGGTAGGGTGGGGAGCAGTCTCCATGTGCAACTTCACATACAGATTAAAGAGTGCTTCCCCCAGGACCCACTGAGTGCCCCTGATCATTATCCACTGAGAGTTTCAAAAGCACTGGAAGGTGCTAGAGGTGAAAATTCTACTAACTTTCCATGGGAGATAGATATGGAACTCCCCTACGATAAGACACTTTTGAAAACCTTAGCCCTAAATGTTCTCTCCTTTCAGCTGAGGTCTTCCTATGAAAGAACTGTCCTCTGACTTGATTAAACATATGCTTACTGGTCATTCACTTTGTCATCATCGTTGTTATTGTGCTTATTTAGTGTAGTACCTAACAGCCCCAAGGAAGAATGAAGCCTCCTTTTGCCGAATACATACAAAGCATGTATTAAAAGACAGTCTTTGCCCCCCAAAGATTTGCCAATTAGGGCTGATCAAAACAGCTTTTTTTTTTTAGCAGCTAGGGTCCCCTACAACAGCACACAACTGGAAGCAGTGTTAATTCATTCCCAGAATGGGGTGTAGCAGGGTGAAATGGGGACCACAAGCCAGCAGTGTGGAAGAGTTCCAGAATGTAGCCATGCAGCCCCAGACCAACATCATCACAGAAATAACATGAGGGACAGAATCTGTCCTGGGGATTACAACAGAGAAGGAGAAACTCCTGTGCACACTGCAGCAATGTGGACTGAGTAACTATAGCATTCCTTCCTGGCTTGTCTCTACACATGCAAAACCACCTCCTCTCCCAACCCAAGGCCAGCCTGAGTGTGAGCATTGCTATGGCTTGGCCCAGCCACCGTGTCCATGAGCAGTTCTCTTGTAATCTCCTATCAGCATCTGAAATTGAGCCGTGTCCCAGCTGTCAGTGGCAGGCTCAGTAACTATGGTCGCTCTTGTTTGGTTGTCCAGCTGCTGCCCTTGGCCATACTGGCTGTGTGTGTCCTGGCACTGCCAGAACACTGCTAGGCGTATTTGAAAGTGTGAGGCACAATGGAGAGGGCATAAGACTGAGGTTGGAACACCTGGATTCTCTTTCTCATTCTGCCGATGACCCATTGGGTGGAGTTTGGGCACAGAAATCATTGAATCATAGAATATCAGGGTTGAAAGAGACCTCAGGAGGTATCTAGTCCAACCCCCTGCTCAAAGCAGGACCAACCCCAACTAAATCATCCCAGCCAGGGCTTTGTCAAGCCAGGCCTTAAAAACCTCTAAGGTCACCTTCCTTCTTTTCCACCCTTTATCAGTCTTCTCTAATTAGATAGTAACATCTCTGGGGCAGGGACTGTCTCGTGTTTGTACAGTGTCCTGTTGGGCCCTGCTCTCAGCTGGGGGCCTCTACGTGCTACTGCAATACAAGTCGTCACCAGTATAATAACAACAACCAAGAGACAATGCAGATGCTACAATCTCTTGTACTGCATGAGCACGCCGACATTCAAGCTGCTGCCTAGGGAATAATCATGTGCACTTTGAATATCATGGCTGATGTGCAATGTCTGGCACATTGGTTTGATTGATGTTCACAGTTTTGTGCTAGATGAGGAAAAAAATGTGTCCAGATAGTTCAATCTTATCTTTACTAGCTAACTATCCAACCCCTCTCTCAGAAAATTGCTCCCTCTTCCACACCACAGTCCCTGACCCAACCCTTTCAACACCACCTTCTCACCACAAAGCAACACAGAGGTTTCAATAATCTTAAATGGCCTTTTCTTCCATTTTCAAAGACAACACAGGGCTATGTTTTCTTTCTCCTTTGACAATGTCAAAGTTCAAACCAGTCCTAGCCCATCAGTGCACAACTCTCCACCAAGGCAAAAATAAATATAATAAAAGAGAAGTCAATGATTTGTAGGAAGGGCAGAAACAATCCATTGTGTGCAAGAATAGGAAGGAGAAGCCTGTTTAATTAGCCTTTAAATCACAAAATAATTAGAAATGTATGTCTCATAAGGCCTGGCAAGGTCACGCTGCCCTCCAATATAGTCGCAACAAGTGGTGCAATGCAGGGAAGCAGCCTTTAAAAAAATGCATTTAAGTTAGCGTTTCCAAGTGGCCTTTGTTTTCTAGCTCCAGGTTCTTCAGATGGACCAGAAGTTCACCATAGAGATATATACCTTTGTCTAAGCTGCGGATTGCTTTTGTTATAGACATTCTTTTTAACTCCAGATCCTACTGTATTGGTCTGATGTGATCTTTGTGATTTGATTCCTCAGTAGTCAACCATTGTGTTTTTTTACAGGGACTTCCTGGAAGAGCCCAGTATGTCTACTTTGAGTTAAAGCAGAAATCTACAGCTGGGGCTATCTCACTCACTGGCAAAATTGACCTGAATTCTTTGGGCAGGAAGAGAGTAAGTTCTAGTGAGTAGAGTGGCCTGAAGAATCAGGATTCTTGGGTCCTGTTTTGGCTTTGTCACTGATGATTCTTTTGTGACACCATTTATAATTATTAAGTTCATTTGTTTTTTTGTAATACAGTAGCACCAAAAGCCCCAAACCAAAATTGGATCCTATTGTGCTAGGCACTGTACAAACACATAGTAAGGGTCAATTGTTCTTGTGAAGAGATTGCAATCAGTCCCTAGAAAAGAATTTGCTACAGTCCCCCTTCCAAGATCTATACAACTCCTCAGAATGCCAGTTGCACTGCCTCATAATCTAGGTTCACTGGGATCATTTTTAAATGGAGAGAGAGAACCCAAAGCAAGCTGCATTCCACTTGGACCTGGGCTGTCATGTCAGCTGTTTTATGGAGTAGTCAGGGATAACAGATTTGTGTTACCCTTTGACTGGTTAGACTTGGCTTACTGTAAAGTCTTTTTACTGCCCTAAGGTTGGGCAGGCCATGCATGCTATTGTAAAAAGTTAAACATTATCTGGTTTTATGGAATGGGGAAAGGTGATACTAAAACTTGAAAAAAATGGTAGAAAAATGTTAATAAGGCCATTATGTCCTTATTCTGGGACAACAGCAAAGACATCCTTTCTGGAAATAGCCTTCTAAAGATGGGAATGATATGCACAGGCTTGGGGGGAAAAAACCCTCAAGAAAACATTTTTTCTTCTCTTCATTCCTTTTCATTAGACTTTCCTTAGCTGAGGATCTAATTAGACAAGACAGAGGAAGTGTAGGAGAAACAGAGGCAAAGACAGATGAAGGAACTTGCCCAAGGTCACACAGGAGGGTAGTGGCGGAGCCGCTGTCCTTCAGTGCCCTGTTCACTAGCCCAACACGTACAATGGACATACATATACCTACTTGCCTCATAGTGATGAATGAATAGCTGGAAAGTGTTTTCAGTCCCTTAGCAGGAATACATAGTTAATTTTACCATTATTTTTAATTACATTTCACACTATGGGCCAAATACCTAAACACTACATTGCAAAGGAGGGAAGGTTCTCACGGTGCATTGAAGCACAGATGAAGTAACAAAATCCTTAGCTCATGAAAGCATCTTCCTATCTGGTCTTATGCAAAATTATATGCCAAGGTGGGAGGGTACAACTGGCCAGCACAACAAGGCCAAATCACAACTGGGGCCTTTGTATATTACCATAATATTAACATTTGCTACTGCCACTATCATAGTGGATTTGATGTAGCGTACTGGCCACATTGCCTGAGCATCATTGGGGGTCTATCTGGACCTCATTACTGTAGCTATCTTTAATGTACTGATCCACTCAAGATTGCTGAGAGGGAGTGAAATGCTGTCATCCCCATTTTACTGCTGTGAAACCGAGGTGCAACTTGCCCAAGGTCACAGAACTAGTATGTGGCAGAGTTGGAAGTTTGAACCTAAGGGCTTGTCTATACTACCCGCCAAATTGACGGGCAGCGAGTGATCCAGCGGGGGTCGATTTATCGCGGTCATCTAGACACAATAAATCAACCATCAAGCGCTCTCCTATCGACTCCACCAGGGCGAGAGGCACAGGCGGAGTTGACGGGGGAGCGGCAGCAGTCGACTCACCGCAGTGAAGACACCGCAATGAGTAGATCTAAGTAAGTCGACTTCAGCTACGTTATTTACATAGCTGAAGTTGTGTAACTTAGATTGATTCCCCCCCAGTGTAGACCAGGCCTTAGTCTTCTGAGACCCATGCTGACACCTCCATGCCTGCCATGAATAACATTGGGCAGCCCCAGGGAGGAAGGTGTAATGGAAGAACAGATAGAGGCGTGGTCTCTGCCACTCTCTCATTAGGCCACACCTCCACTGTTCTTACACCCCCCCCCCACTGTTGTTCTCTCTTACTTATGGCAAAAATGGCGATTACTAATTTACATTCATAGTTACTCAGCAGCTTCTTCCTCCTGTGCTAATTTTTGAGCAACCTGCACTAGCAGATTCAGGCTAGGCCCCTATACTTACAAGAATTCTTAAAGCGTATCAACCTTATGTTTCAAGTCACTGTTTGGATCTGATGACTCCAGCTTTGTTTTTCTTTTTTACAGGAGATTGATAACTCTCAGTATAAAATCAGTGGGCTGCAGAGTCATTAGCAGCGGGTTCCTCTATTCTCTGGAGTTTCTCTCTTTTGTCAATGTTAGTCTCCTATACAGCTTCAGATTTTTAATCTGAGATCAAGTATCCTATGTTTAATTTGTCGTAATCTAAAATCCTGTGAGCTGTTAATTTCGTTATTTTATGAAGCGCCTCGGGGGCTGTTTGGAATGAAAGAACAAGGGAAGTGGACAGTGATTAATTAGTTAGTGATTTCACAGGGTTTTTTGTTTCCAGATTTTCTTTGCTTATCCTAAACCTGTCGAAAGATCTGTAGAGCAGCAGGTGCTCTGAATCAAACAGCACTTAGACAAACACTGTGCAGTCATTTCTTTTTTGAGTGGGGACCTATTCAGTTTGATTTCTAGCATTTCCACTTCAGGTCAACAATCTGTAGCCATAGGGTAAGGAACTTCTGATTATTATGACAATTAACTGTTTCTCTCTAGTTTAATGTATGTGCATGGGCTAAAGGCACGTTGCCTATCTAAAGAACTTACATGGCTCCCATACCATATATCTGAGTCCCTCACAATCTCTAATGTATTTATCTTCTCAACGAGGTGGGGAAACACTTGGTGGTCACGGTTTTAGAGACCAGTGTCTTCGCTATTATTAGTGAGGATTATTTTTAACAACACTGAGTTGTATACTAGGTATTTCCCTAAACAGGAAGAAAATAGGAGCCCAGCATCTGAACCCAGACCGGGATTCATATCCATTGTTGCTCTGAGGGTATCACCGTTTCTTATTATGAAATGTCATTCCCTGACTCCAGGACTCTTGTCCAGGATACTTGATGATCTCAGAAAACCATTCTATTTTCACAAACCATTATTATGTCCTGGGGTAACACTTAAGAGCCCAGTTATGGCTTAGGACACCATTCTGGTAGGTGCTGGATAAACAAATAACAAAAGAGGCCCATGCCCCCAAACAATTTACAATCTAGCAGCAGGGCCCCATGGGAATAATAAATAGATTCCATATAATTTGAAGCTTTATGCTGCACTTCTCAGGTGCAAAAGAGAATGTGGAAATCTCAGTGGCTAATACTGTCAAGGGAAGTGGATTCTAAAAATCTGGCTAAAGAGCAGAATCACGAGAGCTTATTGACATAACATAGAGAGAATAAACACTCCTGCAGATTGTGAGTTTATTCTGGTTGAGTTTTCAACAGAATACTTGCAAGGCAATCTAGTATTTTCTCATACACATGCTAGTTTGTAAATCCTTCATTTCAAATAAGTCCTCATGCCCATATTTCAAACGTGTGAACAGTTTTCTGTACGATCTAAATCTGTCTATAATTCAGGTGTCCCACGCACTCCAGGAATTGCAAGTGCACTTGCACAGAGGGTAAATGTCAGCATGTTGCATGGGGAAGACTGTGAGTGATCCCCACGAACAATGAGAGGAGTTACATGTTTCCTTCTCCTTAGCCCTGTGTGATCTGATTGCCAAAGGGAGAGTTTATATATACGCTGGGGAGTTCTATGTTGCTATGAAGACAGTTCGGAGGCAGCACACCAGTATGCTTTTATATTGCAAGCCTTTTAGGAATAATGAGAAAAACATTGCAATGTACTTAGAAATGTAGAAAAATGTAGAAAAAGTTATTTAAGCATTAAAGTTTCAGAAACAGTGAACACAAGTGATCAGAAATGCTGCATGTTAGATATTGGAACTGTTTTTTTTTTAAGCTTTTTGGCGAAGGAGAAAAAATCGTATGGTTTGAATTATTTTGTATGCTTGGAAAAAATGTTTATTCTCTTATAGTTAGCAGGAGACATGAAAAACAAGCAAATCTTAGCCTGTATTTACATTTTTTAAAAGGGAAGCTAGCTATGATGTGAGTCTGTTGCACTACACTGTTTTCTCCATGAGTAAATGTATAGAGATTAGTGATTCTGTATAACTGAGGCAAGTATTGTAACATGCAATACAATAGTATCAGGAGGCCCCAGTCAAGATCAAGATTCCATTGTAAGGGGTTGGCCATACACACAGTAAGAGACAATCTCCGCCCCAAAACAGCTCACAATTTAAATAGACAAGATGGAGAAAAGGTAGAAGAGAAAACAGAGGAAGTAACTTGCCCAAGGTCACACAGTAGGTCAGTGGCAAAACCAAGTATAGAGCCTAAATCACCTGATTCCCAGTGCCGTTCCCTACCCACTGGATCATGCTGGCTGGAAAATCTTGCTGTAGGTCACAACTGAAAATGAGTGGTGCATCTCCCCATCTGTGCATTGCACAAAGCATTAGCTTTGTCCACTGTAGGCCAAAGCCTGCCTTTCTTACACTCCGAAATCTCCCATGCTATTCAGTGGGAGTATAAGCAAAGGACAATTAAGCCATTCCAGATTAATTGTGCTAAGTATTAATTTTACTGAATGATAAACTCATTGCAAAGGAGGCCTGTACCATTATCTCCTGTTTGCAGATGGGTGAAACTAAGGCATAGGGCAGTGAAGTGACTTGCCCCAGGTCACCCAGCAAAGCAGTAGCAGAGCCAAGAACAGAATGCAGGACTCCTGGGTCCTACTCCAGAAAACTAGCCACTAGACCACACTGCCTCCCTGACCACAGAAATTAACAATAAGTTGAATTTATTGTCTCTCTCTCACACACAGACATAATTATCAGCCCCCAATGTTGAAATATCCCAAATACCCCAGAATCATGAGATTTATTTAAAAAAGAGACTTTAGGATGCACTTGAGTCACATTTTTGAGCTTTTCTCCACAACCATGAGTGCTAATATTTACCTTTTAGAAAAAAAAAAGCTGAAAAATCTCATGTACTCCCATGACTCCAGGAGCTGAGGCTTTAAGAGAAAAAATAAATATTATAAGACTCATGAAAAAATTGCAAGAGCTGGCATCATTGACATCCACATGCACAAAAAGTTCAGAAAAAAGTTAAAGTAACAGAATATGTGTAACTTCTACCTCCATGAACATTCAAACTAAGAGCAATTTAATTTATAGATAGTGGAAATGTGCAACATAACAATTCCTCTTCACTTGCAGCTTCATTTTTCTATAAATAGCGCTAGTGCAACACAGATCACTTTGCTCCAGTTAAAACATACTAAAACAAGCAGAGCACGATCTTTCTTTACAACTTCCTTAGAGAAACGTTAAGTACATATGGTACATGTAACTCCCATCGGAATTACCTGGCGTTGCACTTGTGCATCATGACAAGCTCATGTTCTTATCCTATCTTTTTTAAGTAAATGGCCAAACTCCTATTCACATCAGTGGGAGCAAGGCTAAGCCCTCTACCTGTGTAGATTGACAGCCCAATTTTCAAAAGAGAGCAGCCTCCAGCAGTGGCTGCTTGTGGGCAAACCTGCAGCCAGACCAAGGCTGCTCACTTTGCTGGCATGATTCACAGTGACTTAGCCCTCAGCCATGCAACAACGACTGGGTCAGATGACCTCACTGACACTGCCAGAGCTACAAGTTAGGCTATCTGTACAACAGCACTACTTGGCCAGGAATCCTCCTGCTGCCTCAAGGTGTTACAGGCTCCCTAGGCTTCTAGTCTGTCCTTGATCCAGTTCCTCTTCCTACCTCAGCCTTGTTCCAGCCTATTCTGACCTTGCTCGAGCCCTGCAGCTGCCTCAATCCCTTGGACTGACTCCAGCCTGGCTTCAACCTGCATTTGGACTCCAACTACGATCCTCATTTGGCTTGTCTAGAGACTCTGCCCTTGGTTGTGACCCACAGCCTGTCCCAGGTTTCAGTGCTGGTCTCTAGGGCAGGCTGCAGCCCTTGGTATCTGTACTTGACCCTGGCTCCAACCACCAGGCCTGACTGCCTAGACATCCAGGGCCTGGCACTACTTAGGCACCCAGATAAGTAGCTAGATTCAGCATGATATGCAGATGACTGAACAATGGGATGCTGAAAAGCCCAAGAAAGTTTGCAAGGCTGGGCTGGGTAGGGCGTACATGACAGCCAATCACCTAGTCTGGTCCTGGCAGCCCTAGCTAAAAGAAGGGTGGAGGGTCTGAGAAGGGGGATGAGCTAGCCTTCTCTGCCCTCCAAGCAGCATGACACATCCCCTACCCTCTCCCACTGAATGCTGGGACTTAGAGTTGGGCAGTTTCAAAAGAGCTCAGCTCCCTATTCCCTAACTGATGAAAAATGGGAGAGGCTTCTAGACACTTCTAGACCTTCTGCACTAAAGGGGAATGTAAAATACTTTTAAAAATTGAAGTAGAAATAAAGATAAATTAATAATAACAATGATACCTTCCTCTTATTTAGCACTTTTCATCAGTAGCTCTCAAAGTGCTCTATAAAGGAGGTCATATCAGTAATCCCATTTTACAGATGGGAAAACTGAGGCCAGAGAGAGAAAGTGACTTGCCCATGGTCATTCAGCAAAGCAGTGGAAGAGCCAGGAATAAAACCCAGGTGTCCTGTGTCCCAGGGTAGTGCTCTATCTATTAACACAGTGTAAAGTACCTGTCATCTTAGAGAACAATCATTAGAGAATTTGGATGCCAGCACTGAAACCTTTGATGCAATTCCAGTAAAGGCAAATTTTACAACAACAAAATGTATCAAGGTGCAGTTTATATTCTGACGACTCAGACACAGTTTAGACATGTTTAACCATGCTTCTAAATGTGTGTGTGCTGGGAGGGATTCAAGGTAACGAAGAGCAGCTAGGCATCCAGCTATGGGGGAAATCAATGGGAGCTGGGTGCCTTTGAAAATCTTCTTCTAATGGCCAGACCCTCAGCTGGTGTAAAGTAACATAGTTCCATTGGCTTCAATGGACCCAGGACAATTTCAACCACTTTAAAATCTGGCTTTATATGTTTTAATCTGAATAAGTGCTCACCCTGCCTGCAGGAGTCTCTGTCAACCCAAACATCTCTCCCCATGCATGTCTCTCCCTCTTTTCTATTTTAATTTGAAAGTTCCCATAGCTAATACCCAGGAGTACCTTTAGTTTAGCCATAGTGGTTTTCTCGTAAGTGATAAACATGCACAGCACTGTATAGAAAATCAGTTACACTCCCATTTCTCTAAAGAACCAGGCAGAACAATAAAAGGAAGAGAGAAAATGACAAATGCTTTCACAAGAACAAATATTTTTAAATACTCTCTTCCACATAACCATCTTATTCTCCAGAATCCGGCAGTTTGATGGCATCGGGAAACGTCTGTTACAAATGAATTGCAACTGAAATGGAAACATGCACCATAAAATGGGATCTTTATTCTGTAGCCCAGTAGCAAGCCTTAAAGGAATTATACAACGGGTGGTTGAGTTCTAGAGCTCCCTTTGCTAGGGACAGGTGTGAGTTTTCTCTCCGTGTTTGTAACTCATTCTTGGGAACTCAAAACATGTTACTTCACAGACCCTTCTGTTTGTGGCATCACAGTCGGTTGCCATGGAAACAGTGAAAGTGTTGTGGCGATCCCTTACTCAACACAACCAGGCTACGACAAGGATTGGATTGAGCTGTATGGTGCATGGGAAACATATTAAAGTGATTAAGAGCACGCAGAGATGCCACCCTTTACACTAAAGGCAACCGTTTTATTCTAGTCTTTGTGAAGAACCCAGCAGCAGTAGATTCATGTGGCTATAATGCATAGCCATGGACTTCCATCTTCATTGTTCCCTTGCAAGTCATCTCCCTTTGGCAAGACTCAGTATGGGAAGGATTAGACGTCTTAAATCGCTCAGCATTGCATCCTCCAACCTCGTTCATGGTTGGCCTTGTGCTCTATACTTCCTTCTACCTCAGCTTTATAAACATTCTCTAAACCTGCTTCTGTAACAGAGTAGCTCCTTTGGCACGTTGGACTTTAACGCACCATGGCAGTAGTCTTGTTCTCAACTGGTGTAAAGAACCCAGTGAGATACATTTCTCATGGAGATATAAACAAGCAATGCTCTCTCTTAAAACAATGTCTGAAAGTAACACAGCCCACGGGCCTGATTCTTATTTACAGTAAGGACCTGTTTACACTTAAAGTTTTGCTGCTGTAACTATGCCAGTATAGTTAAATTGAAGGGGCATATGAATGCAATTATACTGGTATAAAAATGCTTATACTAGTATAGCTTATTCCAGTTCTGGAATCAAAATAAACTATGTCAATATGAGACAACTTTACGCTGGTATAACCGATACAATAGGGCTTTTACAGGTATAACTGTATGGGCAAAAATCACCTCTCCTCACTGACATAGTTATGCTGGGAAACTTTAAAGTGTAAATCAGCCCTTAGGACTGTTTACATTTGCTCCCATTTAATGCTGTTTTATACTGCCAGAGTAAAGCGAAGGGGCTTTCATGTAAATGAAAACCAGTGCCTGTATCTCAAGAAAGGCTAAAAGCAATGTAAACACAATTTTCTCAGCCTGTCTCCCTGCATATTGTTTCCAAGCTTAGTTACCAGTTTGCATTCAGAAATATACCAGAAAATGTAATCCAATTAACAGCAGGCCATTTTGTAACAGAAGAATTATCATCAGCTTGCAGAGAGATATAGAAGCATTTAGACAGATAATGAAGCACGGAGATGAGTTCACCCCTCAGGAAGGATGAGCAAAAATAAACAACAAATTAACATTAACAAAGTCACACAAGTAAACAAACAAACAGCAGATGCAGTGAGCAGGGAGCCAGCAGCTCGCATGGGTGGTGGAATGTTATAATTTTATAAAATCTCATATAAAGCTCAATTCTTGGCACATATTTTTGCTTAAGAGAAAACAAACCAATCTACTTAACAAAACTTAAAGAAGTAAAATGGGTCCTTAGGATGTTTGGTGTGTGTATGAAATAAAAATCAAAGAAGTTGCTCCTTTCACAGTTATGAAAAAAATGTGTAAAAATTATAGATGTTGTTTTTATAGTTAGCCCTAATTGTGGCCCACAATTTTAGAAAAAAAGTATGAAACCACTGCAGAACTTCCAAGCAGTATAAATTGTGAATTACAGGCTCCTGCTTGGTGTTCTTTGAACATTTGCTATATTTATGTACGGGCCTTGACTTTCTGCCGAAAACTGCAAAGGAAAAGCCTGTTATGTCAAGTCAAACTTTAAATGAAAGTTTAGGCTTCGAAGTTTTAATTAGATATTGTCATTTTTGGTTCCAGTTGTCGCTGTCTCTGGAATAAATTTGTAGAAACAAGAGACCTATAATGCAATTTTGTATAGTCACAATAAGGACTTTCAACTTGCTGTAAAAAAAGAGATTTTGGGTGAAATTTTAAAAATCACCAAACTCACTTAGGAGCCTGACTATCAGCTCTCATTGATATCATGAAAGATTTTTTGTTAGGAAAGTAAACTTTGTACCCTGGAAATACATTGTGTTTTACCAATCTATTTGATTTCCTCCTGCCTCACACTATGATTATTAACATAACAATATTATTGCCTGAAATAAATACAGTGGCTCTCATTCTCTTTTACACGAGGCACTTTTTCCATCACTCTAGCACAAGGTCTCATTTTTGGTGAAAATTGTTGTATTAATATAATACCGAAACTATTTAAGGAAAGAACAAAGCATGCTTATTTTAAAATGATGGGGTAGTTTTCTGACATGTATCAGAGGGGTAGCCGTGTTAGTCTGGATCTGTAAAAGCAGGAAAGAATCCTGTGGCACCTTATAGACTAACAGACGTTTTGGAGCAGGAGCTTTCTGACGAAGTGGGTATTCACCCACGAAAACTCCTGCTCCAAAACGTCTGTTAGTCTATAAGGTGCCACAGGATTCTCTGCTGCTTTTCTGACATGGTATGCTATTTGTATGTCTTTCATTCAAATACTGATTGTATTGAAGAACTTAACATGTTTGAAAGCAGAATGACCCAGAGGAAAGAAAAATCTTTTTGTTATTTAGCATTTTCCTTTAATTGGTATTACATTTGACGAGAGCCCAAACCCTGTTGTATTTTTCTAGTATAGATCTCAGACTACCCAAAATACTACAGAAAGAAATTAAGAGCTAGATTTTCCAAAGAATTTGGCAGCCAGAAGCTCTCATTAAGAGGGACTTGATGCTCAGTGCTATCGAAAGTCTGCCCACCTCAGTTAGATGCCTAAATGGGAACTGCGCTCTTTAAAAACTCAGCTCCTAATGGGGGCTTGGATTGGGTTCTGAAGAGGGGGGTGGGAGTGGGTTCTGAACACTCTTAAAAACCTGGCTTTAAAATAGCCCATGCATGGAAACAAATGCATACATCTCTCAGCTCCTTTGAAGAAATGAGACTGGACAAAGCTTAGTTACAAGAGAAAAGGCTTCTGAGCAACCAGAAAGAGTCAGGAACATTGGGCCAAATCCTGCTCATAGGAGTCATGTAACTAGCCGAGTGCTCGTCCCTATGATCCTCGCATTATATCTGTTTGCAGAGGAGCTTTTGAGGCTCTGCTATGATTAGTTTTTGTCTAATCTTATTTCCTTGAAGTCAGGAGAGTTTTTTGCTTGTGAATGGCAAGCTGCATTTCACTCATAAAGTATATTAATGCAATTTCCGTTGTCACTGAATAACATACGCTAGCAGTGAGGTTAATGCATAGGCAGCCAAAGTTCCCATCTCTGCTGACTTGGATCTGTGGTCGGTACAGATATTGAACTGATATTTTCTAAGAGTTTTTATCCATTTGCTTACAAAGAGGTTTGCCGGCTTGGGCTTGATGCACATGGTGTGAAATACTATGGCCTGGAGGTCAGATCTGACAATCATTCTGTTATTACTAAAAAAGAAACCCTGACATAGGTTTAAGCCTTAATGCTCCAAGCTGTACGTAGGGCCTTAATTCTGAGCTAGTGGAACTTGCACTCATATTGAAGCAAATGAGTTTCCACACAGATACAAGCCTCTGCCCATGCAGACCCCGTTGCAGGATTAGGGTCTGTTTGTACAACACCTGGAACAATAGGGTCCTGATCTGTCATTGGGCCCTCTAAGCACTACAGTCATACAAAGAATAAACGACAGCAACAGCAGATAAGTATTTTCTGTTTTTGCTTTTTTCAGTGAACTTAATGACTTGCGGACAGATTGCATCAAAATCCATTGTATGTATTTTTAAAATTTGTGCATTCTAAAAATATGTTGTATTTTTTTCCCTTTAGTAAAGTTCTCAGCTGTTCTCGCTCTATTTCTGTTTCAAGTTTGGAGCTCCAAGGTTTTCTTTTGGGTTTTATCAAATTACACATTGAAGAAAGGCATACATTTCAGAAACAGATGGATTTAATGTGCATGAAAATACATGCCTTTTAAAGAAACTAAATTAGTAGTTCCACTTCTACCCCCTTTTATTGAAGACAGAGCTCCCTGAGAGACCTCTGCTATAAAGCAAAACTTTACATACATCAGCGAAAGGAGATTTATTTGCACAGAAATTTGACAGAACATCAGAGGAGCCCTTTGCAACACCAAATTTGCCTGCTTCAAATAGACATGGAGGAAACTGGGTTCCAAATCACAACTGTGATAATAATAAAAGGACTTAAAGTCCATTAATTCTTTGACATATGAAGACTCTTATTTACAGTATGTGCAGAGTGCATCTGCTGATCAACCACCAAAATCCTTCTAAACCTTAATATCATAGAGTGAGATTGACTAATCACTAGACAGTTTGTTGTAAAGACAGATTCAAGCCTGCTCCTTTCGTAGTCTGTGTAGTCTCTCTTTAGGTACTGAGAACTGAAAAATAAGGACAAGATTTTCAAAAGGGCTCAGCCCCCAACAGCTCCCACAAAAAGCTGAACCACTGTGTACTCACCGTGTACTCACCCTCAGCTGAGTCTGTTTGGGTACATACATCTACAGAGCGAGGGGCAGCGAGTCTCAAAGGCTGGGTTAACAGACTTGGGCTCACAGGATTCATGTTACAGCTTAAAAATAGCTGCATAGGCATTGCGACTTGGGCTCCAAAGCCCATTCCCCGCCCTCCACTGCAGAGCCCGAGTTGCACGTCTACACTGCTATTTTTAGCTCCATAGCATGAGCCTCATGAGCCTGAGTCTGTCAGTTCGGTGCTGCGGGTGGTGCTCACGGTGTAGATGTCCCCTTTGAGTGCTGCAGCCTTGCAAACACCCCAGAGTCCTGGGCCTGGCTTTTACAATTGCAACCCCTTTGGGGTTTAGAGAGTATGGCCCCTTTAAATCTTTTTCCCGGGGGAAGGGAGAGAGTAAGAAAAAAGGAGGGGAACTCCAGGGGGTGGGCCTGGAGCTCCAGGGGAGGGAGAGGCAGCCGGCAGGCCCTGGAGAAGTGAGGAGGGAGAACCTGCCTGAGGCCTGGGAAGGACAGGCCCGATCAGGGACAGCCCAGACAGGAGCCTGGAGCAGCCCTATGCCAGGGAGGAATGGCCCGAGAAGGACAGACTGGAGCTGGACCCAGTATCATGGCTGCCCAGAGCTGCGTGGGGCTGGGAGTACTGGGGCTTGTGACTCTGCACTGGGAACAAGGAGGGAGGCTGCTAGCTAGTTAAGTGGGGAGGTGGTCGCTCTGTGTGGCTTGGCAGAGAATGGAAGAAAAGGGCACTGGAAGGGTTTATTGGGGGAAAGTTCACTGGTGCCAAAGATGACCAGGAGCACCCGAGACTCACCACTGGACTGGAACTTTGCGCAGGACTCCTGAACTCTGTGTGCAGACACATTGCTCAGTGTCTGCCCTGTCAGACTGTGCTACCACTGGGCCCGTGGGGCCTTGGTTTGGATGCAGCCCTGTTTTGCTGCTCTCTCTGTCTTTCCTCTTGTTGTATTTCTTCTCTCATCCCTCTGTCAATAAATATTTCCCTTGTTCTATCCGTTGTACTTTTCCTGTGGGTGGGTGTGTTCACTCTGGGGGGTTTGGAACAGGCACCCCTGGGGTGGAAGGGATTTCTCCTGCTGCATTCCTGCGCACGCCTTCTCTTGGTCAGAGCTGCCTGCAGAGCAGACTCCATCTTGGCCACAAGGGCGCTAAAGTTACACAATGAAGAAAAGTGCTGGATTCCAGCACTTCAATTCAAAATCGGCACATCAAATGGGTGTAGTTTTGGGATGGAGCAGAAGAAATTGTGGGCATTTGAGCCCCAATTCTCAGAGTTCCCTGGGAGGAATGTGGGTATCGTGCAATACACAGGAACGCAAGGCACTGTTCTTGGATGCAGTGGAGAGGATTCTGGGATTCCTAGTCACAGTGCAGCACTCCTTTCAGCGGTATATCTTGATGCTGTGTGGACACAGTGCGGTGGAACCAGTGGCCAAGGGTGAATATACTCTGCTGAAATAGTTTTGTTGGTGGCACTGTGCCAGTAGAACTATTGCCAGTAAAACTTTCTAGTGTAGTCAAGGCCTATGCAATTTGCCAAATTCTCAAGAGACCACAGCTCCCATCTAGACACTTAACTGAGGCCTAGATTCAGCAAATCACTTAAGCACATGCTGAATTATAAGCATGTGATTAAGTCCATCCCTCTTCCATGTGCTTAAATCCTTTGTTGAATAGGGATGAACTACAACATATACTTACAGTTAAGCATGTGCTTAAGAACTTTGCTGAATCAGGCAGAATTGCCAGATTTTCTACAAATGATCAACACCGAGTAGCTCCCAGTTGTTCTCATAGGTCCTGGTTCAGGACAGCATCCCTATCCAGACAAGCACGTCAGGACGTCCTTAAGTGTTTTCCTGAACAGAGAAGGACTTAAGCACATGGACCTTGATCCAGAGCTCTCTGAAGTCAATGAGAGTCTTGAGGCTGAATTCAATGGGCCATTGATCAGGTTCATGCTTTCTTGAATTAGGGGGCTGCTGGGGACTGAGCACTTTTGCAAATATGGCCATAAATCAAAAAATGATACTCAAACAACTATTTGGTCTATTTAAAAAGTAAATAGCTTCTTTTATAAATAGCTGGATCTTTATTAGCAATGGATGAAGATCAAACATTTTAGAGCTAGTTCTAATAAGCTGTGAAAAAATCAGATGCTTATTTAAATCTTAACCGTGTTATTTGAAGCTCCTGATTCGGCACAATTGGGCTGGTTATCACACAAGACCAGGCTGCCTTCTAACATTCCTGCCACTTCCAGTCTTGGCCTGGACCAGAACTCAGCAGTATGCAGGCATGCAATGTAAATAAATAAATAAATAAATAAAAATTACTAAGACGGATAAATTTAAAATGTTAGGAAAAGTTTGGGTAGAGTTCATTCTAAGAATGGCCAAAGGTCAGAATATTTTTTCTGAACTGCATCATCCATCCTTAATTTTTATGTCTCACCTTTTCAAAAGCTGTCTTAATTTTGGACTTGATCTCGTTTTGTATTTCTTCTCTCTATTTGCTCTGTACATCTGTTGGATTGAAACAGGGTCACCCAATGAAATTAATAGAAAGCAGGTTTAAAACAAACATAAGGAAGTACTTCACACAACGGCCTGTCAACCTGTGGAACTCATTGCTGGGGGATGTTGTGAAAGCCAAAAGTATAACTGGGTTCAAAAAAGATTTGTAAAAGTTCATGGATGATGAGTCCATCAATGGCTATTAGCTGAGATGGTCAGGGATGCAACCGAATGCTCTGGATATCCTGAAACCTCTGACTACTGGAAAGTGGGCCTGGATGACAGAGGGTGAATCAATACATTTCTCTGTTCTGTTCATCCCTCTGACCCTCAGACCAGCCACTGTCAGAAGACAGGATAGTGAACTACCATTGGTCTGACCCAGCATGGCCATTCTTATGTTCTTATCGGACAAATGGGTGGATTAGATGGGTTAGATTGATGGATAGATGGATTAGATAGGATGGTCATATAGCTAATCCAGTTAATCCATCCTATCTCTCTACCCATGCTCTACACACATAATGGTGCTATCACAGCATGCAGAACTATCAGTGATTTCATCCTTAATTTTGATGGGCTATCTCAATTGGAGCAAATGAAGGATCAAGACTCTTGTGCCTAGATCCCCAAAGGTATTTAGCCACTTGACTCCCAGTGAAATCAATTGGAGTTAGGCACTTAACAACCTTTGAAGATTTGGGCCTTAGTCCTTTTTCTCTGTGTGTTATAACTTTCCCCCAGCAGCTCCTGTTCCTGCTCCTGAAGTCAACGGGAGTTTTGCCATGGATTTTAGTGGGAGTGAAGACCAGCTCCTCAAAGATTCGGCAGGTCTGTTATAAAAGATGGTGGGTCAGTTATGTTCCCAGTTATACCCACGGAAGTTGCAACCCCAATGACTTCAGTGGGTGGCACATGTGGAGCTTGAGGTAGAATACGAACAATAATGTTTTTCAATTTTTTAAAATTGTGTTCCTCCTTCAGCATCACTCATGCCATTCTCAGCAAGGGGCAGTGAAAAGGAAGCTGGTGTTGTAGAATCTGGGCAACTTCAGGATAATCACCAGGTATTTGAGCTCTCAGCACACACCTTCTGTCTGGAGACAGCACTGTGGTGGTGAGCCGAAGTGGTGGTAGGGGAATGCTATGAAAATTTATTAGCGGAAGTGCAAACAAAAAAGGCAAGATATGTACATGAGTGATAAGAGGTAAATATTAGCAAAGGTAGCCTTTATAATACTAATATAGCAGGATATCAGTAAGGAACAAACATTCAAAGGTTCATGTCTGGATAGACTGTTTCCAGTACCAGCGTGGCTGATAAAACACCAACCTGCTGTTGTAGCAGATGGAAAGTGGGACTTTTTTTTTTTCTTTTCAGAATTGGGATGTCTTTAAACTGTGCAAGCCTTTAGAGATCACTCCTCCTATTGCCTGAGTTTGTTAGCTTACAAGGCACATGCCAAGTTCCCTCCTTCCTTCCTGAGTTGTAAGGAAAAGGGACATCCTATTGCTGAACAGTAGTCCATGTGGGACAAGCAATGTTGCAGGGAGATTAATTGATTCATGCTGCTGTTGGGTTGTCTGATTTGATCTCAGGGTAGCAGATAGGTCCATGTATGTACACTTGTTTATATGCATCTTCTAAAAGATTGTCGAGTGCACCGAGGACAGTGGATAGGCGCTCTTGTATTGCAGAGTAGTAAAAATCCAAACACATTCATATGAATACTTTGACTCAGTTTCCTATGAGAAAAATTCTCATTGACTTCAGTGGGCATTAGATTAGTCCGCACTGTGCAGGGATATTTTCATTGCTGTTTTATTCATGAACTGGCATTCCTTGCTCTTTTCTGCTCAGAGCTGTTTCCCCTTCATTCCTGACACTCACTTCCTTGGCTCCTCTTCCTACCTCCCACATGGTGGAAAAATATTCCCTTGCAATCCGAGTAACATGTGATGTCAAGTAAATGACAGAAGACAGAGATGCAGGGCTTTTCTGGTTGTGTGTTTATATGTTGCTATTTTTTAAGAATTCCTTTGCCAAGTCATCACGATTTTACATACTAATGTAGATTATTACCGTGAATCTATGTCATTCACTAGGGAAGCCAATAACACTGCATTTTTGGAGAAATAGAGGAAAAAAATACTTCTTTTCAACAATCAAAAGTGAAAGCTCTTCAGATGCCTGAGTTGTCTTTGTGTTTGCTCTATGGTGGACAATGGTCGTTTAAGCCTGCACATTATTGTTTTTAATTATGTGTATTACAGTAGCACCTAGAGTCCCCAACCACGATGAAGGGCTCATTCCACAAGGTGTGTACGAATACCTGGTGAGAAACAATGAGAGTTTACCGTATAAATAGGCAAAGAGTTGGAGGGAAAACAGAGACACAGAAAGGTGTAGTGACTTGCCATATAGCAGGTCAATGCCAGGGCCAGGAATTGAACCGAAGGGTGAAATCTTGGATCTATTGAAGTCAACTGCACAATTCTTATTGAGTTCAGCAGGGCTGGATTTCACCCCAGGTCTCCAGAATGCCAACTTAGCACCCTATCCCTTTGGCCGTATTGCTTCCCTATATCCATTATTGTTGAACCATCAATGTTTAATTAAGAAACAAGCAGAAGCATTGAAATAAGCACTTCACACTCTATGCAGAGATAAAAGCCAAGCAAAGAAATGCACTCTGTGTTATATTTTATTTAAAAGGGCATAGATCGCTGTAGCAGGAAAGCTGTCTCTTTATAGCCTGCTCTGGTTTGGCATTCAACGTGACAAATTAGTTTCGAAATACATTGTTTCCAATAAAATTATCTTTTCAAAAACAGTTTTTGTTATTTAATGTCAAACAAACCGCTGTGTTTATTATTGAATGTTACATAGCTCCATGAGAACAGTTTCTAAGATGATGGATTAGCAGGGAATTTTAATGTCCAATTCCAAAAAAAAGTTTCACTCCTTTGGATTCTTGTGTTGGCAAAAGGCACCAGAGAGTGTTTTGTGATGAGAGCCATTAGAATGTTTTCAGAGAAAACTGTAAACAACATGGCTCAAATATCTACACTTGTGTTTCTTCCTAAAGAAAGATTTACTTGCTTACAGTCTTAAGTACAGTATGATCCCCACTGGTTTGTTAACAAAACCAAATAGGAATCATACAGTAAATATGTTGATATCTGCCCATGTCCTCAGTGCAATGGAAACATGAACAAGGATTTGTTTTGCTATCTGGGGGATGGCAAATGTTAGTAAGATTTAGCATGTGGGCTTCAATTTGGTTTGCTTAAGGTGGCAGTGGAGATGATACTAGAAAATCCTGATCCTGCAAACACTTATTACTATTTATTTATTTATTTATTTATTATTTAAATTATGGCCTCGTCTACACCTAAAACTGAGGTCTACCTAGCTATATTGCTCAGGCTGTGAAAAATGTCGCACTCTGTGCAATGTAAGTAGGTCAACCTAACCCTTAGTGGAGGCCAGGGCTGGTGCTACCATTAAGGCAAACTAGACGGTTGCCTAGGGAGCCAAGATTTGGGGGCGCCAAAAAGCGATGCCCCCAATTGTTTTTTTACAGTGGTTCCTCCCCGAGCGCATAGTCACTGCTCCACTTCTCTTGCCTCCCAGGCTTGCAGCACCAATCAGCTGTTTGGCGCTGCAAGCCTGGGAAGAGAATTAGAGCAGGGCTGCGTGCTTGGGGAGGATGCGGAGCAGACGTGAGCTGGGGTGGGGAGGTGCTGCACAACTCCTGAGGGGCGGGGGGAGCCTCAGGGCAGGGAGGGAGCTGCCGCAGGGCTGAGGGGAGGACACAAGGTGGAAGTTTTGTCTACTGCACAAAACTTCCTTGCTCCGGCCCTGGTGGAGGCCCAGTGAGGCCCATGGAAGAATTCTTCTGTCAACTTAGCTACTATCTCTCAGACAGGTGGATTAACTACATAGGAAGCAACTACACAACAGCACTCCAGAACCTAGCTGCAGCTTCAGAGCTCTATGGCTGTAGCAGCTCTTGCATAGACATATTCATGTTAGCGCCTAGAGCAGGGGTCCCCAATGTGGTGCCCGTGGGTGTGCCCGCGCACTAGCTGGTGGACGAGCATACGCCGAAATGCTGCCAACAACCTCCATCATCTAGAGGCATCGCCGCCGAAATGCCACTGATTTTTGGTGGTATTTCAGCTGCAATGCCTCTGGATGACGTTATTTGTCCGCAGCATTTTGGTGGCGATGCCTATTGATGTTGCTGCTTGTTGGCAGAATTTCAGCAGATGCTCGCCCACTGCCACAGTCCTCCGTGGCTCGTTGTCAGGTGCCCACCAGACGAAAAAGATTGGGGACCACTGGCCTAGAGTCTCTCACCAAGAGGCCCCCATTGCAGACATGTAGTAAGAAACAGTCCCTGCCCCAAAGAGCTTATGATCTAAACAGACCAAGGCTGGGAGTGGAAACAGAAACACAGAGACTTGCCCAAAGTTACCGAGCAGATTAATGGCAGAGTGGCATGAACTCCAGGTCTCCTGACTCCCAGCCCAGTGCCCTATCCACTTGCCTGCATTGCCTCCACTTCTGCCTGTGCTTCATGTTAGGCATGCTGGTAATGCCCTTGAAATCAATAGGACAACTCAGATGAGTAAAAGTAAGCAGGTGTGTAAATTCTTGCAGCATCAGGGCCTAAATCTTTGTGGATGAAGGAAGTCATGAAAGTGTATCACGTGCATGTATGTGAGTTCTCCCACTGGGCTTCATTCTGCATTTCTGATGCATGCAGATCGCTTACTAGATTCAGTAAGAGACTTCTCTTTGAAGGAATGATGGACTGGGCCTAATATGGTTAGTGCAAAGTCCATAACATCATTGTGTACCAGACCCAGGAAATTATTTTTTATTTTTATACAAATTCAAACAAAATTTAAATAGAGTTCTGTGCTCTCCCTCTAAGCAGTGTGGTGAGGCGGATAGAGCACTGAAGTCAAGAGACCTATGTTCCAGTCCTAACTCTGCCACTGGCCTGCAGGGTGACCCTGGGCAAGTCATTTTGCCACTCTCTGTCTCAGTTTCCCTCTCTGTAAAATGAGGATAATGATATTGACCTCTTTTGTAAAGCACTTTGAGATCTCCTGATTAAAAGTGCTATATGAGAACTAGGTACCATAATTATTAAGCAATTCATAAAGAATCAGGGGATGGGATGGGTCTGTCATAAACAGATAGTCAAGGGTTATTAGAACAGAAGTACTTCATGTCTCTTTTGCCTGTAAAGGGTTAAGTTCAGTGAGCCTGGCTGTCACCTGACCAGAGGACCAATCAGGGGACAGGATACTTTCAAATCTTGAGGGAGGGAAGTTTTTGTGTGTGCTGTTAGTGTTTGGTTGTTGTTCACTCTGGGGGCTCAGAGGGACTAGACGTGCAACCAGGTTTCTCTCCAATCTCTCCGATACAGGCTCTTATAAGTTCAGAATAATAAGTACTAGGTAATAAGGCGAGTTAGGTTATGTTTGTTTTCTTTATTTGCAGATGTGTATTTGGCTGGAAGGAGTTCAAATTTGTATTTTGCTGAAAGGATTTTAATTTGTACTTGTATACTTAGGCTTGGAGAGTATTTCCAGTGTCTATAGCTGAAAGACCCTGTAACATATTCCATCTTAAATTTACAAAGATAATTTTTACTGTTTTTTCTTTCTTTAATTAAAAGCTTTTCTTGTTTAAGAACCTGATTGTTTTTTTATTCTGGTGAGACCCCAGGGGACGGGGTCTGGATCCACCAGGGAATTGGTGGGGAGAAAGGAGGGAAGGGGGAGAGAGAGGTTAATTTTCTCTCTGTGTTAGGATTACTTTCTCTCTCAGGGAGAGTCTGGGAGGGGGAGAGAGAAGGAGGGGGAAGGTGAATTTTCCTCTCTGTTTTAAGATTCAAGGAGTTTGAATCACAGTGATCTGTCAGGGTAACCCAGGGAGGGGAAGCCTGGGAGAGGCAATGGTGAGGGAAAGGGTTTACTTTCCTTGTGTTGAGATCCAGAGGGTCTGGGTCTTGGGGGTCCCCGGCAAGGTTTTGGGGGGACCAGAGTGTACCAGGCACTGGAATTCCCGGTTGGTGGCAGCACTACAAGTACTAGGCTGGTAACTGAGCTTAGAGGAATTCATGCTGGTACCCCATCTTTTGGACGCTAAGGTTCAGGGTGGGGAATTATATCATGACATGGTGTGCAGCGTGTGGGATAGATAAATAAGATAGAATCCAAAAGCCAGTGAGGTTTTTATTTCTCTCCCTGTTAGCTATCTGCAGGCAGACTGAGAGGTTTGGGTTTAGAAGCAAAAGCCAGTAGGATTTTTTCTTTCTCTTTTCTCTCTGCTAGCTGTTTGTAAGCAGGAGAGAGGGTTTTTAAAACTACAGCCAGAAAATGTTTTCCTTTTCTCCTTTCTGGTTGTGCAGAGAGACTGCCTGAAGGCAGAGATATTAAGTTTAACAAGGGTCTTTTGTTAAACAAAAGGACTCCAGTTGTGAGTTACCATACATCAGCAAAACACATTTGCAAATAAAGAAAACAAACATAACCTAACTCGCCTTATCTACCTAGTACTCACTAGTCTGAACTTAAAAGAGCCTGTATCGGAGAGATTGGAGAGAAACCTGGTTGCACGTCAAGTCCCTCTGAACCCCCAGGGTGAACAACAACTAAACACTAACAGCACACACAAAAACTTCCCTCCCTCAAGATTTGAAAGTATCCTGTCCCCTGATCAGTCCTCTGGTCAGGTGACAGCCAGGCTCACTGAACTTAACCCTTTACAGGCAAAAGAGACATGAAGTACTTCTGTTCTATTAACCTTTGACTATCTGTTTATGACAGGGTCAAGCTACCAAACTTTCTGTCATTTTCAATTAAGTAGTACATTCCTCTGTTGTTCGGTACCAGCAGGACATGGTTTGTCACTGAAGGAGAAAATGGTAGAATTTCTAGGTACGATGAATGATCAGAGCTATTGCTTTCATTTTTAATTTTCACAAAAAAAATTCTCCTAACTAGGCATGGGCCAAAACAGCAATTGTGAATCCAAACCCCTTAGAACAGATTTTCACAAGTTCACATTCCCATTTCTGAACACAGACTCACACAGAGTTTAAGGTCAGAAGCGACCATTGTGATCATCGCCTCACCCACTCCTGTAATAGTCCCCTCACCTCTGGCTGAGTTACTGAAGTCCTCAAATAGTGGTTTAAAAACTTAAAGTTCCAGAGTATTCATCATTTAACATAGGAGTCTTTCCTGGGTCCTACCCCACAAATATTGAGGCCAGGTTCTATCTGAACAGCTTAGGGGGAGAATGCAGAACACAATATAAATAAGAGACAAGATTTCCTGGGTATGGTATACAATGATATTATGGAATCAGTGCTAGCTATATTGCGCCCGATCCTTCATTCCTATGTTGTGGATTTGATTAGAAACAAGCCAAAATCACCCACAAACCACTGTTCTCAGAACATTTTAATCTTTTGGGGGCAAAATAGCATGAATACATTGAGTAAGATTTTGGCACCATCTGATCCAAAACCTAGACCACATTTAGTTTTGAACCTGAATCTTGAGTTTCAGCTTAAATTTAAGCCTCTACCATTGCCTTAATGTGGATTCAAACACAACCTCCTCAACACAGTTTTATTCATTATTTCTTACTCTGACTTCCTCCCTGTCATTGAATTCTCTCTTCTGATCAGACTCATGGATCTCAAAGAAACAGTCATCTCCTGCCACCCCGCAACATTAGCAGGCACAGGTTAGAAAACTAAAGTACCAAGCAACTTAGTGGCATACCCAGTATCACTCAGTCACCTCTGACACTGCTGAGACTCAAACCCAGATCATCTGTGTTTTAAGCCAGTGTTTTCAGTGCAAGACCAACCTTCTACGACAAAGCAAGTAGGGCTTTGTGGTATAGGCCCAGGGAATGTAAAATAATAGATGAATCGAAATGATAAAGTCAAAATGAAGCACTTCAACCTATCTAAATGAAACATTTAAATAAAGTCATACTGATATTCTGAAACAATTTTCTCCCCAGAATTTTCAGTAGTGCTGGGTAAATAACAGATTCTTTGATTTTGTGACAGTTCCGAAATGAATTGAAAAAAATAATGTTTAGTTTGAAGCAAAAGGGACATATTTTCAGTGATTTGAAGAAGTCTATTTTAAATCTATTACAGAGCAAGGATTGGAACCCAGATCTCAGAAGTGTAAGTGGAGTGTGGGGTACAAAAGTGATGGAGGTAGCAGCACCTGATCTTCTGGCCATTTTGTGAATGGTCAAAACTATTTGTGTCCAATCTGTGAATAGTTTCAGTATTGACCAAAACTGCATTTTTTACTGTTTGTCCAAAAATTTTCCCCCGGTTCTAATTTTGAGGGAAATTTAAGAAGTTTGAATTTTCATTCCAAGATGGGACAAAAGGAAACTTTGAAATGTCAGAATTTCCCCCCATCAGAAATTCCAAGCTTCAACCAACTGTAGTTCTCACTGTAGAAAGGATGTGGACAAATAGGAGAGAGTCCAGCAGGGGGAAACAAAAATGATTAGGGGGCTGGAGCACATGACTTATGAAGAGAGGCTGAGGGAACTGGGATCATTTAGTCTGCAGACAAGAAGAGTGAGGGGGGGATTTGATAGCTGCTTTCAACTACCTGAAAGGGAGCTCCAAAGAGGTTTGATCTAGACTGTTCTCAGTGATACCTGATGACAGAACGAGGAGTAATGGTCTCAAGTTGCAGTGGGTGAGGTCTAGGTTGGATATTAAGAAACACTATTTCACTAGGAGGGGGTGAAGCACTGGAATGGGTTACCTAGGGATGTGTGGAATCTCCATCCTTAGAGGTTTTTAAGGCCCAGTTTGACAAAGCCCTGGCTGGGATGATTTAGTTGGGGTTGGTCCTGGCTTTGAGCAGGGGATTGGACTAGATGACCTCCTGAGGTCTATTCCAACCGTAATCTTCTATGAGTCTATGATAAGTCAATTGGAGTTTTACCACTGATTTCAATGGAATCAATATAGGCCATCCCTGAATGCTTTCGAAAATCCCACCTTTAAACAGCAGCTTCCTCATGTGTAAAATTAAGTAATGACTAGATCTAGGGGAAATGTTTTGTGCAAATTAATATTATTTTGCTGAAAAATACAGATTTGGGTCAATGAACAATTTGCAAATTTGGATCAATTTCAGCAAATTGTCATAGTTGAAATTTTTTTTTGGCAATGTGAAAATGGTTTGTTTTAGCATTTCTGAAGTGAAACATTTTGACAGTTCATTTCAGAAAGACATTTTGTTTTGAAATTTCACTCAATTTGATTTAAAAAAAATTGTTAAAAAGATTAAAAACCCTCAGAAAGGAAACCAAATGTAAGTTTTGTCAACATCTTCATTTCACTTGAAAAGAATAAACTTTTTTTTTTTAATTTTGGGTTGACCCAAACCAAATTTTTTCTCTGATTTTTTGGTTCAGCCACTGTACTGACAAATGGGTTATTTGACAACTCTAGTAATACCATTTCACTAAGTGATATACTGCAAGGCTAGCTCAGTAACATTTGTAAAGCAGAGTATGCCATGCAAGGATTTCAAATGTACTTATTCAGATGTCACTGGTGTGCCTTCAACTTAGAATTCTATTTATTCTTGGAATTCCACCACATTTCTTGGGAGTTTCTCATAGGCTGAGTGATCTCCTGTGTCCATCGCCTCACACAGCCACAATCACAGTGCTCAGAGCCCACTTCTAACGCCTGCTCCCTATTCTTAAGGAGGCAGCTCCCATTTTTCTTATTACATAACTTATAACTATTTACAAAAAGCAAATACAAACAACACAACAATAACCAAATGTTGAAACACCATTCCCAAATTATTGCCAAATATAAACAATACAAACCTATTCCAGGGTCCTCATGTCACTCAACTGGGTGGTATCCAAGGGCACATTTCATTGCCCGTCCCCTGGCTATGACCAGCACACAGTACTCTCTCAACAGAGAAACATTTTCCAGTCACAAAAACCGAGCAGGAAGAGTAGATCCTGCACATTACACATTGCACATTTTGAGTGCTGTGTAATGGCATTCGCTGTAGACAATCGTTTCAATGACTTTCTTAGCAGTTACTGTGTGCCAATGAATTATGGGACTTCATACTGGGGCCTTACTGTGTAATTGTATGAGTTGACAGGAAGTGCCAATTTATACTCCATGCCAGGAACAGGAATATTTTTCATTTTTGTTAACAAAGAAAATAACATTTTCCTTCACTAAAACCACAGAGAAATTAATGGTGTTTAAAGACACTTTTAAAAAAAAATTGTTTGGAATAAGGATCTCCTGCTATAAAAATTTATAAGCTGAATACTGATGGGGAAAAGATGGTTTAATCAGAGTTCACTTGTTTGGCATGGAGAACAAACAAATAAGTGCTTTTAAAACTTGATTGAAATACTCCTGTTTTTACAACTCTTTGGAAACAACAATCTAGTGAGTGACTTGAAGTCAGTGTTTAAATAGAAATCCAGCAGAGGATATTTCTTAAGGGCCAGATTGTGCCATTCTTCCTCAGCGTGCACAGTACCTATCTCTGGGAGTAGGGTCATACAGCCATATTCTGAGCTGGTGTAAACCAGGGTATTCAATATAGCTATGGCATCTAATACCAGCTGAGGCTCTGCTCCATAGAGTTCAGTGAGATCATCAATTTCAATGCACTATTCACAGAGTAAGGTACCAACTAGAGCAGATTGGGAATTTCCTGCCAAAATGTCTTTTAGACAAAAAATGTAGTTTCCATACACAGAAATGTGTCAGTTTTCCTTGGGGCAAATCCAAACAAAATATTTCATTTTGGGGTCCATTCACGACTAGTTGGAGTCTACCTGAACAGCACAGTGTACTGTGGAGTGTGGCAGTTCAGGTGATTCCTGCCCCAGGTTGAAATTATCGGAATTTTCTGTAAGATGGACATTCTGTTTTTTAATCAGCTCTAGCACTAACAAAAACAAGAGTTGATCAGTCTGGCCCAGGTTTAGAACTACAGCTTTACTTTATATTATATTTATTGTAGGTCCTAATGCAATCTTTTCTGAGGAAGTTCTGTAGAAAACATAGAGCAGTGGCTGCATCAGGAAACAGGAAAAAATAATTAATTGAACAAAATAATTAGCAATTGTTTCATCAGGGTACAAATCTGGTTATAGAGCAATTCAGTTTAGCATGGTGAGAATATAGCAGGGCTTTGGGATATTTTTGGTTTGGGTTCCTTCTCTATATTGTTTTTTAGGTAATATCAAGGTCTGTGTCTGTCCATACGAGTTCAATCGCTCATCATTAAGGCTAAGAGTATGTCACTGAGGTTGTGGAAGTCATGGATTCTATGACTTTCTGCGAAGTCCATGACATTGGGGCCCCACAGCTGCCCAGTCGCAGTGGCGGGGAGGTGCGGGGACTCTCCTGCAGCAGCCCAGCTGCCGCAGCAGCAGGAGACCGCCCCCCAGCTCCGAGCCATCCCCCCCTCCCCACTCCCAGCCCTGCAGGGCAGCGGGAGATTCATTGGAGCTCCGCTGCCCCAGCAGGTGGCGGGGAAATCCCCAAAGCTCCCTAGCTACCGCTTCTGCTGTGAAGGGCCTGCAAGTCCCTGCCCCTGCACGCAGCGGGGCAGGGTGCTGGAGGACCCTTCTCCCTCCCCATTTTGTCAGGGATGTTTTTAGTAAAAGTCAGGGGCAGGTCATGGCTGCTGTGAATTTTTGTTCATTGCCTGTTACCTGTCCATGATTTTTACTAAAAATATCCATGACAAAATCGTAGCCTTACTCATCGTATAGATGTATCTGGTGTTTCCCAGTTGGAAAAATAGAGTAAATAAAAACATGCAAACTAGGGTTAGTCAACATTTTTCTACCAAAATATTTTTTTCCAATTGATATTTTTGTTTGACAAAACAATATTTTCACAGAAAGCACCTTCTTGTCTTGAAAAAATTGTTTTTAATTGGAAAACTGAAAAACAATTTATTTTGTCAAAAAAAAAAACCAAAATGTTTTCAGCAACTGAAACATCTTACCAAAAAGTCAAAATTTCAGCTTGCAACCTCACCACCACCATTTTCCAACCAGCCACAATTAAGTTTCTACTCCAAAGGGCAATGGGTGATGTTCTTTCAATTAAAGATGACAGGTTTAGCAAGATATTTTGTAAAGTGATAGGTGATTAAAGAATTCAGTTCTTGGATTACAGCCTTTTCCATGAGTCAGGCAGGGAAATACTGTGACGTTTACTAGTTGCACTTCTAACTCTTGTTCCTTCTTCTGACAAAGTCTTATCTGATTTTGGTCAATGTATCTTGTTTCAGAACACTCTGCCCCAGATGTTACTTTGGCTTGCAAATTGATTTGTTTGCTACTGTGGCTTGCCCTAATGTTGATTTCTAGGCTGTTGGCTTGATCTTTGTTCTTTTGCCTATTAAAATCTACCATACAACATTTTTGTTGGATGACTGGTGCTCTATCACGTAGAGGATGTGTTCAGTGCAACAATGCTGTGCTTTCACAAATACTGCTTTTATAAACATTGCATCAATATATTTGTGCAACCTGTTTACATACTCTCATTATGCATAGTTTTGTCTTGCTCTTTTATATGCAAAATAGCTCAAAGGTGTCATAGACTGTACTCTTACATCTCTTTGATGTTCTGGCAATGGCTTGGCCTTTCTTTCACAGATATAAGCAAGGTTGAAATTACCGCAACATGGATTTAAGGGTATGTCTATGTGACATTGCACCCCATAATGCTTTATAGAAATACACTTATGAGTGTAAATATGACATAATTGGAATATGTTTTATGCTAGATATGCCATGTAACATATCTTTGCAAAGGTTATTAACTACTGCATGTATTCATCCTATTTGTATGCATGGATCATTTTTATATCTGAAGTTATGAGTGTTGGCTCTATGGTTGTATTGAAAATGTTTGCTGTAGAAAGCACTTAAGGCAGATTTGGTCAACATAGTGTGAAGGGGTTATTCAAGTAATTGGGAATACTTAACTAGCAATGGACTTTGAGAGATACCAATCCACATCTGAGCTTTCCTGGGAAGTTCAAACTAACATGTAAACAATGACGTCAGCCTGCAAAAAGCTAAATCATTCATAGACATGTGACTTGCCCAGGTGGCTACAGACTCCATCTTGTTGCTGTGATTTTGCACAGGAGAACATAGGGGTTTCCACCCACAAGAGAAAGAATATAAAAGGCATAGAAACTCCTGCATTTTGTCTTTGGCTGGCTCAGAAGATAGCCTCTCCACTCCAAAGAGATGCCTGAAAGAAACTGGAACAAAGGATATTAACTACGGGGGTGTGAATGATTGCTGGCCCCAGACTAGGAAGGAGTCTAGTCTGTGAAAGAAGCTTATTGGAACATCTCTGAGGGTGACATTTACCTGCATTTAGTTTTCTACTGTATTAGGCTTAGACTTGTGTGTTTTTGATCTATTTTGCTTTGTAATTTACTTTGTTTTGTCTGTTATTACTTGGAACCACTTAAATCCTACTTTCTGTATCTAATAAAATCACTTTTTACTTATTAATTGACCCAGAGTATGTATTAATACCTGGGGGAGCAAACAGTGTGCATATCTCTCTATCGGTGTTATAAAGGGCGAACAATTTATGAGTTTACCCTGTATAAGCTTTGTACAGGGTAAACCGGATTTATTTGGGGATTGGATCCCATTGGGAGCTGGGTGTTTGGGTGCTAGAGACTGGAGCACTTCTTAAACTGTCTTCAGTTAAGTCTGCAGCTTGTGGGGGACGTGGTTCAGACCTGGGTCTGTGTTTGCAGCTGGCTAGTGTGTCTGGCTCAATAAGGCAGGGTTCTGGAGTCCCAAGCTGGCAGGGAAAACGGGCTCAGAGGTAGTCTCAGCACATCAGGTGACAGTCCCAAGGGGGTTTCTGTGACCCAACCTGTCCCAGTCTACACTTGGAGTTGGGGGTATGATTCCCAGCTTGAAGAAGCATACTAGTGCTAGCTCTCATCAAGCAGGTGTGCCAGCAATTGTAGTGTAGCTGCAGTAGCAGAGGCAGAAGCTCAGACTAGCTGTCCTGCACCCCTGGAGTCCAGCAAGTTTTGTCCTAGGGGCAGCTAGACCCCCCCCACACTGCTCCTGGTTGCACCAAGTCTATTATTTTTAGCACGCTAGCTTGATGGTATATAAAGGGAATATTGCCCTTTTTAACATAGAGAAACCATTTCTGAGTTTAAAAGGGTCTCCCTTTATTGTCATTTCCCCTTCTATTCTGCCAAGGCAGCTGACATATCAGCTTCTTCCTTCAAAGACCACTGCACTACTCTAACCAATCCTTTGTGATGCTGGATGGAAGAGCAAGAAAAAAAGAAAAGTCACAGAGGAGATTTTCAAAAACTCCTGAAAATCCTGTGCTAATAATTGCCTTTTGAGATTCCCACCCAAACTGCACTTGACAGCACGGGAAGATGTCTGCTATCTCATTATTTGTTACCACCAAACGGAATCTTTTCTGTGTGCAGGACTGTGACGCTGGTCCAAAAATGTGCTTTAGGCAATTACAGAATAATTTTTGCATTTCATTTTCTTTATGAGCTTATATTACTTCACTTTCCTGTCCCACCTGCATTCCTTGAAGCTTGGACTTTGCCAGCATGTCCAGCTCAGTGGTGTAGCCAGGTTCTAAGAGCAGGGGAAGCAAACATAAAAAAGGCACCCCCCTTGGCTCCTCCTCTGGCCACTCCGTGCCACCCCTTTGGTTGGCTCCTCCGGCCACGCCGCGCCCCTTCCCCATGGGGTCCACTCTGCACTGGCCTCCCCTCTGCACTGCTACGGTGCCCAGCCCTGCACACACCGACACCCCCATGTGCCCCGGGCCTGGCCGAGACACAGTGGAGTCTGTGTCCCTTTAAGAGAGGGGCTGGGCAGAGCCAAGCCAGCCCCGGGTGGCTCCGCATCCCGCTGCAGGCTGATGCCGGACCCTGGGCTGAGAGCCAGGCTCGTCTCCTGCACCAGCTCTGGGCGGGGCTCTGCTGTGGCTCCCCCAGTCTCCCTGGGCCGGGCCACCCCCTGCACCCACACGGTAGGGGCGGGTTGCATGAGGTGGGGCAAGACCCAGTGGGGATGAGGGCTGAACCAGCCTGGCAGGGCAGTGCGGGGCCTGCTGGAAGGGGAAGCTGGGGAAGGGGTGGCACAGCCTCAACATCCTGGGGCTGCCTGCCCCGCGGAGGAGACAGAGCGGTGCAAGCCGCAGCAGGACCCCAGCCCCCTGGGGGAGGGAATCTGGGGCCAGCCTGAGGCAGCAGGGGCAGTCCCAGGGGTGCTGGGTGCATGCAGGGCAGAGCCCCAGCCCCCTGCGGGGGGCAGTGCTGCAGAGGAGGAGCCTACGCCCCATGGCAGGAGAGGGGAGCCCCTACAAGACCAATGAGTTTGCCCAATGCTTCCCTGTTCTGCTTTGCAGTGCACTAGGGGAGCTGGTCCCCAGGGAGCAGAACAAGACAGAGTAAGTGTGTGGCTTCCCCAAGAAACACGCTGCGCTGCTAACCGCTCCCAGCTCAGCAGGGCTGGAGCTTGGGGCAAACAGCCTCAGAGCCTGGCTCGGGGGGCTTTACCTGCAGCCGGGAGACCAAACGCTGCTGCATGGGGCAAAGTGCTGGAGGCGGCCATGCCCAGCAGCACCTGCGAGCAGGCAGACTGGAGTGCCCGGGCTAGGCCACGCAAAGGCAGGCGCTGACCCCAGCAGCACACGGAGCCGGAGCTGATCCAGAAATTGCTAGCACCACTGCTTTCTGCCTTCTGTGCCTGGCACCGCCCCGCCCCACTGCAGAGACCAGTCCCTGCCCCCCTCCCTTGCCTGCAGGAGTTCAGCTAAGGCGCCGCTTTTGGAAAATGTCCTGAGGGGAAGTGGCTGCTTTCCCTGCACCCCACTAGCTACGCTCCTGGTCGAGCTGACTCTAATGATCTCGTTTTTCTTCTGAACTGGGCCATGCAGGAGTCTGTGCATTATCTTTCTGAATTTTTCATGCGTTCACAGATTTTAAGGCCAAGTGGCACCATTATGATTGTATAACCCAGGCCGTAGAATTTCAGCCAGTGATCCCCACATCCAGGTCAATAACTTGTGGCTGATCTCGAGTATATCTTTTAGAAAGGCATTTGAAATTGATTTAAAGACCCCGAGTGCTGGAGAATTTATTACCCCCTAACATCAGGGTGCAGCCCAAAGCCAGTGGATTCAAAATGATCTCCTCCCAGGACTATACTGCCATTTACCTTATGACTAGAGCATGGCTGACTGTGTTTGCCAGGCAGTATCCATCGATCGGTGGCGTGCACCTCTGGGGAACACAAGTGAGTCATTTTAGTTTGGTACCTTTCAGTACCTAGCCCTACAGTGTCCCCCTGAGGAAGCTCTGTCTGGGTTAACACTTGAGGGCTAGCTGTATAAGGCCATTACTCTCCTTGGCTATTTAGTGGTGAGATGTAAAGGCAAAGAAGGCCCCAAAGCCAAACCCTGGGTGCAAGCAAGCCATGGACCTTGTGGCTGTTCAGAACTGAACTGTATAGCTCAGACAGCTCTGGTAATGAGGTGATGGGAATCAAGTAGCTCATTGAAACTGGCATTCCAAAAAGCAGAAAAATATAATTATTTGATAGAGGCAAGGAACATTTCGCTTTTAGATCTGAGACACAGAGAGGAAATAGAGCAGCACCTTCAGTACAGCATCAGTTTTTCCTGGAATTAAGACATAGTGTCATCATGTATTTTTCTTTTTAAAGCCCAGAGAGCTGTAATTAGATTTCAGCAATAAAAAGCAGAGAACACCTTTAAAGAAAGCAGGCTTCACAGGATAGCCGAGGCATAAAACAAACAGCCCTTGGAACCACAGAGAGATGACTCAAACTAACACAATGACTTGAGAAGGAGTAAGAGAAAAAAGAATGAGCAATATTGAGGCCGCATCATCCTCATTCTTTCCAAATCCTTCCCTAATAACTAGTCAGTTGATTTATTTGAAATAAATGAATTTCTGACACTCAACCTTACCAGCGTGTCCCCATGGGCCTCCTCTGTCCAGCAGCACATGGAGAAGAATCTGACAGAATCTTAGGGTATTAATAAGAGCAAATACATTCATGGGACAAGGGAATACATTAAAGGAATTGGCCGGAGGAGGGAAACCCAAGAAAGATCTTGCATAACTGAAATATAGAAAAGGTCTGTATACACTTTGGCTTGATTTCCTCTACAGCATGAATGATTATGAGTAACAGGGAGTGTTGCAAGAATGTACATTGCATCCTCAGCTGATGTAAATTGCCTTCATTCCACTGAAGTCAGTGGAGCCACCTGAGGATCTGGCCTATCATAATGTATATATGAGAATGAGATTGGCTACATTGTGTTTGGAAGAGGGTGTGAGTGTATGCTGCAAACATGACAGCATGCTACATCTGTGTGAGTGTGTATTTTAACAGCTATGGGTGGTGCTTAATAGCAGAAGTGTTGTGTGTAAAATGTGTTGCTTGGGCTTCATATGAAGTTATACTTTTTATTTAGAAAGTAATTTGCCCAAGTATGAATTTAAAAATCAAAATCCTTTTCTCCTCTTCATAGAGGAATAATAAATTAGCAGACTTTCAACATATTGATGTACTTGTATCAAGAAAAGTAATTTTATAATGTATGTGTAGCTGATTCATGCACTTATACAGCAACAAATTTTCTTTAAACAGTTTTGACTGGAGAACTCTGCAAAATCCTATGAAACTCACCTGCTTGTAATTCATTCCAGACTCAACATGCATGAGAAAATTTTTAAAAAGTTGGCTAATAGTTTGAGTAAACCTGGGCTCAGTTTTAAGTGAAAGCTTTAAGTGGTCTGGCATGAAAACTACTCAAAACATGAAAATGTGCATGATTTTGATACATGCTTTTTTCTGAATTTCACAAGGAAGTTGATTGACTTGGAACAGGATTAACTGTGGCATCAGAGGTATAATATAGGCTGTTCTGGAGATGGGCCCAAAACCCCCAACAAAATACAAGAAAACACCCTGGATCCAAACAAACCCAGATTTTTTTGGAATTTGGTATGTGGATCAGCATCCACTCTGAATCCTGATCTCTAAACCCATCTCTGTCTTCTTTATTACTCCTTTTAGCAGCGTGGAAAGGAAGGAAATGCAAGTTTCCATTTAAAACTAAACAGACAATTGTATTGAAGCCTTCCACAGCTAAGGAATGACCATGCACGTGAATTACTCATTCTTTATGTTCTTATGTTCACAGTCTGATTCCTCCAATCATCCATGCCTCTGATTTGAGTAAAGTAGATATGGATTCTTGACAGCATTCCTGCTGCTCTGAAATCCATAGGAACTGAACACCATTTAATTGTTTAAGGCATTATATTAATTCAGCAGGCATGAGTAGGGACACATCACAAAATCAGTGTGTACTCTGAGCTTGTCCAATAGTCAATGAGCTGAAAGCAGGTTTTTCCAGTCCTCTGTGTGTAGTTTGGGACACTGCGTCTTACCTCTTACACAGCAGCCTGGCTTGTTATTGGCTAGCAGCAAGAGCATGGCTATTGGCCTGGAGCTCTTGACAGCCTTCCAAGCATCCCCAGGAGAAGCTGGAATGTTTTCCATCTGAGCTTGTATTTTATGGACCATGAGATAGAAACTCAGGATGGGAGGCATGAGGAAGGAAGAACTAAACCTTCACCTCTATGATCATGTTTCCCACTCAGGCTGTGCAGCCCCAATGACTCCTTTGCCAGGAGCTTTCATTCCCAGAGGTTGGTAATGTTGCAAAACCAATGACTGTAAACATTAGTGTAACTGGAAACCTCTATTTAGCTGCTTGGCCTAAGTGAAATGAAATGAGCGACTTCTCATCTCAGCTGGGGAAAGTATCCCAGGGAAGGATTAAGGTCAGTTCTGGCAGTCCATGTTTTGGCAAATGCATCACCCCAATTTAGTACTACACAGGGAAGTGCTGTTTATGTGAACAAAAACATCCTGTAAATACAGAATGAAATTTTAGTTGTTAGGTGCTGAGCCTGTCAAACAGAACTGGATTTCCTGTACAAGGTGCTAATTAGTAATATTGCCCTAGCTGAGATGAGAGGTGTACATAATAGATCTGTTTTAATCAATATTATTATTTCTATTATAGTAATGGCTGGAATCCCAACCAAGATTGGGGCCCATTGTGCTAGGAGCTGTACAGAGTGAGAGACTGCCCCTACCTTGAAGAGCTTATAATTCAAACAGACAAGGACTGTGTGATTGGAAGAATCATTATCCCTATTTATCGATGGAGAACTGAAGCACAGAGAGATTAAATGATTTCCCCAGGGTTGTACAGGAAGTGTGTGGCAGAGCTAAGATTTAAACCCATATCTTCTGAGTCCCTTCCAGTGCCTTAACGCCAGACCATCCTTCCTTCCTCAGCCCATGTTAACAAATGATTGGTTTGGTTTTTCCTTAGTTCATGCAGGGAGAAAGCAGCAAACAATCTTTAGTACAAATCCGGGCATTCAGACAACACATCACAGGCCAGATTCCACATCTACTGGGATGAATAATGGATATTTTACTGTTGACTTCAATGGGACTATGATTTGGCCCTTTACTTTTTCAGTATTTTTCGTCTTAGTTTCTTTTTGCTTTGTTTCATAGATTGGCACAGCTTTAGCTCTAGTGCCTGTCATCATGACAGCTACACAGTTTGAGGATATGTTCCAAAAGTGGCAAAATTGGCTGAAACACACAGCCACCATTTTTATTTTCAGCTTGTATTTAAATATGGTTTATTACAATTCCCATAGTGAAGTTCTGCAGTCTGCCAAGCCAAGATATTGTGACCACTTCTCTCCTGAGACTGACTATGATATGAAAAAAGGACATTCTAAAATTAAATGCTGGAAGTTATACCTTGAAATTCCTTAACGCAGAATTGATTATCAGGTCTATGAAGAAAGACACACATAAAAGACAGACCTGATGGTCCTCTCAGGTGATTGTCTTCTCACTGTAACTCCATTGACTGCGTAGAGTTACTCCTGATTTAGATCAATGTATCTGAGAAAAGGATCAGTTGTGAAGTATTTAAAAATACCAACTACAAAAGCAGTTTCTCCTCCCTTGGTGTTCGTACCTCAACTGCTAGAAGAAGACCTCACCCTCCCTGACCTTACTAACCTCATTATCTCCAGGCTGATTCTTGCCTGCATATTTATAACTGTCTCTGGAAATTTCCCTTAAATGCATCTGACGAAGTGGGTATTCACTCACAAAAGCTCATGCTCCAATACCTCTGTTAGACTGTAAGGTGCCACAGGACTCTTTGCTGCTTTTAAAAAAGCAAATGTAATCTTATCCATTGAACACGCAGTTCCCATTTAATAGCCCTAGTTGGGCTTTCCAGTGGAGCCTCACATTAGGTAAATAGTACTCAAATATTAATATCAAGCAGACTGTAGGCACTTAGGAGCAGGGTCTCATGTTTTACAGCACTTAACACAATGGGGCACCAATCCATAACTGGGGCCCCTGTGTGCAACTGTAATAAAATAAGAATTAGCCATTTAAATTATGTACTTACCTTTGTCAGTGTAACTACATGAGTGCTAAAAGACACTTGCTCCGTGAACACTATGCAGAGGGAAGTCCAGGTGGCTAACCTAAATCCTGCTCTGCTCTACTGTCCTGTGCCTTAAGCCTGTTCCAGAGAGCGCTGTTATTTTATGGACAGTGCAGGATTGTTTCCAAGTGGAGCTAGTCAATTTTTTTCCAGTTTAATTGAAGTCAATGCGAGCCCGTCTCTTAAAGTGTTTAGGAGCTTTGGAAAATCCTGCCAGGCCCCTGTGTGCATGGTTAGTGCCTCTGAGAAGCTGGCCCTTCCTAGCTCAATACTGAAAGGTGCCAGGCAGACTCTCTTTTCAGAATGCACTACCGGCCTTGGGAGGGCTTCACTGACATCCTAGCCCACCACCGCCAGCAGCACTTTGTTTGCTAATGACTCCCTTGCCTCCTGATGCTGCCCTGAGGCTCTCAGGAGGGTCCCTGTACTTTCTTATCCAAAGTGCTGGACTCACGTCTTCACAACACTCCCCATGGAGAGCCCGGAGCAAGGGATCGGGTTTCAGTCTTGATGGTCCTTCACTACACTGCCACTAAACTCTGGGCTGGAACGGCGCACTGGGGTGAGCTAAGGACAGCGTGGAGGCCTTAGCCTTGAATGTTTTCCTTTCCCCAGGGGTAGCAGGCCAGAGCCACAGCAGTTAGCAGTGTTCCTTGTGCTGGTGTGAGAGTCCTGTAACAAACTGAAGACAAACTTACACTTGCTTTCTCTGTAATACAGTCTGTGCCATGCGGTACTGGGGTGTTTATCAGGCTACGTTGTGGAACTTAAAAACAAAACAACCTCCCCCCCAAAAGAAACCCCAAAATTTTCATTTTGCCATTTTGCAAAGGAAACCTTTCAAATTTTTGTTCAAAAACACATTTTGTTGTGCTATGGAGCTAAATTTAATTAAAGAGAAAAGGGTTCACATTGCATAGCGAAATGAAATATTACATCCAGCCTGAACTTAAAATGTTTTGGTTTGGTGTGGCGAGAATAACGGAAACATTTCCATTTCAGGTTTCCGAGTAGCAGCCGTGTTAGTCTGTATCCGCAAAAAGAACAGGAGTACGTGTGGCACCTTAGAGGTGAAATAATATGCAAATTAGATACAATTAACTTAGGTTTAAACAGAGACTGGGAATGGTTGGGTCATTACCCTAACTGAATCTATTTCCCGTGTTAAGTTCTCCTCGCACCTTCTATGGGTCATCTTGCTTATCACTTCAAAGGTTTTTTCTCTCTCTTGCTGATGATAGCTCATCTCAATTGATTGGCCTCTTACAGTTGGTATGGCCACTCTCACCTTTTCATATTCTCTGTATGTATAAATATCTTCTGTCTAACTAATACTTGACATCTTCTGTCTCTGGGTTCCATTCTATGCATCCGAAGAAGTGGGCTGTAGCTCACGAAAGCTTATGCTGAAATAAATCTGTTAGTCTCTAAGGTGCCACAAGTACTTCTGTTCTATTTCCATTTCAGGTTGACTTGTAACAAGTTTTTCCTCCCTGTTCTTGTGGCTCAGCTGCCTAAGGGAGCAATCGGTTTTGGTCAGCTCTACTTCCCTGTACCAATTATGGCGGCCCCTGAGCATAGGCACGAAGCGTAGGGGAAATTCCTTGTTCTCACTCATTCTTCTTACCAGCCTGCACAGGGCTGCCAAAAATCTGCCCCTGCAGGTCAGCCTGTCAAATTTACCAAGAATAAAATGGAAAGACATTACTCCCCATCCCTATATTTCTTCCACATTGTGGGATGTGGCATGACAGGCTTTCTGCAGCTTGGAGTTTACCACTGAGGGCCTTTTTTTCCTGCTTTGCATTAGCGAAATTTCCCTCCAGACCCTATCCACTTTAAAACCAGCTCAGCCAGCCTGGTTTGGAACCAGAGATGGCCTGATTCTTACTTACACTCAGGGCTTGGATCCACACAAAAGCTGGACCTCTTTAACTATACCAGAATAGGAAGGGGAATCAGCTATACTGTTATAAACATGCTATATCTGTGTCCACACTAAGGGTTTTATGGACATCATTATTCCAGTTAAAAAAAAAATCACAGCCTGTAACTGGAATATTGATCCAGGTTCAGAAACTCTGTAAACCATGCCTAAGGCCCTTTCCACCACTCTGGCAGTGTAAAGGCTTAGCACTGTGGGTGTAAATGCAATTAATGCCCACTTTAAGGCCTCTTTATGCTGCCAGAATGAAGTAAAGGGGCTTTAGCATAAATCAGAATCAAGCCTGTCATGTAGACCAGGCTACCCTAGACAGGGTTTAGCTTCGTGGTGAGTCAGCTTCTAGTGCATAGCTTATTCATGTTCCCTGACTGAAATAGGCAAAAGGCTGTTGCTGGGATAACTGCACCTACATTGGGGTTTTTGCTGGCACAGCTATGTCAGCTAGGGGCCTGAAGAATATTTACACTCTCTTTAAGGCGCTGCCTTGCCCCTCTTGTCATCATTTACCCCTGTGCAAATGGGGTGTGAAAGGTGTACATCAGAAAGGAAGCAGTTACACATATGTTGCAGCCACTTTGCACAAATTTAAGGCCCCATCTACACAGGCAAGTTTGTGCCCAGTAAAGCAGCTCTGAGCACTGTAACTCCCGAGGTTACACGCTGCCAAGCCACTGAGTGCGCAGAAACTGCACAGATGCAGCGCTGTAAAACCCCACCTCGATGAGAGGCATAAAGCTTTCTGTGCTGGGGCTACAGCACTGCGGGGCCAGTGTAGACACCGTGGCAATTACAGCGCTGCGATTGGCCTCCGGAAGGTGTCCCACAATGCCTGTTCTCGCCTCTCTGGTCATCAGTTTGAACTCTACTGCCCTGCCCTCAGGTGATCAACCGTCAGCCCCACCCCGTACATTCCTTTGCAAATTTGAAAGTCTCCTTCCTGTTTGCTCGGTGGCACATGCATTGGTCTCAGCGCATCTTTCCAGGTGGCCATGCCTGTCCCACGCACCAGGCGATTCCCCTCTTGGAGCAATGCTGAGCTGCTGGACCCCATCAGTATTTGGGGAGGGGAGGCTGTGCAGTCCCAGCTGCACTCCAGCCATAGGAATTTTGCTTTCTAGATGCACAATAGAAAGGGGCCATGCAGGATTAAAGTGAAGGAGCTACAGATCGCTTACCACAAGGTGCAGAAGGCAAACTGCCGCTCTGGTGCTGCGTCCATGAGCTGTCAGTTCGACAAAGAACTGGACGTGACACACAGTGGTGACCCCACCTCCATTGCCAAGGCCCCTGTGGATACTTTGTTGGCTTCGTTGCCAGTCGAAGTGGATCGAGCCAGGAGGAAGCAATCTTGGATAAAGAGGGGGAGGGGACCCAGAGGCAGAGGAAGGCTTGGAGGTCAGAGATGCATGCAGTGAGGAGGTCTTCTGTATCCTGGAGAACCCTAGCCAGTCACAGCCAGGGCTGCCCAGGGGTGGGGCAAGAGTGGCAATTTGCCCCAGGCCCCGGGCTCCGCAGGGGCCCCCATGAGAGTTTTTCGGGGCCCCTGGAGAGGGGTCCTTCACTTGCTCCAGGGGGTCCGGAAAACTCTTGTGGGGCCGGGCCCCAGAGCTTCTTCCGCTCCCAGTCTTTGCCGGCGGGGGGGGGTCCTTCTGCTCCGGGGGGAAGGACCCCCCGCCAGGAAATTACCGCTGAAGCAGGACCTGCTGCTGAAGTGCAACCCGGTCTTCAGCGGTAATTCAGCAGTGGGGGGCCCTTCCGTTCAGGGACCCGCCGCTGAAGTGCCCCGAAGACCCTCGGCAAGGGTCCCCCGCCACCGAATTACAGCTGAAGAGTGGGCTGCACTTCGGCGGTGGGTCCCGCTTCGGTGGTAATTCGCCAGCGGAGGGCCCCCACCACGGGTCTTCGGGGCACTTCGGCGGTGGGTTCTGGAACGGAAGGGTCCCCCACCGCCGAACAGGGGCGGCTCTAGAATTTCGCTGCACGGGGGACGCCCTGCAGCTTGCCGGTCCCACAGCTCCGGTGGACCTCCCGCAGGCATGCCTGCGGATGCTCCACGGGAGCCACGGGACCAGAGGACCCTCCGCAGGCACGCCTGCGGGAGGTCCACCAGAACCATCTGCTGGACCTCCGCAGGCACGCCTGCGGGAGGTCCACCAGAACCATCTGCTGCCAATGGCCCCAGGCCCCTGGAATCCTCTGGGAAGCCCTGGTCACAGCAGTCAGAGCTTGGTGAAGTACAAACAGGATAGGAGGTCCTTGTAAGTGGATCTAATTTTGGGAAATGCTGAAGCGAGTTGTTGGGGGCAGGAGGGTTGCAGAAAGCAGGCTTGTCTCCCACCTCATGCCTAGTTTGAGTGGCAGAACAGGCTGTTCATGCACTCCCTCACTTCACAGCAATCTCCCTGAGAGATCTCCAGGAAACTCTTGCGGAGATACTGGCCAATCCACTGCCACAGGTTCCTCAGCAGAGCTGCTTTGTTTCTGTCCCATTAACAGTAACTTTCCTGCACCACTGTGCCGTAACTAGGGAGGGGACCATTGCTGCACACAGACGAGCCGCATAGGGGCCAGGGTGGAAGCCGCAGGCTTGGGGAAGACCCTCCCTTGATTCCCTGCTCAGCCTCAGAAGCGAGATATCTTCCATATTGATCACCTCCTGTGGAAAGTGTGGGGACAGAAATGATTATCAGACCCATCCTACAGTGCTGGCTCACCCCAAGTGCCCAAGAGCTATGTGCCCTTGGGTCCAGGGACAGTGATTTCCCCTGCCTCTGCGGCTACTCAATATTTTGGGGGTCTTGTGGCTCATGTGCGCTTGCCTGGGGTCAGCCAGTTAGTGATAGGTGTGTGAGTACTGGCTGTGTTTCAAAGCGCTGAATCAGTGTTGGACTTTCTGCGTGAGCTTATGATGCACTCCACCACTGAGAAACAGGAATTGAAGGAGTGGTGGGACAGCGAGAAGAGGGACCGAAAGGAGAACGCAGCACACCAGAAAGAAGCCATGGAGCAGCTCTTAACAGTTATGGAGCGCCAAGTGCATATGCTCCAGGCAATACTAGCTCTTCAAACCGAGCAGCTCCACACCCACCCTCCCCTGCTGCTGCTGTCACAAAACGCTTCCCTAAGCGCTGCCCCCACTGCCAATACACTGTTATCAGCCTCCTGGCTCCACTCTCTACCCGCAGCATGCCACTTTCTCTCCTCACAGTCCAGCAGAGTGGAATCCGACTACCCACCGCACTCAACACCCATCCCTCTGCAGTTTGGCCCTGCTGAAGTACAGCACCCGCTGCATCGTACTCCAGAGGAGAAGTATGGACATACACAAATCTATAGCCTGGACATACACAAATCTATAGCCATCCCGGGACCCTTCCTTCTCCTGAGAACTTCCCTTCCCCCAGCCCTCTTCCTCTTCCCCGCTGATGATTTTTTTAGTTTGACTCTCTCCTCTGGTTGTTGTCTTTCAATAACAGAATTGTGTTTGCTTGAAAGCAATCTTAATTCTATTAAGTGAAAGCAAAAAGAGCACAGCAAAGCAACATACATTTATGTTAAGGCCCTTTCTTGCATCATGTGCACCAATCACCTCCTAGCATTACAAGCACTGCAATCCCGAGCATAGCAACATATATTAGTGGCTTTCAGCTTCAAATTGCTGCCGTCCCTGGTGACTCCCACCCTTGATCCTTTTGGCCCTGTGCTATGCCCTTCTAACAGCCCATGAAACTGAACAATACCGAGAGTGCAGGCGAGTGAAAGCCATCCAAATTGTTCTAAGCTTTAAAAAAAAAAACAAAAAACGGTTGGGTCAGGCTGAGTTTGTATTTTGGCTAAATGTTTGGGTCTGTTCTTAGTCCATCCTTGAAAATTCTCTCTCGCTTTTATGGTTTTATTTATTTATTTATTTAGGCATTTAATATCGCTCCGATATATTACACATATCTTTTCAGTGAGTCACAAAGACCAAGTTCCACCCAAGTGCAGCTCAGATCCCCACTGGTTGACATCAGACTTTTGAAAGTCCTTTAGCCTTTGTCATCCTGTAATATTTAAAATGAAAAAAAATGAAGATTGCAAGGAATTTTCACAACACCTACCCCTAGAGAACGGGTCTGGATGTACGGACAGAAAGGCATTTAAACAGCATATCAGAGCCAAAATATCTGTGGCTCATTAAGTGTGCTGGCCGTTGTTAGGAGGAGAGAGGGGAAGATAAATTGGACAATATTTTTAAGACAGGTTTCAGTGGTGGTTTTACTGATCACACGTCTATTAGGTGCATGGCTATATATAATCATAACATGGGAAGAGAAGGACTTAGATTTAGAAGGTCCCTCAGTTGTGTACTAATAAAGATACTTTGTATTTACATAGCAAGTTTCATTCAGAGATTTCAAAGCATGTTACATTCATTAATTCTCAGCTTTTGTGAAGTCTATAAGTAGGATTAGACTCATTTTACAGCTAGCCGCCTCTCTGTGCCTCAGTTTCTCTATTTGCCCCAGGTTACACAGCAAGTAGGCGGAAGATCCAGGAATACAACCCAGAATTTATAGCTGACTACACCTGCTTTAACAAGCAGAGAACACATTCTGACACTCTTCCTTCAACCTGGAGAACTTTTAGAAAAAATCGTTGACTCAAATCTTTTGGCATTATTAATTAGTCCTGCTATAGAGGCACATCACTTTACACCAGCTGAGGCTCTGGTTTAGATGCACCAGCTGAGAACTGTGTTTAGAACTGAAGATGGATAGCTATAGATATGTACAGTACCCCACAGCCAGTTGCTGTTGTCATCCAGAATGGAATGAACAATCACAGTATTCCTTTGGGAAGCAAAAAAAGCAATGGCAACAGAGGCTATAGCAGACATATCCATGTATTAAAGGAAAATACTGTGAAATCACCCATAAGGTATGTTTGAGAATGAGTCATTCCGAAGGTAATCATGAACAAAGGTATACCAGGAAGATACCTCGGTATTATATTAATTTTATAACAGAGTTTCAAATTATAGAGGTCCTTTGTAAGCAACCGTCTGAACACTAAGTCTATAGCTGAATGTTAGGAACATAACGGCCAGATTGTTAGCTGGTGTGAATTGGCATCACCCCATTGATTTCAGTGGCGCTGTGCCAGTTTGCACCAGATGAGGAGCTGGCTCCAAAACACTTCAGCAGAAAGGCACTGAGCTAAGAAAGCACTTAAACATGGGCTTACCTTTAATGTCATGGGACTTAATCACTTGGTTAAAGTGAAGCATGTGCAGAAGTGCTATCTTGAAAAGGAATGCTTAACTCAAGTGGAGCATAATTTTGTCTGTAGGGTTTTGATGGTGAGATTTTTCTCAGAGCTCACACTACAAATATTATTTTATCCTAGGACTGTCAAATGGAAAGAGCTGATACCTGTAGTATTCGGGGCCAATACCTGACTTTTGGCTCAAAATTCAGTGAATTCCAAGTCTCCACTATCCTGTTTGCAGCAAGAGTTTCTTGGTAGGTCATCTGATGCATCCATCATAGGTGACAAGACCAATGTTTTGAACATCGGAGCACCTGCTCTCAGCTCTGCTGCTTAGTGTGCAGATTGCCAATCATTTTGTTTTAACAAAGCAAGGTGAAGAAAAGACAAAAATTCTCCAACGTAAGCATGTGTGTGAGAGACTAAAATATATTTTTTTAAAATTCTTCAGCCAGCCAGAAAATAGTCTTTCTAACTCAATCCAGTTGTAAAAAGCACAGAAACTTGTCTAAAGAAAGGGAATAGAGTGGAATGTGGCCAGCAATAAAAGTTGCTTAAGTCTGACTTCCCGCCCCTGCCCTCCCCCCCCCACCAAAGGCACTGCTGGCCGAATGGGAAAGCTCCAGACCTTGGGCAGTTAGTTCAATTATTGGAGCAGATGGAACTGGAAGAGACATTAAAATGGAGATGGAAGAGTGTCTGTGCCACTCGCCATTTATGGAATTGGCAAGGACATTTCCACCAATTGCTGATCCAATACAGAGGATGCTTTGTATTTCTGTAGAGCTCTCCAAGCCTCTTCCAAACATCCATGAATGAATCCTCAACGGCCTTGTCAGCTAGTCAAGTATCACCTGCCTTTTGCAGTTGAGGAAACAGATTCTGGGATAGCTGGGGACAAAACCCAGTTCTTTCAACATGCAGAGTGCAGATCTCCCTAATCTCTATACGCCAAGGGCTAGGTTGTCATGGTCCTTGCTCTACCATGCTCGAGAGGAACTGGGTGTAAACCCTGCTTGGTTCTGCTCAGATGGTGACTCTGGCTATGAGGAGGAGATCAAGGGCTACTCACCTATTCCTTCGCCCTGAAAACACATGGTGGGGGAGGGATCAGGAGTGCGAAAGAGGCCTGGATATGCCCTCCCATTTGCCAGCCAGAGTAGCTACCTGGATGCATGGAGTTCAGTGAACAGCTCCCCCAACAGTAATGTGCTCCCCCCTTCAGAGCCAAGTGGGAGCAGGAGAGGAACTGTAACATGGAGTCACAGCTTGTTCCTGGGTCTGTCCCTTGAGCAGGGCTGCTCTGCAGTGGCCATGGCTCAGGGCAGACTATAACAGTAGAAATTAGCCCTGCACAATCCTGTTACACTGGCTGGGGGTCACCAGAGTGCAGCAGCAATCTGACCACACCCCTGCTTTATCCCTTATGCTAGAGCCAGAAGGAGATGGGGGAGTGGGCAGGGATGGCTAGGCCAGCTCTGTGTTACTTGCACCACAACACAGATTACTGAGGTGGCAGATTTCTTGTTGTCCTGCAATCTCAATGGTACCCAAAGCATTGGAGAAAGTGTGTGTGTGTGTGTGTGTGTGTGTGTGTGTGTGTGTGTGTGTGTGTGTGTGTGTGTGTGTGTGTGATTAGAATCTGGCTTTGTTTTTCTAAAAACACTTCAATAGTATTTATAAAATATAAAGCCAAGTGATTTTGGATTCCTCAAGTTATGGGTGTACAAGATGAGCCACCTTAAAGAGACATGATTTTCAAAACTTGCAGAGCACCTGCCCTCTGAACATTGGACACTTATGGAGCATCTACAGGTTTGGTTTGGTCTGTAAATTTAAGTTTATGGGCTAAATTCCACCACAGCAATGTTACTGACTTCACTGGAGCTGAGCAGGGTGTCAGGCAGGACAGCACGAGCCCCTTATTGATTTGAATTTCATTTCAGCACCCAGAGGGCCCCTCTCCCTCGGGACACCAAAATATGTAAATGTTCAAGCTGTCAAAGAGAAGGCACAATCAAAGGCTGCTTACATGGGGGCCCAGATAATCATAGTCACAGAAAGCCCTAATCCAAAGCCTATAGAAGTCAATGGGAGTCTATCCATTGGCTTCAATGGGCTTTCAATTGGGCTGTAATTCTGTACTTGCTGTTTGAACGGCAAATGCTATTTTCTTCAAGGCCTGTGGATACATCCATTTCCTCCAAAAACTGAAGAGAAACAAGTACGTTTCCTGTAATATGCAGCTTTGGATTTCTGCTGGGGTTCCAGAGTAACTGGGACAAGAGAAGAGGTAGTGTTGGTCAGCCTTGTGTGGAGCGCTGTTCCAATACATTACATCCATTACTCTGCCTCATTGCTACCATCCATCAATTTGCTGAGACTAGAGATGAGATTTTGCCAGTATTTTTGGAATGGAAACAGCAGAGTTAAACAGCACATTCTCTTACATACTCTAATCAATGCCAATTTTTTTTAAGGAGGGCAAAAATTATGCCTGTGCTTGCTGTGCTCTTGTATTCTTTTTTGGCTGTTATTTGTACGCAAGTTTTCAGCATCATCTACCAAGTCTTGCTGACTTTTAATCCACTTCCCCTGCTAGAATCTATCTGATGATGAGAGCCATCCAGTAATGATCAGTCCTGACGTAAGCACGTTGAACTCAGTGGGAATCTATTTGTTGACTGCAATGGATTCTGGATCAAGTCCTTAATAGCCAAAATTCCATCCTCAAACACATGCTTGCAAGACTTCAGCTGGAGTTGCAAATGTATATCTGAGGCCAAAATCAGGCCCAAAGTCTGCATGTTCTCTTGGGAAAGGTTTAGATTGTTATGTTCAGCACAAGGAACTGGAGAATCCAGTGCAATTTTGCATTTCATGAAGTCTTTGGAACTTTTTAACAACCCTTCCCCTCCCCCACACTGCTCTGCCCTGAACATTGTTCTTTTTTTTCTCATGGAAAATTATTACTTAGATCTGAAGTCGGCAAACTATGGCCCGCGGGACCCCCCTGCCTAGCCCCTGAGCTCCTGGCCCGGAAGGCTGCCCTCGGCCCCTCCCCCACTGTCTCCCTTCCTTGCAGCCTCAGCTCATTGTGCCGCTGGCGCAATGCTCTGGGTGGTGGGGCTGCGAGCTCCTGGGGCAGCCTGATTCAGTCTCTGTGCTGCGTGGTGGTGGGGCTGGCTCCAGCCGACAGCGCGGCTGCCTATCCTGGTGCTCTGGGCAGTGCAGCTGTAGTGCCGCCAGCTACCGGTGCTCCAGGTGGCATGGTAAGGGGGCAGGGAGCAGGGGGGGTTGGATAGAGGGCAGGGGAATTTGGGGTGGTGGGCAGGGGGCAGGGGTGTGGATAAGGGGCAGGGTGGTTGGGGGAGGAACAGGGGGTTGAATGGGGGCAGGGATCCCAGGGGGGCAGTCAGGAAGGGGGACGGTTGGATGGGGCAGCAGGGGGAAATCAGGGGCAGGGGTCTGGGGACAGTCGGGGAGAAGGGTTGTTGGATGGGGCAGAGGTCCTAGGGGTGCAGTCAGGAATGAGAGGAGGGGTTGGAAGGGGTGGCAGGGGGCAGTCAGGAGCAGGGGGTCTGGAGGTGGTCAGGGAACAGGGAGAAGGGGTGGTTGGATGGGGCAGGGGTCTGGGGGGCAGTCAGGAAGGAGAGGAGGGGTTGGATGGGGTGATGGGAGATCCAGGGGCTGTCAGGGGACAGAAAACAGGGGGGATTGAATGGGGCAGGAGTCCTGGGGGGGCTATCAGGGGACAGGGAGTGGGGGAGGTGGATGAGGCAGGAGTCCCGGGGGAGTATCAGGGGGCGAGAAGCAGTGGGAGTGTTTGATAGGGGGTGGAGGCCAGGCCATGCCTGGCTGTTTGGGGAGGCACAGTGTCCCCTAACTGGCCCTCCATACAATTTGGAAACCGGATGTGTCCCTCAGGCCAAAAAGTTTGCCCGCCCCTGAGTTAGATGAATGAATCATTTTTTGTTTTTTCCGTCACTAAATAGAAGTCTGTGATAGATAACATAATGGTGCTGGTAATGACTGGTATCCTTAGGGTTACAAAATAGTTTAAAGTATAAATCCCTTATAACTTTCTGAAATGTTCTCCTCTGAGATTACATTTTCCATTCTTGGTCTCCAAACAGAGACAATTTTTAATTTGAACCATGTTTTTGCAGCTAGCTTTAAATGATAGGAAAGAGCCCTGGGTTCTGTTCCCAGCTCTGGTACTGACGTGCTGCGTGCTGCGTGCAAGCCATGTCACCTCTCTCTGCCTGTTTTCGCTCTCACCTTCTGACTGCGTTGTCTGTTTAGATTGCTAGAACTGTCTCTTACTGCAGCGGTTCTCAACCAGGAGTCCGGGGCCTCCAAGGGGACCGTGAGCAGGTCTCAGGGGGTCCGATGAGCATAGAGTGTTAGACCCGCTAGGTCTACTCCAGGGGCTAAAGCCGAAGCCTGAGCAAAGTAGCTTTGGGGGGGTGGGGGTTGTGGCATTGGGCCCCAGGCAATTGTCCTGCTAGCTACCCCCTAATGCCAGCCCCAGCTTTTATATTCAGAAAAGTAGTTATTGTGCCACAAGCGGGCCGTGGAATTTTATAGAAGGTTGGGGGTAGAGGGGGCTCAGAAAGAAAAAGGTTGAGAACCCCTGTCTTCCTGAGTGTATGCAGTGCCTAACAAAATAAGGCCCTGATCTCAGTTGTGGTCTCTCAGTACTAATGTAGCACAAACAATACATGCTAATACATTCCTATTTGATCACTAGTATTTTTAATGAAGCAAATTTTCAAATGGCCAAGCTTCAAAAGCTCACAGTTAACGTGAAAGTCCAGCAAAATAAAAACTTTAACCCAGAGTTAAGGCTGTAAAGTAGCTGAAGAAGAAAAGAGAATGTAAATGTTATTTAAAAATAAGTGTCAGAAAGCAAATAAATTCCAAAATGTTTGTGTGTATGGAAATGGAGATTTAAATTATCCCAAATACTGTAACTGCACATTGGCCTTTCTGATGTATTAATGTGGCAAAGGCCAGCACAGGATGCCACAGCTGTACGGTACTGAGTCCTTTCAGCTCTCATTCATGGAAATGGTGCTGAGCACCTTGCCGAATCAAGCCTATAATCCCCTCTAGGAGACCACACAGTGTTTATAATTTTCCCCATAAATCCATGCAGTGTCCATAATTCCTATGTGGCAGGCCCAATCTTCAGCTCGTGAAAATGGTGCCAGTAATGGAGCTACACTGGTATATACCAGCTGAAATCTGGACCCCAATTTACAATCCCTACATTTTTATGACATTATTTTATTCTCATGGGACCGAATCGCCCACCTCTTTATGGGTTCCTTCTCTGACCAGCTGAGGTTGAAAATTGCAGCTTGCGCCACCTCTTCTGTAAACAGTCAACGCTAAAGGGTTGGCTGTTAAAGGATCACTTATTACTGACAGAATTAATGGGTACGTCTACATTGTAAAATAATCACTTGTGGCATCAAGTCTCAGATCCCAGGTCACACGATTAGCGCTGTGGGGCTAAAAACAGAAGTGCTCAGGCTTGGGCTGGAGTCTGGGCTCTGAGCCCCACCCACCTAGCTGGGTTTTAAACCCCAAGCTCCAGCCAGAGCCCAAACAACTACATTGCCCTTTTCAGCCTAGGAGTGCGAGCAGCATGAGCCCAAATCAGGTGACCAGGGCTTTTTTTTGCAGTGTAGACATAAAGCACGACAACAGAGTGAACTAGGATCTCTTCCCAGAGGATGGGAAAAAAATTCCCAAACAAGCTGTGTTATCCCAAACTGACAGGCCCGCTGCCAAAATTTGAATGCATTGCCGTATACAGGCAGTGACTTTCGATTCAGTATGAATGATTTGCTAGTTTCTAAGCTTTGCGGCTTTGCAGAACACAGCCACCCCTTCCAGACATTGTCTGGTAAATGCTGCAACTGACTCCAAAACTGTCTTTTTACTAGGGCTGTCAATTAATCATAGTGAACTCAAGCATTTAATGCAAAATAATTTAACTAGATTTTAAAAAACAATCACAATTAATCACAGTTTTAATCGCACTGTTAAACAATAATAGAATACCAATTTCAATTTATTATAAATATTTTTGATGTCTCTCTACAATTTCAAATATATTGATTTTAATTACAACACAGAATACAAAGTGTACGTGGCTCAGTTTATATTATTATTTTTATTACAAATATTTGCACTACAAAAAGATAAACGAAGGAAATAGTATTTTTCAATTCACCTCATACAAGTACTGTAGTGCAATCTCTTTGTCCTGAAAGTGCAATTTACAAATGTAGAATACTGTTGTTACATAACTGCACTCAAAACCAAAACAATGTAAAACTTTAGCGCCTACAAGTCCACACAGTCCTCCTGCTTGTTCAGCCAATCACTCAGACAAACAATTTTTTTACACTTATGGGAGATAATGTTGCCTGCTTGTTTTTTACAATGTCACCTGAAAGTAAGAACAGGCATTCGCATAGCACTGTTGTAGCCGCAATGCAAGGTAATTATGTTCCAAATACTCTAATCACATGTATGACCCTTCATGCTTGAACCATCATTTGAGAGGACATGCTTCCATGCTGAATTTAAATAGATATTCTATTATTGTTTAACAGTGTGATTAAAACAGCGATTAAGCATGATTTTTTTATACTTGTGATTAATTGTGATTTTTTAAAATCATTTGACAGCTCTAATTTTGACATATGTAAGAATTCTGTTTAAATTCTACATGTTAAGGGTCCCTGAGAGAAGCAGACCTACCGTGTTTAGAATACACAGAACCTGCTCTTTGCATAGATCCATTTCTATTGAATAGGGCTTTTCAAAACATGGACAATACTTTTTAGTGAAAAAAAAAACACTATTTTTGTTCCACAGGCTTCAAAAAGGAAAGCGTTGTCATATATCTGAAACTGTTCCTGAAAATTTATCTTGGATTTTTTTTTGGAGGGGAGGGGCTCTTTTATACTTTTTCTCAGTTTTCCTTCCCCTGCATTCCTTTTTTCTCCTCTCCCACCATTTCTTTTTTCTCATCTTGCCTACTAAAAGGGGAATAAAATGGAAAGAGAGAAAATATGGAGAAGGAATAATAATCAAGCAAACAAAAAAAAACAACAAACAAACAATTTTTTCATTTTCTAGTTTCATCCAAAAAAAAAAATCCTCAAATTTTGGTGGTGAAAAATTCTGACTTTGTAAAGGCCATTTTTAACAGCACAAAAAAAAAAAAAAATTCATTCAAATTTTTGACCAGCTCTACTACTGAATTTTTTAAACTTAAGATTTATAGACCACAGCTGAGATTTGGGCTCAATTTTAGTGTCTTCTCACAAAGGACCTGATCCAAAGCCTGTCAAAGTCAACTAATGGATTCCCACTGATTTCTAGATTATACTACTTATCATTTCTACAATAAGGGTAAAAGTCATCTGTGCAGGAGCATTTCTGTGGCCCCCAATCAAGACAGTGGAACCATCTCCTCTAGGAAGCCATCACAAACATCTCCACCTTGTGTTCCAAGGGCAAGGCACACTTCTTCTCCATTATAAACCCAGAGCAGCACATATATCGTATCACAGAATCATAGGACTAGAAGGGATCTCGCTAGGTAATCTAGTCCAGTCCCCTGCACTCAGGCAGGACTAAGAAAGAAGAGCAGCAGAATACGGACCCTGGACTTCAGAAAAGCAGACTTTGACTCCCTTAGGGAACTGATGGGCAGGATCCCTGGGAGGCTAATATGACGGGAAAAGGAGTCCAGGAGAGCTGCCTGTATTTTAAAGAAGCCTTATTGAGGGTGCAGGAAGAAACCATCCTGATATGCAGAAAGAATAGAAAATATGGCAGGTGACCAGCTTGGCTTAACAGTGAAATTTGTGGTCAGCTTAAACATAGAATATCAATGTTAGAAGGGACCTCATATAGTCCAACACTCTACTCAAAGCAGGACCTATCCCTAGACAGATTTTTGCCCCAGATGGCACCCTCAATGATTGAACTTATAATACTGGGTTTAGCAGGCCACTGCTCAAACCACTGAGCCATCTAGCTGGCAGCTGGCATCCTGCATCCAGTGCAGTGCCCCATCAGTTGGTCCTGCGGCCAGTTTTATTCAACTTCTTCATTAATGATGTGGATGATGGGATGGATTGCACTCTCAGCAAGTTTGCGGATGACACTATGCTGATGGGAGAGGTAGATGCGCTGGAGTGTAGGGATAGAGTCCAGAGGGACCTAGACAAATTAGAGGATTGGGCCAAAAGAACTCTGAAGAGGTTCAACAAGGACAAATGCAGGGTCCTGCACTTAGGATGGAAGAATCCCATGCACTGTTACAGGCTGGGGACTGATTAGCTAAATGGCAGTATCTGCAGAAATAGATCTGGGGATTACAGTGGACAAGAAGCTAGATATGAGTCAACAGTGTGCCCTTATGGCTAAGAAGGCTAACGGCATATTGGGTTGCATTAGTAGGATCATTGCCAGCAGATCGAGGGAAGTGATTATTCCCCTCTATTCGGCACTGGTGAGGCCACATCTGGAATATTGCATCCAGAGCCGGCTTTAGACCAATTCAACCAATTCCCCTGAATCAGGCCCCATTCCTAAGAGGGTCCCGCACCCAAGCCCCAGTTTGGTGTACCGGCAAGAGCCGGTGCGCTGTACCAGGGTGGCCTGGCTTCCCCAGGGGCAGCAGGGGCTGGAGCCCCAGGCCCTTTCAATTGCCACCAGAGCCCCACTGCTAGAGCCCTGGGTTAGGGCTGCGGGGCTCTGGGGGATATTTTAAAAAGTCTGGGGCTCCCGTTGCTTCTACTGCCCCTGTCCTTTAAATAGCCGCTGGAGCCCCACTGCTTCGCCAGGGCTCCTGCGGCTATTTAAAGGGCTGAGGTGGTAGAGGCAGGGGAACCCCGGGCCCTTTAATAGCCCCCAAGCACCCTGGGGTAGTGGGGGAGATCCAGCTGCCTCTGCTACCCCGGTGGGGGAGGGAGAAGGAGGGGGCACTTACCGTACAGGGTGGGCTGTACCCCCTGTATTCACACCCCCTGCCCTGCCCTGCCCGCACCAGCTTCTGCCGCAGCCAGCCCCTGTCTCCAGCCAGCCCTGCACCCCTTGCCCACAGCCAGCCCCTACTGCACCCCCTGCCCTGTATCCAGCTTACCCCGTCGCACCCCCCGTGGCCCTGCATGCACCAGCCCTGCACCCCCTGCCCTGCCTGCAGCCAGCCCTGCACCCCCTGCCCTGCCTGCACCAGCCCTGCACTCCCTGCCTTGACTGCAGCCAACCCCCGACCCCTTGCCCTGTCTCCAGCCAACCTCTGTCGCACCCTGCTGCCTGAAGCCAGCCAGTCCCACACTCCTCTGCCTCCAGCCCTGCCAACCCCTGCTGCACCCCGCTGTGGCCCTGCCTGAAGCCAGCCAGCCCACCCCACACACCCCTGTCTCCAGCGAGCCCCGCACCCCTTGCCCTGCCTGCAACCAGACCTTACCTCCAGTTAGCCCCTGCCCTGCCTCCAACCAGCCCCATGTCCACTGGTGCCCTGCAGTTCCCAGGGCAGTAACCCTGCACACCTGCTTCAATGAGGGGGGCAGAGAGCAGTTGGGACTCACATATGTGCACACCCTAGGGTGACCAGACAGCAAGTATGAAAAATAAGGACGGGGGTGGAGGGTAATAGGAGCCTAAAAAATCGGGACTCTCCCTATAAAATCGGGACATCTGGTCACCCTAGCACACCCCTAGGGAGTGATGGGGTCCCACATAAGTGAAACGGAGCTCAGTTCTAGTTCAGGCCCATCTTCTTAAAAAAGAACTTTAGGTAGGGTTAACATACAACTGTATTTTCCTGGACATGTCAGGCTTTTTGGTTCTTAAATTGCCATCCTGGGAAAATACAGACGTATGGTAACCCTATTGGTACAAAAAATACACACTGTGGCACATCCCTTAAATCAAAACTTTTTATAGGGAACCGGTTGCTAAGAAATAAAAAGGTTTTTTTTACATGTTTTTTGTTTTTAGTCATCCCTGCCGGGGCCCCACTGAAAATGTTCGCATTGGGCCCCTCACTTCCTAAAGCCAGCCCTGATTGCATCCAGTTTTGGGGCCCCCACTACAGAAAGGATGTGGATGAATTGGAGAGAGTCCAGCAGAGGGCAACAAAAATGATTAGGGGGCTGGGGCACATGACTTATAAGGAAAAGCTGAAAGAACTGGGGTTATTTAGTCTGCAGAAGAGAAAAATGAGGGGGAATTTGGTAGCCTTCAACTACCTGAAGGGGGGTTCCAAAGAGGATGGAGCTAGGCTATTTTCAGTGGTGGCAGAAGACAGAACAAGGAGCAATGATCTCAAGTTGCAGTGGGGGAGGTTTAGGTTGGATATTAGGAAAAACTTTTTCACTAGTATGATGGTGAAGCACTGGAATGGGTTACCTAGGGAGGTGGTGGAATCTCCTTCCTTAGAGGTTTTTAAGGCCCAGCTTAACAAAGCCCTGGCTGGGGTGATTTAGTTGGGGTTGGTCCTGCTTTGAGGAGGGGGTTGGAATAGATGACCTCCTGAGGTCTCTTCCAACCCTAATCTTCTATGATTCTAAGTATTACCTAGACCATTTCTGACAAGTGGTTGTCTATCTTATTCTTAAAAAACTCTAATGACAGAGATTCCACAATCTCCCTGGCTAATTTATTCCAGTGCTTAACTACCCTGACAGTGAGGAATTTTTTTCTAATGTCTAACCTAAATATTCCTTGCTGCAATTTAAGCCCATTACCTCTCATCCTGTATGTTCTCAAGTCAACACATTGGGGGGAGGGGCATGCAGAGTCACATGCCCCCACTCCCCAGATTTCTGTCAGGGTTCACACCAGAACGTGACCAGCAGCACTGTTTGGGAAGGAAGGCACTGGACTTGTTTCTCCCCACCCCCCATTGAAAGGCAACTAACACGTCCAGTCTGCTGCTGGTCATCTACATAATCCTGCCACCTCTTGTCCACCCGGCTACAGCATGGGCAGGAAGGGGTTAAGCATTGTGCATCAAGACCTAGGGAACCTGACTGCAAGGGCTTCAGTGAACCAGCCAGAAAGGTGGCTCAGCAGTGGAAGGTGCCTAGGGGACAGGATGGAGCAGCCTCACACTCCCTGGGAGCAGGACCCAGGGTAGCAGGGGGTGGGGGGCTGAAGAGCCCCAGCCTGGGGGGCTGCTGTGGAATCTGCAGGGTCGGGGCTGGAAAACATTTTCCCCCCCCACACCACTCCAGAGCTTAGCTGAGGTGCAGAGAGGTGTTCCCGTGCCAGCGCTGTGCGGTGCTTTGGCACATGCAGGGCTCAGCTCCTCCTGGTCAGCACCCCAGGCCAGAGTGTCTTGGGCTTTCCCAGGGCACCGGCCCAGCCAGAGGCAGTGGGGGAAGGAAGGAACCTGCCAGCCAGGCTGCTGGTGAGCTGAGCACCCTGACCAGGGGCTGGGTCTGCGCACAGCGCTGGGAGTAGGATGTGCACCACCGGGGGGATATGGAGAAGCAGCAGGGCTGCAGGGGGGTGGGGCGTGAAGGGTAAAAGTGGGGAGAGGATAGTGAGAGGGGGAGCATGTAAAGGGCACACGGGTGGGCCTCAGCAGCAACACTTAACTGGCTGCTGCCTGGCGCCTTCCCACACTCACCAGCCACGGCAGCTTGCAGTGTGCAACAGTGCCAGCCAGAAACGGGATGGGAGGTGGGGCTCTGCTGGGCAAGAGCCAACATACAGCGGGGGCTGCGCTGACAGACAAGCAGGGGAAGCGGCCGGCCCTGCATGCTGCATCTTTGCCCCACCACCAGCCTTGCACACCCACCCCATCTTCGGTTACTGGAGCCTTCTACTCACTGCTGGTGGGCAGGTGTCTATGGAGCAGGGATCCGGCCAGCAGCAGAAACCGCCAGTACTGATGGGGAGGAGACAGAAAATAGAGGACAATTTGCCCATTTTTACGAAAAAGTCGGGACACGTGCAGGAGGGCTTAAAGATGGAGATATCCCTTTAAAAATGGTACATCTGGTCACCCTACCAAGAGCTGACACGCATCAGGAACTGCGCTGATGGATCAGCAGGGGAAGCGTCTGGCCCTGCATGCTGCATCTTTGCCCCACCACCAATCTTGCACCCCCACTCCATCATTGGCCACTGGACCTCCCCTACTCACCGCTAGTATGTTGGCTTCTGGCAAGCAGGGATCTGGCCAGTAGCAGGAACTGTCAGTACTGATGGAGGGGAGACAGAAAATATGGGACAATTTGCCATTTTAAAGAAAAATTTGGAACACTTGAGGGAAGGGTTAAATATGGCACTGTCCCTTTAAAAACGTGGTGTCTTGTCACCCTACTCATAGGCTATGTTTTCTAGATTTATAATTTTTGTTGCTGTCTTCTGGATACATCTTTCCCAAAGTGTGATGCCCAGAACTGGACACAATAATCCAGTTGAGGCCTTATCGGTGCTGGATAGAGTGGAAGAAATACTTCTCATGTCTTACTTACAATACGCCTGCTAATACATCCCAGAACGTTTGGTTTTTTTGCAACAGTACTGCATCGTTGACTCATATTTAGTCTGTGATCCACTATGACCCCCAGATCCCTTTCCGCGGTGCTCCTTCCTAGGCAGTCATTTCCCATTTCGTATGTGTGCAACTGATTATTCCTTCCTAAGTGGAGTACTTTGCATTTGTCCTTATTGAATTTCATCATATTTATTTCAGACCAGTTCTCCAGTTTGTCAAGATCACTTTGAATTCTAATCCTGCCCTCCAAAGCACTTGCAACCCCTCCCAGCTTAGTATTGTCCAAAAATGTTATGACTTTATCCAAATCTTTTTTGAAGATATTGAATAGGACCGGATCCATGACAGATCCCTGCAGGATCTCACTCGATATGCTCTTCCAGCTTGATTGGGAACCATTGATAACTACTCACTGAGTAAGATTTTCCAACCAGTTCTGCACCCAGCTTTTAGTAGGTTTGTCTAGGTTGCATTCCTCTAGTTAATGAGAAGGTCATGTCAGATGGTATTATAAGCCTTACTAAAGTTGAGATATATCACAGCTACTGCTTCCCACCATCCACAAGACTTGTTACCTTGTCAAAGGAGGATATTCGGTTGGTTTGACATGATTTGTTCTTGAAAAATTCAAGTTGAATGTTATTTATCACGTTATTATTTTCTAGGTGCTTACAGATGGTTGATTGACTATTTGCTCCATTATCTTTCTATGTTCCAAGGTTAAGCTGACTGGTCTATAATTCCCTGGGTTGTCCTTATTCCCCTTTTTAATAGATGGGCCTTTTCCAGGCCTCTGGAATCTCTTACGCCCTCCATGAGTTCTCAAAGATAATCACTAATGGCTCAGATATCTCTTCATCAGTTTCTTACATATTCTAGGCCTGCTGACTTGAAGACATCTAACTTGTCTAAGTAATTCTTAACTTGTTCTTTCCCCATTTTAGCCTCAGATCCTACCCCATTTACACTGATGTTCGCTATGTTAGTCATCCAATCACTGCAAACTTTTTTGGTGAAAACTGAAAAAAAATGGTACTTAACACTTCGGCCACCGCTGTGTTTTCTGTTATTGCCTTTCCCTCCTCATTGAGTAATGGACCTACCCCATCACTGGTCTCCCTGTTGCTTTTCATGTGTTTGTAAAATGTTTTCTTGTTACTCTTCATGTCCATAGCTAACGTAATCCTGTTTTGTGCCTTGGCTTTTCTAATTTTGTACCTACATGCTTGTGGGTTTTTATATATATTTATCCTTCGTAATTTGACCCAGCTTCCACATTTTTATATGATTCCTTTTTTGAGTTTCAGGTCACTGAAGGTCTCCTGGTTAAGCCAGGATGGTCTCTTACCATACATCCTATCCTTCCTTTGCACGGAGATAGGTTGCTCTTGTGCCCTTAATAATGCCTCTTTAAAGAACTGCCAACTCTCCTGACTCTTTTTTCCCCTTTACTTTGCTTCCTACAGGATCTTATCTATCAATTCTCTGAGTTTGCTAACGTTTGCCTTCTGAGAGACCACTATTTTCATTCTGGTGTTTTGCCTCCTACCATTCATTATAATAAAAAACTCTGTCATTCCATGATCACTTTGACCCAAGCTGCCTTCCGCCTTCAAATTTTCAACCGCTTCCTTCCTATTTGTCAGAATCAAATCTAGAACAATTTTCACCTACTGTAATAAAATATTGTCTCCAGTGTATTCCAAGAACAAAAGAAGAAACAAAACCCTACCAAAACAAAACCCTACACTACACATACAATTCACCCCCAGGGGAGAGGGTAGAGAGAGAATGTACCAGATGCGAAGGACAGATATTAATCAGATAATTTAATGCAACCCTACTGTGGTGATGGAAACAGATAGGAGTCTATATAGAACAGAGTAAAATTCAGTGGGCTTTGGAACTGGCCAATAGTAAGAGATAGTCGCTACCTCAAAGAACCTGCAGTCTTAACAAGACAGAGAAATGGTGAGAGAAAGGGAATATTATCCCCAATTTTCAGTTGGGAAACTGAGGCACAGAGAGATTTACCAATGCTCAAATCAATGGGACTTGAGCACATGCTTAAAGTTAAACCAGTGTGAAAGTGCTATACTTAATAGGGGCTGCAAGACTTACCCACTGTCATCACAGAAAGTCTGTGGCTTGGCATTATGCCCAGATCTCCTGAATCTTAGGCTAGCACCTAAATGCAGTCCAAAACCAAAACATGGCCAAGATCTTTTTTCTTCTTAATTGCCCATAAAATGCACTGTTTTTTTAAACTTAGATAGCTGTGCTGAGCCCACCAAATGCTCTGTTTTGTAGGGTATATATATAAATAAAAATATCTGCTGTAATAGCTTTAACAGACATCTGTCTGTTTTGCAATCAATTTGCAAGTTACCTACCCTTGTGATTGTTTTCAGTATAAAAGATAGGAAAAGCAAGTGAGTAATTGGAAGCAATTGGGAAATGGCTATCAAATGCACTCCATAATTGACAAGGATTTACAGTCTCAGTTGTAGGAAGTGGTGTATAAATCTCTATTAAACATGGGTGTGTGTGGGGGGGCGGGGGAGAGACATAGAGAGGAGTGAAAAAGTCCAGGAAGTCAGTGGTCACTAACTGGATGACTAAGTAGCTTTTCAAAGGTTCCCCTGATGGTCTTTATAAAACCATAAAAAATAGCTTTGTGGTAAGACTGGCTCACAACCCAGTCAAAAAATAAAAGTGGTCACTCTTTCTTTCAGCCTCTGTGTAACTCCAGCAGCTGCAGACAACCTTAAACACAGACAGCAGCAGGGGGAAAAAAAGTATTCAGCTCTTGTCCAGACCTTCTATATTTGGTTGACATTTTCCAACCAGAAGTCTTGGCAGTCTGACCATGCTCCACAAGCATCCTGAATAAGGGGGGAAACGAATTATGCTCACACCGTCTGCCACAAACATGGGGAAATATTCGGAATCGCAAGGAGAAAGATAATCTTAGAAGACAAGTGTGAACGGAGAAACAACCACAAAGGAAATCAGGCATTTTCAAACCCAAAGGGGTGCAAACATGGCTGATTAATATTTGGATAGGCCACTGCTCTTCATTCACAGATAATTCCCTTAGGTCTCCAAAGCTTCACAGCAGCTGCTCTCCAAATCATCCCCTTTTTGAAACCTTTCAGATGCGTTCACTTTCCACCATGGGAAAAAAGCAATGTCTTACTTGAGATGAGCCTGAGTAGAGTAAGAATCCAGAAAGGAGTCCAACTGGCCCCCAAAATTCAGGGGGGAGCTAGGCTTTGGGTTTGGCCTCTGTTTTTCAGAGCTGGGAGTCCACTGTGAATGTCTGATTCAGGCTTTAATCCACACTTCAGTGGTTGTCATGTTTTCTACTGTTGGCTTTATACCACATTTCTCGCCATAATATGTGAGTGCCACACTGTCACCTCATTTTATGCCAGTGATGTGTGCTGCACTATTATAACTGTCCAGGCCAATCTCTGAGGATATGTCTACACTGTACTGGGGAGTTTGCCTCCCAGCTCTGGTAGATAGATGCACTACTTCTGCTCAAGCTAGCATGCTAAAAATAGTGTGGACATGGCAGAATGGGCTGTGACATGGGCTAACCCCTTGAGGATAACCCATGTTTTTACTCAAAGGAGGCCAGCCTGCGCTATCACCTATGCCACAATATCCACACTGATTTTTTTTAGTATGCTAGCTCAAGCAGAGCTAGTGCAAGTCTGTCTGCCTGATCTGGGAGACATATTCCCAGCTGCACTGTAAACATACCCAAAGGGGCTTGTACATAAATGCATTAGCTGAACTGATAATGGAGGATAAATTGAATGGTCGACCTGTGGAATGAATTCCTACAGAGTCTCAGAACCACTGCAAAACTCACCACCTTCTGCTCCATTAGCTAGGCACATGTCTTAAGACTTGCTTTTACTTATAAAATCATAACACCCAAAAGCCAGACATTTTTTTAACCATTTAAACTCAAGGAAAGGAAAGGAAAGGAAAGGAAAGGAGGAAAGAGCTATCCATGACAGAGGTTAGTCATGTCACTTAAAAACAACAAGGAGTCCACTGCATGCATCTGATGAAGTGGGTTTTAGCCCACAAAAGCTGATGCCCAAATAAATGTGTTAGTCTCTAAGGTGCCACAAGGCCTCCTGGTTGTTTTTGCATGTCACTTAAAGCACCGTTGGAAAGTGCTCAGATACCATAGTGATGGTGGTGATATAAGAACCCGAACAGAAGAGATGTGAGTATGTGTGTGTAAATTTTTCTTTCTCAAATTTTAAATATAGTAGTTCTGATTCTTTCAGAAGTCAGTGGTGAACTTGCCATTGACTTAAATGGGAGCAAGATCCAGCCCTGCGAAAGAAACATTTTATATCCATTGAGTCTGGGATGAAATTAAGCCACATCTGGAAAGAAATTAACAGTGCACACCAACACTACAGAAGAGTTGAAGGGAGAAAGCAAATAATATACTTATGTCTAGTTAAAACTACAGTGAGTAATGTATCTAGGTAGAATGTAACTACCTAAACTGGGATTTGGCCAGGACAAACATACCACTGGAGCTTCTGGGACCACAGGGAGGCAGGATCTTGGTGTAGATTGACAGTCGGCCTTTATTTTAAGGGACATCTCTTATTCGGTGAGTAGAGTCCCACATTAGGTCAGTATGCAGGATAAGCTGTCTCTCTTACGTCAGTCAAAATCTTGCAAAGGTTCACAAGCTGTGATTGGAATGTCTTTGTTTTTCATACAGTCCTTTATTTCTCATCATCCTAGTTATATTCATCATCTGCTTGGATGAGGTTTATAGTGCTAGAACCTCAGCTGATGTAAAGAGTCATTACATTGGAGCAATGCCAATTTATACCATCTCAGGTTCTGGATCAATATTTGCAAAACCTGTTTAATCTTCTCTCCATAAGCATCTGTGGATGCACAAAACCAAAAATCACCACTGCACACAGTTATTTACATTTTCATCTGGACAGACAAAGGTAAGTCATTTTCTTCTGTGAAAATGCTGCTATATTGTTGTGACTTTGTAAGATTCCTAGGTGAAAAAATGTTCATAAACTAATAATCATTTCACTTCCCTGCAATTCAAAGCCCTACAATACTAAAAATCATTTACTTTGGCAGTAAGGAAAGTATCTCATCTTTAGCACCACATTTTCAGCCACAGAGGAAAGGGTTGTGCCTACAAAAATTCTCACATGGGTTGGACATGCCAGACCTTGATCTTTTATACAAAAATGAGAACACTTTTTATTTGGCTGCATGTGCTTGATTTACATGCAAAATGCCTATTTGTATGTGCAAATAAAAGGTTTCCCATTTTTGCATACACAGTTATTGCATCAGTGACTGAAAACAGGGGGGTTAGGTGGTTGCATGGAATCATTTATGGCTTAACATACTGCGTACTATTCCATAGACTCATATTACCATTCTGATGTGATATGATCTCAAAACAATGAAATGTTGTATCTGGGTGAGAGTAATTGGCCTCTCTATAATGTCTTTAGCTGATCAGAATATTTCCATGGCACGGAAAACAGTTCCATGCTGATTAAGTTTGAAACTACTTGATCCCAAGTTTGGATAGTAAGCCTCATTATTTTTATGTTCTTATATTTATGGATAGGTCCAAGAAGTTCAGGAACACAATCCGATGTTCTTGATATCTCTAAACTTCAGACTGCTAAATGCTGGGACTGGATGCCAGGTGATGGATCACTGGATAAATTGCCCTGTTCTGTTCACTCCCACTGAAGCATCTCGCAATGGATACTGGGCAGATGGACCATTGATCTGACCCAATATGGTCATTTTCACGTTCTTATTTCAGAGAGTTCAGCACATCCTCTGACACCAATGATCTTATTTTCTAAAAAGTAGAAGACCACCACTGTGCACAAAAATGAGGCTATGAGCGTACGCTTAATTTTGTATGGAAGTACCATGACTGTGCTCACAAATATGGTGGGTGAGAACAAATGGTCTTTGCACACAGAACTATGACTGTCTTCTTCAGCTGAATACAGACGCTGTGCTATCTTAACTGCTTATTAGGGCATACAAATACTTGACCTGTGCTTCCACTTGTAGTAAATGAATGCATAGATTAGAGAGTTGATCCTAACTAGTCTTCTGGCCCTGACCTAGCAAAGCACTTATCTATAGGCTTAATGTCAAATATGTAATAAGTTCTACTTTCATGGGATTACTCAAAGTACATGTGTACTGCTCATCTATGGCACTACAGTGCCACAGCTATAGTGTCATAGCGTAGATGTTTCCTATATCAACAAAAGGGGGGTTTATGAGATGCCATAGGTAGGTCAATGGAATTCTTCCATCCATGTAGATGCATCTACACTGGGGGTTAGGTCAACCTAACTACATTGCTTAGGGAGCAAAATTTTTCAGAGCTCTGAGTGACAAAGTTGAGTTGATCTAATTTTAACATAGAACAGGCCTCACAGGCTTAAAATTAAGCACTTGCTTACGTGCTCTGCTGAATCAGGGCCAGAAGACTCAGTCCCTTGCAGAATCAAGCCCTAGGTGCATGATTATATGTCCATTTTTGCATGAAGTCCTGGGTTTATGCCCTCTAGAAAATTAGGGTCCAAATATTACTCAGAGGAACACTATATGCTTCAGTCTCATACTCTACTGCAGTTACTGGATACTGTGGCTAGTCTTGTAAGACATCTTGTCTATGGCAAAATGTCCAGGAGAGCTGTTTTTTAAAAGATCTATTTTCAGAAAAACGCTCATATTGTAAATTATAAACTGAGTGTTGCAGATACCTGATACTTTCTTTGCATAGAAGAGAATTGTGAAATATGACTGATGTAGCCAGTTCCTGTTTTCACCTTCCATAAATCTATTCTTGTTTCAATTTCTCCTTTAAGGTTATATCTTCATTGCAAAAAAGATGTGTGTGTTTGCCTCAAAAATACCTAGCTTTAGACAGCTATCTCTATGTAAAATCCTAGTAGAGGATGGTGATTGACTGTTCGCCATGTCCACTGAAGGTAGGACAGGAAGTAATGAGATTAATCTTCAGCAAGGGAGATTTAGGCTAGATATTAGAATTTTTTTAAACCCTAAGGGTAGTTAAACTCTGAAACAGACTTCCAAGGGAGGTCATGGAATTCCCATCACAAGAATGGATCACCTGATGATGGATCACTTGATGATTACCTGTTCTGTTCATTCCCTCTGGGGCACCTGGCACTGGCCACTGTCGGTAGACAGGATACTGGGCTAGATGCACCTTTGGTCTGACCCAGTAGGTCCAGTCTTATTTTCTTATGCTCTACATGTACATAAACATAAGAACGGCCACACTGGATTAGATCAATGGTCCATCTAGCCCAGTATCCTGTCTTCCTGCAGTGGCCAATGCCAGGTGCTTCAGAGGGAATGACCCAAATCGGCAATCATCAAGTGATCCATCCCCTGTTGTCCACTTCCACCTTCTGGCAAACTGAGGCTAGGGACACTGAGAGCATGGTGTTGCATCACTGACATATGCATAACAAGAGACAATTCTTGCCCAAGAAAACTTACAGCCTAAACAGCACAGACTTACAAAGGGTGGGAGAAAGGGCTATCCTAGAGCTAACTGGAAAGTTGATTTTTCCATCCCATGGAAAATTTTGACATTTCAAAGTATTTTGCAAAACAGAAATTCTGAAAAATTTCAATTTGGAAACAGCAAAACAACCTTATTGAAATATTTTGTTTTGATATCATTGAAAAAGTCAAAATGAAACAAAACGAGAAGGTGGAAATGAATTACTCTATTACAATTTCAAATAGTTTCATAACATTTACACTGAAAATGTCATCACAACTGATATATCCCTGCAAAACATTTCAGTTTTGATGAAATAGCATTTTTTCCAGGAAAACTGTTCCATCAACCAATTTTTGATCAGCTCTATAATGTCCTTGTCATATGGTTTATTACTCACTTCTGGGGTACCTCCTTGTAGCTCATTTGGGGGTTAGCTCTCGACTGGTCTGGTGCCCCCTCCTTTGGTTGCTCGTCCTGGGGTCTCTCTCTGGACTCAGATTACTCTCTCTTCATGACTTTGCCCTCCACTCAGGTTACTATAGTCCTTCTCTTCTGGGGTAATAAAGTCCCCCTGGACAGACTGTCTCAGTCAGTCTTCTGAGCCACTGCCCAGTGTGTGCCACTCTCCTAGCGGCTGGTAGGAGGACCTGGGCCTGCTCATCCACTACTCCGGGCTCCAACCCAGGGACCCTATGCCCAGCAACCATGGTGTGCTCAAGCACCAACCATTTTGCTGTTTCCCAGGGCTCTTTCACATCTTTCTTCCCTATCTTCTGCCTCCCCCCACCCCCGAGTTACCACTGGAGCATCCTTTGCTCCTCTTATGTTCTTGCCAGAGTCTGTAGCCCCAAGGCAGGATCTCAGGGCTTACTCTCCCCACAGCACCTAGCCATCTATCAGAGAGAGGCTGCAGGCTCCATGCCTGCAGCCCCAGCCAACTCCCTTTCTCTCTAGGGAGTGCCTGCAGAGCTCCTCCCTGCAGCCCCCTCTTACCACCAACTTCCTCACTTTATACCTATCCCAACTCCTCTCCCAGTGGGCTTCATCAGCCATTAGGCCCTATCAGACCTGGGCTTCCCTCCAGGGGCAGCCTGTAAGTTAATTGACCTATTTTACCTAGTCAGGCCTGGAGACCTCATTACAATCCCTATTTTGGAGATGAGGAATGCCTTAGCTGCAAGACCAACTCTCTAGTTCGCTTTAACTGAAAGTCTTTCTTCAGCTGCTTTCCTTTCATTTTCCTCACCATTACAGAGTTTTAAAACTTGACCTCTCCATTGCTGGGTGCATTTCATGCTGTTTTTCATAAAGAGCTATAGTAATGTAAAGGAGTGTGGCACATCATCCAGGCACTTAGGGGTAAAAAAAGAATAAGACAGACACTACTGGAAAAGATGCAGGCTACTGAAATAAAAATGCAAGGAGTGAGCTGTAGTATCGTATTTCAACAGTTTTTTTTCCTAGGCTGAAACATTTTGGATACCTTGCAGGTCTGTTTGATCTAGACTCCTTACCACTTCTGAAGCCGGGTGGGTGGCCTAACATACCCTTCGTAGACACTCTCATGGTCAGAGGAACCTGAGCTATAATCATCTGCCACATTTTCTAAAATAGACTTTTCTTACATGTAGGTGACAGGAGAACTGTCTGCTAGCGCAAGTATCGGCAAACAGATATTTGACATTCCAGCAAGCCCATAAGCTTTACATTTACAAAGGTTCTTTAAAACCTTAATGGGGAAAAAAATCAAGAGAAATTTGGGACTAGAAATGCAGATCTCGTTTCTTCAACAGAAAGATAGTGTAATTCAATGGATAGGAGTAGGGGAAACAGAACAGCTTGTTCTACCCCTGGATCTACCATGGATCTGCTCCATGACCTTTTGGAAAGTCACTCCCCAACCCAATACCTTTCTTTCCCTTCTCACCTATTGTCTGTTTTATCTGACTTTCTTGGGTACTTTTCCTCTCCCCTATTCAGCACCACAGATGCTGCAGTTACTTGTCTTAAGATACAAGACTATAAACTCTTTGTAGTAGGATGCGTCTTCTTCTATGTTTGCAGTGTCTACCATGTTGTAGGTGTTACCATGGTGATAAAAGTGTGCTTACCACACAACTAAGAGCATCTGCCTATCTATGGTGGTTCCATTCCCCCCCTCCCCCGCCCGCCATGCTTTCCAAGCATCCATATTAGTCCTGGAGGAATTTAATGCCAGAGTGGTCAGGGGAGAGATTACTTTATGCCATAGTAAAAATAACACTCCCTTTGTCTCATAAAGTGACTCCATTTCTCCTTTGACCTGTCTGCTCTATGAATGTCCCTAGCATCTTCACAGGATTTCCCCTTGTCTCTTAAAACAACCAACTGTAGCATCTGTGGTGCGGAGTAGAAGGGAAAAACACCTCAGAAAACACTGAGTTTACTAAACAGTTTCTGTCACCAGAGGATGGGTGGGTATCTCTGAGGTTATGCCTACACAGCAAAGAAAAACCCAAGGGTTCGCAGGACTCAGGCTGAGGGGCTGTTTTGCTGCTGTGTAAACTTTTGGGCTCAGACTGGAGCCTGAGATCTAGGACTCTGCAGGATGGGAGAGTCCTGGAGCGCAGACGCAGCCCGAGCCCAGATGTCTACGTAGCAATGAAACAGCCCCGCAGCCTGAGACTCACGAGCCTGAGTTGGCTGGCACAAGCCAACCGCAGGTTTTTATTTGCTGTGTAGCCATAACCAGAGAGTGCATGGGCGCACACATGCATATGTAAGAGAAAGAGATAGAGGAAGCACTTCCCAAAGACACCAGCAGCTGGGTTTCATGCCTGGTCTGGTATAACTATTTTGGTTAGAAGGCATGTGAATTTTTACCAGTATAAGCCCTAGTGTGGATACAGTTACACCAGTATAAAGATGACTTATACTGGTGGAGTTTGTTCCCCTTCCCACACAAGAATAGCAATACCTGTATGAAACTGCCTTATTCCAATTGAACTGTGTCAGCACTCGGGGGTTGTACTGCTGTTACTATATTAGTGTTGTTAAAACTGGACAGCTTTCTAATGTAGACAAGGCCTGAATAAGGGTCCCTGAAAATCACCCTTCTTATCAAGAAGAGACACTGAGCAACTCAGCCCTGTGCTGAGGGCTGGCATAAGTCCACACAATTTAAGTAACTGGCATTAGGGCTTTAGTGGTGAAGAGGCCTCATGCACAGGGATGAATTCCACCCATGGAGCCTGGTGATTCTTTAATCACAGATCACTACCACTGAAAGAGGAGGAGGAAATGTATTTTCTGTCCCCTTCTACGAACGGCGTTCTTGGCACACTGGCCAAATATTTCATTTTAGTGGAATATCAAAAGCTCCATTGACACAAAATGTTACTGGAGACAATTTTAATACGTGCAAAGAATAAACGCTGCAGTTTGTGGTCAGGTCTCATTAGAATACTGGACTCGCTGATCCCACAGGAGGTTTTCAAAGTGTGCAGAGGCCTCTGGCATATGAAGGCCATCTGGGAAGATTTCAAAAACCAAACATATTTTACTTAGAAAAAGTTTCTGTGAGTGACCTAACTCTGGTTTATAAATATCTGAAGGAATCCCACAAGGGGCTGGATAGAAATCATACCACAAAGGTAAACCCCAGGGGCACGAAGGCAGATTAAAGAATGAGTTGTTTCATCTAGATAGTCATTAACATGCATTAGGAAACACACTGGGGGTCATACACCTTCCTAGTGTGAACCACTTCAAGTCTTGGAGAGGTGAGTAACATGTTCTAATGGATGGGTGGTATTGTTAAGATGCTGGACTGGCTCTCAGACATTGTGGGATCAATTCCCAGCTCTGCGAGTTTTCATGGGTGATGTTGGACAAGTGAATTAATCAGTTTGTCTGTGCCTCCAGAGGGATGGCAATGGTTCCCTGCCTGACAGGGGAGGGGTAAGCATAGAGTTACTAATGTTTTGCATATGCTACAGTGATGGGGGCTATGTACATGTGATGCTGGCAGGCCAGGTGCCAGCTCTTACCAAGGCTGCAAGGATTAGCTAAGAACTGACAGACTCATAGTTGGAGGCCAGGACAGCTCACTTATGTATTAGTTTCAGGGGCAGTCACTGTGTCAGTCTGTATCTGCAAAAACAATGAGAAGTCCTTGAGGCACCTTAGAGACTAACACATTTATCTGGGCATAAGCTTCCGTGGGCTAGAATCACCTTCGGCAGATGCATGCAGTGGAAAATACTTAAAAACTTCAAAAACTTCAAACAGACTCCAGTGAGAAACTGCAGAACTGGAATTAATTTGCAAACTGGACACCATTAAATTAGGCTTGAATAAAGACTGGGAGTGGATGGGTCATTACACAAACTAAAAACCATTTCCCCATGCTAATTTCCCCTACTGTTACTCACACCTTCTTGTCAACTGTTTGAAATGGGCCATCCTGATTATCACTACAAAAGTTTTTTTCCTCCTGCTGATAATAGCCCACTTTAACTGATTAGTCTCGTTAGAGTTGGTATGGCAACCCCCACTTTTCCATGTTCCCTGTGTATATATATCTTCCTACTATATTTTCCACTGCATGCATCTGATGAAGTGGGGTTTAGCCCACGAAAGCTTATGCCCAAATAAATGTGTTAGTCTCTAAGGTGCCACAAGTACCTACTCGTTGTTTTATGTATTAGTGTTGCTCAAAACAGGTATTACTTTGAGACTGTATTTAGAGTATAGACTCTATAGAATGTTTGTAAGTTGCTGCAGGTATCGATCTTATTTCTAATGTCTTTATTCCAGGCTATAAGGGAATATGTAAGTTTTGCATTGTAACTTTGAAAATATTGGCTCTAAACTTGTGAACTCTGAGGGGAAGCATGTTTCCCCTGTCTGTTCAGAAGAACTATTAAAATCAGAGGACCCATCAAGGAACATCACAATACAAAGGCCCTATCACACCTTGAAAATCCTATATGCAAGGAAGCTTGTTCAATGGACTTGGAGGCTGAATTAAGGATTGTTTGAACACTCACAGGGCCAGAGACACTAAAGTGAAGTGAGAAATCCCTAGGGGTTACCTCTAGGTCTGCCCTGAAAGATCTGACAGATCACTACAGCTTTGTCACTCTTAGGATTTAGATTGCAACTCATTTGTGTATATATGCTTGCTTTAGCCTGTAAACAAGTCTGTCATTTCTTTTCCTCGGTTAATAAACCTTTACATAGTTTATTGCCGGGCTGGCTACTGGCATTGTATTTGGTATAAAATCTAGGGTTCCAGTTGATCTGGGGTAAGTGACTGGTCTCTTGGGACAGGAAGCAACCTGAAACTGTTGTGATTTTTGGTGTAAGTGACCATTTACCACAAAGCTGAGCTTGCCTGGGTAGCCACATAGACAGGAGATGCTAAGGGGACTGTATATGACTCCATGGTAAACCTATTCTAGTGATACAGGAGTTCACATTTGTCACTGGCTTGGTGAAATCTAATTATAGACCACTCCCCAGTTTGCGGGAGGTCTGCCCTGAGGTTGGCACACAGTCATGAGCCACTCCCAACAGCATGAGAGTAAATACCTACATAGGACATTTCCATCCTGAGCTTTCTCATTGAGTGTAGTGAGCTTTCGATCAGGCCTGATTAGTCTGTATTAAACCTTAACCTCAGTCTCCTAGTCACAGCAAAGAGAAAGTCACTAAGAAGCTATTACATAGCAGCTCCTCTTGGGCTGAGATCCACAGGCTTTGGAGCTTCCTCAGATGCACTGAACAAATCTGAATTAAAGCAAGAATCATTCTCGATTGCTCATTAAAGCAGTAACAAAGGCCCAGGGAAAGTGGCTTGCAATGCCAGGGTGTGAATCTGGCTGTTGGAGATGTTCCCCAGGGAGGGAGCCCTTTGCAGTGGAAATGGGGACAGTTGGTGGCAGCACAATGCACTGCTCAGAGAGTAATCTGAGTCTGAGCCCCAGGCTTTGCTCACGTACCCTGGGTAGGAAGTGAGAATTCCGTGGGAAGGCAGGAGAGTAGGCTGCCAAGGAGACAGACAGGAGGAGAACCTCACTTGTGTTGCTCTCTAGTGACTTAATTTTCAGCATGAGTACCCCACTGAAGTCAATGAGGCACACTGAATGAACACAGTTAAGCCCGTATTTAAGTTTCTGGTGCATCAGGACCTAAGAGATTTCATGTGATGGGTTTGAGTGTGGGGAGAGTGCTTCTAGCCCCCTTCATGACAGCAAAGGTCACCCTAGCACCCATCCTTCTCAGAGGAAAGGTCATCATGCCAAGGAGCTTTTCAGGAAGGGCTGGCTGACAGAGGTGGGAAAAGCAGGAAAAGCTAGCAGAGAATTCCTAAAATTAATGAATGCCAGGAATTTAGTATCAATTGAACCACCAGCTGGGGGAGAAAAACCACGAGGCCTGTTTTTCAATAAAGTGTTAAAAACTTCTCCTGGAAAGGGGACCAGTCATCTAGTGCTGGAAACCAGCTAATGGGAGACACTTTCATTTTAATCTGATTTCCCATTATGGGAGGTAACAAGCTTAATTTCTGAATGGCCTGGGCTCAGACCTGGCAGGCTCCGGCAGAGCTCCAGTTCTGCTCACAGCCCCAGGGAACTGCCTGAGTGTAACTAGAGCTGTGTGCAAAGGTTTCTCCGTTAAAGCAAAGCCAGTGATTATTGGCATGGGGCCTGGGCCACAGCAAAGCAAAGGTAGGTGGAGGGTGAGGGGATGTCTTTGAAGAGGTGACGTTGTGATAAATTTGTGATACGCACAACTGACTTAGTCTGGTTGCAAATGGATTTTTACTGTTTGGAAACTTTGATGAACTTCAAAATCTGGGATAAAAAATGTATGGCTAATTCACAGAAGTCAGTGATATGGACTGAAATGTTGCCCTGCAAAACTATTTGCAAAATCCTTCAATTTAACTACAAAAATAATGACATCCCCACCCCCCTATCCTTTTGAAGCTTCACTGGGTTTTATTTGTGATTCTCAGGCATCTATGTCGCTAACTGATGCTGCAAAATGGCTCCTTTGCAGTGTCAGCTTTTCTTACCACTCTCGCATGGCTCCATCTTCCCCTGGACACAGGGCAGGCCAATGGGGCTAAGAGCTTAACAGTCCGCACAGATATGTCATTGCTTTTCAGGGGCTCAGTCGTGCATGATGCCGAGATTCCCGGGAAGGCCTCCAGACTGCACCCAGGATCTGGAACAGCATCATGGGTTCTGTCCCCTCCCCCCAGAGCCATGGAATCCCCCTTGCCACTAACTAAACCACGAGGGGGCTTGTGTGGAACCTGTTGTGCTGGCCTTGTACCATCTGAAAAGTCCTCTGTGACAGGGTGGGAGGGATTCCTCTTCAGGGCAGTTTTCTGTCTGCTTTGTGCTGCACTATGAAGGGCTCGGATTGAGTCCCTTATGCGTAACTGAAGCAGTTGAGATAAAGCGAAACACTCAAGCTAACATGTGAAGTTTAAATGAGAAGGAGTGTATGTAGAGTATTCTCAGCAAAAGATGCTCACTCCCACACAACTCAAATTAGTTGTTGCCAGGCCTGTCTATTTGCCCTGGCTTTTATGGATGGAGGGCTTAGGGTTTCAGTTTTGGTGCGTGAGGAGTGCAGGTCCATGTGCATTTGTATGGGTTTAAAACAGAAGAAGAGTCGTCTATGCAGCGAGAGCACAGGCACAGAGGTCTAGTACATGCACCTAAAAATAATCAATTATGTCTCAACCATTTCTAGGATTATTCAGAGAAGTGGCTGACATTTGTCTGCTGTTTTTCTCTTGGAAAATGCAGATTCATGGAAATGTTTCAGAGGAATGCACTGATTTCAATGAAATTTTTGACAGAAAAATGTTGAAATTCATCGTTCTGTCTTCTTTTGAAATATTTTGTTATAACATTTTGTTGACTATCATTTTATTTTATGATGACTTTTAGATTATATATTATATTTAATATTATATATGTAATATTTTATTACTTTTAGACCCCAAATGGAACGTTTTTACCTCATTGAAAAGAATTATTAAACCTTATGAAAATGGACTGATCTGACATGCACCAAATGAAATGTTTGGATGATTATGAACTAACATATCAAAATTTCCATTCTGTGGTACATTTTGAAATTTTGGCTTTTTGTTCCACTTTACAACTAAAACAAATTTCAAAATGTCAGGACTTCCTGCAGGGCAGAAGTTTCCTTTTCTGGTCATCTCTAATTATTCACCTTCCAATGAAACATTCTGCCTTTATCCAGGAAGCTGTTGGCAGTGTTGGCAACACCAAATGTTCCAGAATGGTGAGTTAGGACCCGCCCAACAGCAATGAGATGAAAATAAATAAATAAATAAATAAAGTTGGCATCTTTTTATTTCTCTTCTGCTTTCTGAGTTTCTTTAGCATTTTCAAGCTTTTCTTCACAACCACAAGGGCCAGAAACTTCCTTAAAAAAAAAAAAAAAGCAGAGAGTCTCTCCTAATCCCATGACTCAGGAACTGGATATTGCAAGGCATGAAATAAAACCATGAGATCTGGCACATAGCTCCACGATAGACAGGGCACTACTGACTCCTCTACAAGAGCTTGTCACCAAGTCCATTGCTGAGCCCCTTTGCAGCTAAAGAGGCAGAAAGGGACATGATTCGGGCCACGGTCTTTTACTTGAAATTAAGCTAAGCAATATTTCTAAAACTATTTAATTAAAAAAAACTAAGGGTGGAATTTTCAAAAGCGCTCAGCATTGGCCTACCTCCACTTCCGCTGATGTCAATGGCAAGATGTCCACTGACTTCAAGAGTTCAGCCAACACTGAGCACTTATGAAAATCCAGCCCTAAGCGTACAAGGAATAAACTGGAGACAAATATATGATCATATCCCTACTCTTGCGAAATACACCTGGAGCATAGTGCAAAAGCATTTGGTGCCATTTGGGAGCATTCCAGATTCAGATATAGACTCATATTTTGCTTCCCCCCACAAGCAATTTGAAGATGGTTGCACATTTCATTTGACTTTTGGACGCATTTGTTATAATTCTTTCACTAGCATATCAACCAGCTGTACTGAGCTCCTATAGCCACCAGGTATCATCGTGAACATTGTAAAACGTCATGAATATAAATGTAGATGCTTTTAAGGTGTAATTGAGCAATTATTACATAGAATATTATATATATGTCCAGATTTTCAGCTGTTGTAAAATGTCATTGATTCAATGAAGTCAATGGAATTTCACTGATTTATACTACCTCAGGATCTGACCCAGAGTATTTTTTTGCCATTAACTTAAAAAGGTATTTTTGGAAACATTTGATCTGTTTATTTAGTGTTCGCAAGCACACAGTCTTCTGATTTAGGGGCAAATTCACTAGTAGAGCCTGGGGCTTGGTCAACGGCTTATGTGTGCAATTTCTGTTTGCATGATAATTAGGGCTAAATGCTGCCCTCAGTTATAGTCATGTGAAACCCCACAGCCCCACTGAAATCAGAAGAGTTGAAGGGCAGAATCCGAGCTTTAGCTGTCATATTGACTCCTCCAAACAGAACCCAGTGCAGGTATATCTACCTATGCTACAGTCACGCCTTGTATTACAGTGTAAAATACACCTTATGGACCCAACATGCATGAAAACGGTTCACAAATCTAGGGGAAGTTTTGTTCTACTGTTAACCTAATTTTATTCTAGTTTTGGTCTAGAGTCTTTTCCATTAAGGCTTCAGGCCCGTATTTACTGTTTGTGTAATATGAAAGAAATGCAATGAAAAAGACTAGTGACATTTACTTTTGCATATACTCCTTTTCTAGTTAGTTTCACACACATTCTAGCAGCAAGACACTGGCTGTACAAACACAAGATAGCCAACTTTCCTGATTTCATCACCAGCCTTTTGATATTTGGGGTTTTCTGCTTCTGGAATTAACCAATTGCACGAGAATCATTAAAAAAAAGAAAAGAAAAAGAAAAAGAAAAAAGCAAGGGCTGGGGAGTTTAGCCATCCTGGTTGCAGACGTGTGTACCCTAACTTCTTGAAAATCAGAAAGCAAATACAAAAGTCAACAATTTCATTTTTTTTTTAAATCTCATTATTTGTAGGCCAATCTTGTGATTTTGGGGGCCTGGCTCATATGTGGGCTTGATAATACTGCAAACCCTGGAAAAGATGCTTATTTGTTTTCAAAAATATCTATTTCCATGAGGTCAATGGGAGCTGTTGGGTGCTGAATGTTTCTGAAAATCAGGCAAGTGCCTAACAAGTGTATCTAGGAGCCTAAATTTTCAGCTCCTCTTTTTGAAAATCTTGGCTAGTGATTTTAATGAGAGTTGGACTAGACTTCTCGCAGTCAAATGCTGCAAACAATAACTACTGAGTAAGTTGCTTACTACCACTATGAGCAGTCTCCTCGTAGTCACTGGAAAGGGGGAATGATCCCTGAGGCTAACTAGAACTAAGAAGCCACACAGGATCCTCAGTTATTGTAAAAGATTCATTTTTTTAAAAAGTCTATTGTGAAAAAAAATTACACTTATTTTTATTAAATAACATGATTCCCCCCTCCCTTTTTTTTTTTGAAAGGATTGCAACACAGTTCTGAAATATCCACATGAACAAAGATTTCCTGCCTTAGCTTTGGTGGCTTTGCTTTACTAAGGAGCTTCTTGCTCATTTGTAAATGAACTCTCTTGTTTGTAAGACAGAAGGGAGCCTTCTGTTACCATTTCCCTGGCTGCGGATAAACTTGAGTCAAGGCTCGGTTCAGGCCACTCCTTTCCCTGCACATTTTCTGCTCATGCTGTGTCAGGTCTGATTATCATCATTATCTCAGTTCTGTCACACTCTATAAATATATGCCTAAATAAACTAAACAGCATTAACATTGCTCTTCTATTTCTGTCAAAGAGTGAAACACAAGGAAGGGTTTCATTAGGGCTCTGCACAACATTTTACACATAAAAATGAAACTAGTCAAGGGCCAGATTCTGAAATCCTGGCACAGTTTGAGTAGTACCTTACTCTGTGAGCAGCTCCCCTGATTTGAATAGGATGATTTGCAGAGGATGGTATTATTCAATGTACTTCAGGATGGCAGAATAAGGCTCAGTGTGTGTGTGAGAGGGAAGGCGATGAAACTCCTTGAAGCTTCTCACCAAGGGCCCAATCCAACTCCACTAAAAGTTGATGGTAAGGCTCTCAATAAACTTCATGGGAGCGGGATCAGGTCCCCTGTAATTTACACGTTCTCAGGCTCTCTGTCATGTTGTTACATAGTGTGGCAAACTCAGGACACTTAGCTACCAAGAGAGGGGTAGTAATTAGTCCCAGAAGGCTTAACCATGGAGGAATAAGGTTCAGCTGGAACTGGGATTACCAGGGAGCTAATTAGTTTCAGCTGGCCCCAATGGCTGGAGACCTTTTTAAACCCTCCGTGGCAGGGAAATGGGGAGGAGAGAAGTAGAGTAACAGCCAGTGAGTAGGGGGCAGTTGAACTCTGAAACTTTTCTTGCAAGGCAGGTTGCCTTCTCCCCAGAAGGAGAGGAAAACAGAACAAGGGCCTGACTGAGAAGGGATCAGTCAGACCCTGCGTGACTGTGAAGGGTTTTTTGCTTTGCCCAAGCCTGTGTCTCCAAGGCTAAGAAGGATGGAGCTAGCAGAGGAGAGGCAGGTACTTTGCCACAATAGGTAGAAGTAATTCTAAAGGATTGCAAGTATTAAGGGAATTCAATTTACATAACCTAATAGTTCACTCTCTATCAACAACTTCTTTGCTATCAAGGTGTGGATAAAAAACAGCAGAAGACACATCTTTGATGTATGACAGGGGAAAGTATTGATGTATCCAAATGAGCTAACAGGTTAAATTTTCAGAAGCACATGGGTGATGGACTATCAGTGGGACTTAGACTCTTACTCACTTTTACAGTTTGTACCCAATACACCTCTACCTTGATATAACACTGTCTTTGGGAGCCAAAAAATCTTACCTTGTTATAGGTAAAACAGTGTTATATCAAACTTGATTTGATCCACCAGAGTGTTCAGCCCCTGCACCCTGGAGTGCTGCTTTACTGCATTATATCTGAATTTGTGTTATAGTGGGTCGTGTTGTATTGGGGTAGAGGTGTATCTTTTTGGCTAAATTTTCCAAAATAGTCTCTAATTGGACTATATATAGTCTAACCTTTTCTGGGTGCCCAACAAGAGATGTATTTGTTCCTGTTATTTTTGGGGGTGCTGACTATCCACAGCTCCTGTTAACTTCAGCAGGAATTTTGGGTACTCAGCACTTTCAGAAAAGCAGGACCCAGTGGGTTTCAATTTAAGCAGCCAAAACCTGCAGGTGACTAAAATGAGAAATTTCTTGGACCTGTTGGCCTCAACTTTCAGCCTGTGGAGTGTGGGAAAACCAATTCATAATAGTACTTTAAATGAGATAACATGTTATCTAATACAGAAGGAAATGGGAGTTACAAGAACAATTAAAAAACCTGTTTGTTACCCCTGGCATGATTTACCTTTTGGTTCTGCTCACTCAGTTGTTCACTGTGTGACTAGCTAATGCCTTATGGAAAAGTTTGCCTCTGAAAGGAAGGATTCGCAATCTTGCCAATGTGTTATATCATGCCATTTTGGTGAGTTGCTTCCTCTTTCTCTGCTTTCTCTTCTTGGAAATAATTCTTGAGAATTATGAACCAGATCTTCAGCTGGTACAAAGTGGAATAGCACTTGTGACTTCACTGATTTACACCAGCTAAGGATTGGGCCCCATAGCTCTCCTTAATTATTCATTTCACTTCAGCATCAATGAAATTGGCCTGAGACACTGGAGACTGATGACCTGATTTCCAGAGTTGCTGCAGCCATGTCACCAGCTGATGTCAACCGAAGATACTAAAAACCAGACCCAGAAGTGTTCAGTCTCAGATATTCAGCAGCATGAGCAGTGGCAGTGCAAGCTTCTCTGCATTGGCCTAGACCTCAATGTGCCTCAGCTCTGACCCACACAGGGACCATAATCCCCATTATTATTCAAACCTTAGCCTCTGGGCTAAGACAGCCACAGCACAAGAGGCACTTACTGGCAATCTTGCTCTTAGCAGCCCTCAAAAGGCAATGACTTTCAGTCCCCTCTAGTGATAGGTGACCATCAACTTGCCCTTAGGTTTAGTATAAAGATCCCAAACTCTCTATGGAGTGCCCTACACATGGCTGGGTGCGCAGAACTGATATAGAATGCTTAATAAATAGACCTGCAGTCTCTCTATTGAGAGCCAGTTTCCCAGATCAAATGTGGTGAGAGGAGAGGCTTTGCAATCAAGGTGTACTGAAAGTGCACTGTGGATGGTCTCACTTATACCTGCAAATGCAAACAAGGCTGGAATTGTATCTTCCCCTTTATTCATGCTCACAGGGTATAGGAATGTGTGGTTTGTAAGATAGGTGGTAGGTGAAAACTACTTGCTGTGGGAAGGATGGTCTAGTAGTTAATATCCTGGAGTGGAACCCATGAGACCAATGTTGAGTTCCTGGCTCTGCCACAGCCTCCACGTGTGACATTAGGCAAGTCACTTAATTGCTCCATGCCTCAGTTTCCCATCTTCTGCTTGTATCATGCATCCCTTTGTCTACATTGTAAGCACTTGGGTCAGGCACTCTTTCTTACTGTCTGCTTGTAGCATTTTTAGTGCAATGGAACATTAACATCAATGGGGGCCTTCAGGCATATTTTCCAAGCTATCTAGGGGATTTAGGCACATCATACAAGACATGTCTAAATCCCCTTGAAAATGTTCAAAATCTCAAACATAGTACCTGGCAGCCCCCACTGATGCCAGTACCCAGCTGTACTAAGTGAGTTACAAGCAGGAAGTAAGAAATTCTGAAGGTTCTCATAGCCACCCACCCCTCCCCCCGAACACACACACTCAGCTGTGGCTAGGAGCTGAGCATGGCTTAATTTTGAAAGTCCTTTGCTGGTTTAATATGATTGTAACAGACTCTCATAAAAATAATACTAAAAGGCAGCGCTGCTGCAGAACCTGTCACAAGTGCTTTACAGAGGTGTGTAAGTAACAGTCACCTTGTTTTGCTGTTGTGGAAACAGAGGCGCAAAGAAGTGAAGCAATTTGCCCCACGTCGGGCAGTAAGGGATTAGAGGCCTGACTTCCAATCCCATCCACTGACTCATGCTGCCTCCCAGAGAGTCCATAAGCAATAGTATGGGAAGTGCAGCTTCTTAGCCAATACCTGCAGTACATTAAAGAGTGAAACTAGCAGAAGAGCAGACTCATTTCCACCTCCTGTCAGATCAATTTTGCCTGGCTCAGTGCAACAGCCTTTTGAAAACAGATGCGCTAATCAGGGCAGCTTTGGGGTTTATTGTTCTTGACATATCACCATTGTACCAAGTTTCCCAGGAGGGGAGTGGCCAAATGAGCGTGACAAGTGAAAATGCGTTCAGTAGAGTTCTGAACCTGAAACAAGCCGAATCTTGGCTTTTTCCCATCCCTGTGGCACAAAGTAGCTCAGTTTATTTTCAGAGCAGGAGCCACAGCTCAGCCACAGAAATGTTTTCCTTCACTGTCTGTTGGCTTTTTAGCATTATGCAGTCCAGGGTGCACAAACAAACAGTCCGCTATGGGTACCGAGCGGTATCAGGCTGGGATATTGTTCATCAACTTCAGCCCTGACAGGGGGGGGCTTCATCCTGTACTGAAACATACCCATGGAGGTGCTGACTTGGACTTTGATGCCCCTAGAGGTTTACAGAAACTAGATGCAAATGGCAGCACTGTAAAAGTTTTGGACTCATTAGCAATAGGCATTTTCAGAAGCTTCAGGTGTCTGTCTCATTTTCAACAGTAAAAATCACTTAGGAGCCTAATCTCATCGAAAGTCAATGTGCTGTAGACTCCCAAGGTCCAGATTTACAGAGGTATTTAGTTGTTCCTCTGCTCAACACTGCAAGGCCTAAGATCTAGATCCTCAAAGGGATTTAGGCATCTGACTTCTATTGAAATTAAGCTTAAGTGATTTAGACAGTAAAGTCCCATTTTCAAAACTGACTTACACACTTAAGGGCCTATGTTCCATTGGCTTACCTTAGGAGCCCAAGTACCTAAGTCACTTTTGAAAATGGAGTCTAGGCTTCTAAGTCAGACAAGGGCTTTTGAAAGTTTGACCCCAGATCTTGATTTAGCCTCATGATCAACCTAAAAATTCAGACACCAAATCCTGAATGCTGTAGTAAGTTTTTACTTAACCCTCACCTAGACAACCCTCTTGTTAACTTCTGTGGGAGTTTTGATATGGTGTGAGATGAGTGGGAGTTGGGAGGGAGGCATGGACACCAAGAATTGGCCCTTTATAATAATCCATATGTTTGGATGCTAGTTAGAGCCTCTTCCATCTGGAATCAGCCAGGAGATCAAACCCACAAGAACTGTTGCGCTTCCTGATTTCATTTAGGATGGAAATGTCATGCCAGCAGCCTAGCCAAGCTAGATGACTCATCTCTAGGATAAAAGTCCCTTTGCTCCCCCAGTCTGATTCTTCATCACAGGGGCTATCAAGTTTCAAAGTCTCTCTCCTTCGCCATGGAAAGCCTGTTTTCATACTGCAGAAATGTACAGATTTTTAGCTGGAGAAAGGTCTGTATGTGCAAATCTAAGAGGTACTGTGAATGTTGCATTGGTCAATTTTGGGGGCAGGGGGGATGATTGGAATATTATATTTCTATATCTCTTCAAAGGCTTTTAAGCCTGCTAAGCTACAGAGATTGTTTTGATGGCATCTTTAGGGCATTCAAAACTTGCAAAACAATGCACTTGTGTTGTTAATACTATCCCTTTTCTGGTATTTCTTTGGAGCACTAGTATATTTGAGGACTGCAACTTAACACATGGGCTCTCCAGCCAAAAGCATTTATCCAGAATGTTGCAAGTGACAAGAAGTGAACAAATATCTCATCCTGCTCTCAATCTTATTTCTAGTTAATGGGAGGAAACATATTACGTGTAAAAAAGAATATAGCAAAGGAGAACAGAAATGACAGAGAAAATAACTGCTGAGTATTGTTTTCCCCCTCTTAGATCTCAGGAGTAATTTTTCTCTCTGTTTATAGAATAGGTCAGTGATAACTGTTTAGCTTGACAGGACATTGGATGTTGCTAAATAGTAAAGGCAAAATCAAGGATGATCTTTTGAGTATTGTAAACTAGGTTTTTTTCCTCTATCCCTTTCTTCCCTCCACCCATTTTATCTGGGATAATTCTGAAACCAAAGGCTCTTAAAGAACGATGCAGGTCAGGGCAGAAACTGACCAAATGCAGGCAACTGCAGGAGTGCTCCCCACTCACTGTCATTTTTGGAAACCAGAAATGACTTGGTAGCATATCTGTGATTAGGTAAAGCTTGTAATTTGTTTTTGCTGTAGTCAGCTCAGTGGTATTTTGGGACAAACAGCCGCTCTATGCTACATATAGCTTGGAATTTTGCGGCTTTTATATAACTCTCCATTCTATGGTCAACAGGGGATTGGAAGGGAAAGAGAAGGACAGGGACACACTGCCGATGCTGAGACTTCCACACAAGACTGTAGGACAATGTAAGATGTACTCCCCATTGGGGTTAGGTTTCCAAGTAAATGATCTTTTATCAGAGCAGAAATAACAACTATCAATATTCTGCAGATTTGCTGCCTTTTTGGAGGTTTCTCCAATTGTATTTGAAAATGATACAAATAACAGAGACAGGCCAAAGCAGAACTTCCCATCTGAACTCATTTGAATTTTGGGGTGATTTGGATTTGAATCTCCAAGTCCTCCACTGGCTCCCAGTCATCTTCCAATACCAGTTTAAGGCCTCAATCTCAATTTTAAAACAGTTAATGGATCAAGCTTCAGCTACGTCAAAGACTGACTTTCTGTCTACGAACCAACAGCTGTGCTCTTTTGGGATAATGCAGATCACACACCAGAAGAAGCAGCATGTGACAAAGCTGAGGAGAAAGCATTCTCTGTCCAGGAGATGTGGCTATGGAATAATCTTCCAAAAGAGATCAGGCAAATCCATTGCAATCCCTTCCCCTTTGAGAAAACCTTTCCATCGTGACACTCACAATATGAACACCCCTTTTATTCTCAAACCCTCCACAGCACTCTCCAACCCTGCCCCTACCCCAAAAAATACCATATCACAAGCAAAGTTCTCTCCCAATAAAGGGAGATGTGCTAGAGACTCCAGCAAGGCCATTAAGGACTTCACTATTGCTATTGATTTTACGTTGAAGGCACTCAGTTATTATGGTGATGTACAGCAGTATAAAACTCTAAAATAGACAGACTGGACTGGAAGCATTTTCCAATTTGGATTTCTATGGGGATGAAATTTTGCAGGAAAGGCCATGGTCCTATAAGATTTTGGCTCCAGATGGTGGGTATCACCTGAGCACATTCAAACTTGCAAGATTTTTGCTATTTCTGGCTAAAATCTTGCAAAACCATCTCTTGAGATTTTGATACACTCAGAAACTCTGAAATCAGATGCATGCTTCAGCATAGTTAGATGCTGAAATATGGATTTATGACTTTAGAAGTCAAATTTTAGGCACTATAATTTGAAATTTTTGGCCTAAGTAATTTGTGCAGGTCACACAGCAAGTCAGTGACAGGCCTGGGAACAGAACACTTTAAACTTGATTCCTATTTGCCTTTCCCTACCATGAGACACTGGGGCCTCTGAAACCTTCACACTTACTATAATGTCTGTTCTTGAAATCCTGAATATATTTAAGACGCAATATTTAACAAATAGTAATCCCACAAAGAGTGGAATAATATTTAGAGACTGAATTGTTTAAGAATCTTGACTCCAGGTAAATGTGTGCTGAGATATTGCCAAGTTTTGGAGGATGCCAAATTCCTGCTAACCCTTGATTAAGTATAAATATGGCTGTTGAGGTCTGTATTAAATGGATGGATCAGGCAAAGAGAGTCTTCCAAGAATTTCTCCTTGATTACATTGCTGATAAGAGGGAAAGAATAAGAAGCAGAGCCAAAGCACATGTCATTTTGAACACAGATGCTTTTCAGACCCACATAGGATCTTCCTACATTTTTGGCTTAAATACAAAATTTACTGCCAAACATTTAAAAATAAAAAAGTTCCTAGTTTTCATCTTATTTAGTGCTGCGGTCCTCTCAGATCTTGGGTCTATGTTTGGATGGGAGAACCTGTGGAAAATAAAGGAAGTGGTGATGCTTGTTCATTAAGTGATATTCATTCCTCTGCATCAGTTATGAACCAAGACCTGGGCCTGAGGACCTGCTCAGTTTTTCATTGTTGAAGCTCCCATGGCACTTTCTCTTAACCTAGTGCCCTGGGGAAATTCCAATGTGGGTGATAACTAGAACAGGCTGCAAATCTTCAAGTTTTCCATGGGTGAAAAGAAAACGAGCTTCTCTCTAAATCACTCTTTCCCTATTATAGCCATTGTCCCCAGAAAAAAGGTTGTTGAGAAGTGGGAATTTAGCTATTTTGAGAGAAATACTAACATTTACTGCTCTGCCTGGTCTATGTGATCATCTCTAGGTAGTTCTCCAAAGATATTGACTTCAACTGATTCCTACTCTTGGGCCTGAAGGCAGAATTCACAAGAACTTACGTAGCTGAAAGTTTAAGCTACTGATCCCAGCAGGGAGAGTCCTGCGAAGTGTCCTGCTGGGGTACTTCCAGATTCGCAAAGATTAAGGCCAGAATGAACCATTAGACCATCTAGCCTGACTTCCTGCATAGCACAGGCTAGAGAATTTCAGTCTGCCCCCAATAAATCATAGAATATCAGGGTTGGAAGGGACCTCAGGAGATCAATGAGCCTAGTACTGTAGTTGTGCTTGACTAAAGCATAATTTATGTTTGGCTAAAGCTTATCTTCTAGAAAGGCATCCACATTTGATCTGAAGATTTCAAAAGAAGGAGAATCCGTTGCTTCCTTTGGTAGTTGATCCAGCTTAGATTGGACCCAGCGCTCCAGCCATCATTTCCATTCAGATGCTAGTCAGTGTAGGAGTTCTCAGCTGGATTTTCAGTGAGGTAGCATGACTCTTCTCTTACATTGTATCCCTGCACTTCCTGGACTTATTTTAGGGCCAGTCTGGCTCCCACTGAAGTTAATGGCAAAATACTCATAGTCTGTAGTGGTGCAGGATCAGCCCCTTACACCTGTGCAATACGTCAAGCATGCACAAGTGTAAACAATGCCTCACAAAGTGAGGCAGTGGTGGATCCGGTTCCTTTTCTGAAAATGCTTTATATGAGAGAGATTTGCAAAGGCACAAGTATGAGTTAGATGCCCAAATCCCATTGAAAGTCAGTAAGAGTTAGGTTTTTAAGCCCAGATCCACACAGATAGGCTCCTAATTTCCATTGACTTCAATGGAAGGATCTGGGCCTTACTACTAATTGCATCATTGAAAACCTTCTCCCATAACCATATATTCTTCCACTCCATTCTCTTAGTCCCCAAAACGCAAGACACTCAGCACAGAGGAGCTCATTAGCACCAGGGCCTCTCAACGTCTATGCACTATGGGCAAGGTTCTGCTACCCTTACTCATGTTCAGGAGAACCATACTCCACTGGGACCCAATGGGACTATTTGTGGAGCAAGGTTCTACTCAGTGAGTAAGTGGATCAGAACCTGGAATTTTTAAAAGGACATATAGCTATTCTTTTTTTCCTGGTTCCTTCCCCTATGCCAAATCTGATTCTGGGGGCATGCAGTGGTTACACTGGAAAGGTCTTAAGGATGGAATTGAATTGACTGTGTTAGGGAGATTATCATCAGTGTAGGCAAACACTGCTGCATGGGTTTGACACATAACAACTGCTATGGCTTCACAATGGTGTATTGTGAATTAATTTCAGTAGGAAAAATCTCACTAAAAACTGGAGAAGATCAGACTTGAATGGGGTAAAACTTGCTAGGAAATGAGTGTGAGATTTTACAAATGGGCTCAAAAGGAGTCAGGTGCCCAAATCCTATTGAAAATAATTTGGAGTCGGGCACCTCCTTCCCTTATGCGCCTTTGAAAATTCCAGCCTGAAAGCGTTAATATAGTTGGAGTGAGGAAACAGATCTGCTTGTTTCACTGAGGAATTTTGTTTTTAAAGTGAGTCAACTTGAAGGGTTCAAGCACTGTGGAAAACAACATCTCTTATGTACAGTTACACGCCGTATATTGAGACTATGGAATTTGCCTTCATGACCTCACCACGCTCCAGCTCAGATGTCTAGCTAATCAGGGCATCCCTATCAAGCAGAGATAAAATCCAGATCCTCACCACAGTTATTACTCTGCTAGCTCTAATATAGACTGATGGATGCAGTGCATAGGGGATTTGGCACCACCTTATATACAGTCTATCACTCGTAAGACCCTACTATACACAGTGTGCTACTTTTATAACCCATTAAGAAGCACATTTGGAATAATATTTGCAGTCTACAACCAGCTGTCAAGTTTCTAAAGAATCCCTAAACATTTGGGTTCAGGTTTAAGTAGGAAAAAAATGCTGTCAATACATAGTATTGCTGCACAGGCTACAGCACATAAAGAATCTTAGCAAATGTACTAATCCTCCTTAACATAAAAACATAATGTGTTCCATATGTTCCATTGTCCTCGTGCTTCTTTAATTCCATCTGAAAGCACAATACTTAGCAACCTTCATATTGATGCTAAACACATTACGTCAGCCCTTGCATTGATATGTTTTATACTAATACAATTAAACTAGTTTCAGCACAATTCTGGTCAGATAAACACCACTGCTGTTGTGATAAACACTGCTGCTATGTCTTTAGAAAAAAATATTATCAATACTAATATAAACGCTGCCCAGAAGACTGTGCGAAACAAGGCCGCGGCATCAGTCCTGCTAACAAATATTTTGCTGTGATCTAAACAGTGTTGCTACAAATGTAAATGCCTTTGCAAATAATAAACAGACATGTTGAATAATGATGATAAAACAGCCCAAATCAAAACAATGTTCCCCAACTGAAGCCTATCATTATGGATAGTTTTTAGATCTGTATGAAGGCAGGGGTAGATTCTACCCCACACACACACATACAGGGGCTGAAAAGCCCATCGTCCCCTGGACTGCTTGCATCAAGCCTCAGCTGTGAGGGAGTATGACTAGTCTCCCTGTTTGGATATCAGACCCAGAAAGAGCTAATGCAGACACAACCCTGGCGTGTTCCAACAAACAGACCTGTCTTGCAGCTTGCTCAGAGATCACCTGGCCTGTACCACACTAGGATCCAGTCAGCTGCACTTCCTGATGTGTCACAACCTGGTCTCTCAAAGGAAAATCAATTACAAAGACACCCCCACCACCACCACTTCTCTGAGCTTCATGATGTTCCCAAACCTGGAGAGTGAAGAGACAGGAAGGGGTGGGGACTGGGAGGAGCACGACTCAGGCCCTCCTCTAGGCATCTGCCTGCCGAGCTGATGTGACCCTGGGAGCCACCCAGTGCCAAGTGGCAGAGGACCCCTGCTCTGTAAATTCCTGTCAGGCTTGACAAACTCACTACACCTAACATGTCATTGTGGTAGTATTTACCTGTAAAACGTGTTGTGTGTAAGATCAAATGAAAGCTGGTGACGCACCAGTCACTGATAGCATTGGGTGTTGGATGTACCGATGGCATGTAAAGAGTTATGTGTGTGCTGGAAATCTCTTCCTAGCATACATTTTGGGGGCAAACTTAATAAACACATTTGTCCTTGAGAAAGGAATGCTGTTTTGTCTGTTTGCCTGTGTCTATAATGGAAATTGAGCATGGTGATGGGCAGTTCATTTTCATCTGAGGTAAACACCAGTTACCAGGAGGTTGTGGAAACAACATGGCACCACCACATTGGAGAACACAACATGGTCTGATCATCAGGGGGTTAGCCTGATTCTTGAGACTAAGGGTATGTCTATACTATGAAATTAGGTCAATTTTATAGAAGTCGATTTTTTAGAAGTTGATTTTATACAATCTATTCCGTATGTCCACACTAAGCGCATTAAGTCAGCGGAGTGCATCCTCACTACCGTGGCTAGCATCGACTTACAGAGCAGTGCACTGTGGGTAGCTATCCCACAGTTCCCACAGTCCCTGCTGCCCATTGGAATTCTGGGTTAAGCTCCCAGTGCCTGATGGGGCAAAAACTTCATCACGGATGTTTTTGGGTACATGTTGTCAGCCCCCTCCTCCTTCCGTGAAAGTTGCTTTCTTTTTATCCCTTTTTTCTGGTGTCCCATCCACTGGACCCACTCAGCCCGCTGCCTGCCTAGATGATCAGAACCCCAGGCAGGCAGCGGGCTGAGGGGGGCCGATGGACAGAACCCCAGACTGGCAGCAGGCTGAGCCTCTTAGCCTGCTGCCAGTCTGGGGCTCCATCCACCGGCTCCTGCCAGCCGTGTTCCCGCTCAGCTGGCAGACCTTGGTGAGGTTGATCAGGGGTGCCTGGACAGACATGGCTATCCTCCTCTCAGAGCACCAAATGGGAGTGACTCCAGGTCATTCTCTTCTTTAAGTTTCCTCTCATGGAGATTCAGTCCTGCCTGGAATATCATGCCAGCTGGAGGCTTCTGCCTCAGGCTGCTCTCCCAGCCGGCAGCACCATGCGGTCGCACCTACCCCAGCCTGCCCCTTGCTTCCATGGCTCATGAAGCCTGGACAGTAGTAAGAAGCAGTTCAACTTGTGGAATGACAAATCCAGAAAGAAGGATTGCACTCTATGGTCCAAGTTAAGGTTATTTCAGAGTCCTAGGTAGGATTTAGTCCCTATAAAAGGCTTCATGAAAATTTTCTCCCGCCCCTAACAAAATTGTTAATTTATCAGAGCAGCTGAAAGGGTAAGGAAACTGGGATTGTAACTTAGAGAGAACTTCCATATTATTTAACTGATGATTGATATAATTCAAAGTAAAATTTCACAGCGTGGTCTATTCTAAGACTAAAAATGCAGAAGGAGAGTCAGAAAAAGGAATAGTGACCTGTTTCTACCCAGGGACATTTAGCCTGTTAGGTGAATGTGATCACCACTACACTAAGGGGCTTTTGTATATTAGGGGACTGTGATAACCACTACACTACAGGGCTTCTCTTTTTTTGCCACAGACTTTGCCGAATGCACAGGAATGTTTTCTCTAGCTACAGAAGCCACTTAATGCAATGTCTATATCTATTGCCTACCTGCTCACAAAGTGGTCATGCCCCGCCCAAGGCTGACACAGCGCGGAGTGCATGTGATACAGCGACCTGGTTCGGGCAGGATGGCTAGCTCTTGATACTTTTGCCATTAAACAAACACAGTAATTCTTTCCCGGCCTCTGCTACTGAATGCCTCCATGCATTCAGCTGTGCCCTATCAGTGCGGGAGGACTGCATGGTCTCAGAAAACATATCATCATGAGTCAGGTTTTTTTGCCTTCTAATCTGCAATAACCTCAGAGACAGAGATGATAAAGTGAGAGTAGAAACATTCTGGGAGGGCTGCACGGTCACCTGTGCTGCTGAGTGCTGCTGAGTTCGCCACGTTGGCCAAACAGGAAATGAAATTCAAAAGTTCCCGGGGCTTTTCCTGTGTACCTGGCTAGTGCATCTGAATTCAAAGTTCTGTCCAGAGCGGTCACAATGGAGCACTCTGGGATAGCTCCTGGAGGCTAATATCGTCAAATTGCATCCACCCTACCCCAAATTTGACTTGGCAATGTCGATTTCAGCGCTAATCCTCTTGTTGGGGAGGAGTACAGAAATCGATTTTAAGAGCCCTTTAAGTCGACAAAAATGGCTTTGTTGTGTGGACGGGTGCAGGGTTAAATCGATCTAATGCTGCTACATTCGACCTAAATTCTTAGTGTAAACCAGGGCAAAGACAATGAACTCTGGGGAATATAAGGAGATGCAAAAGGGTGTCTTCTTGTCCATCAGTGAGGGAGCAAAGAGGTCAGGGCAGCTCTTTGCAGCCATGAACGGTGGATCCCCAACTATGTGGGTTGGTGATGCTGAAAAGTAACTGTAGGTGAGAAAAGTGCATCAGAGAAAGCTTGGACACTACTAAGGTTACATGTAGACTGTTAGATGTGTGTTAGTCTTTTGTTTTATTCCCAATCTTTTTCCGTTTTTATTCTCTCTGTTTGGTATCATTTAAATTTCAGTTCTTTATTAATAAACGTATTCCTGTTTTATTATAAATTCCTCTCAGTGCTGTTATACTAAAGGGAGGTGTGCATCTTCAGCTGAGACAGCAGGCTGGAGTGTGCTCTCTCTTTGTAGACAAGTGGAGTTGGTATTTCAGTTGGCCCCCAGTGACAGGGCTGGATCAGATGCTCTTTCAGGGGGGTCAGGAAGGAAAGGCAGAGTCCTGGGGAGTTTGTTGGGCTGGCTGAGAGACTGGAGTGTCTGGGAGCTGATGCACAGTTTAGCAGCATCAAATCTTTCCCTCACTACGGCAGAAGGGATACAAGGTGCCTGGATGCCTTGAGAAAGCGTCACAGCTGGCCAGATGTGTTGGGGAAGCAAGTTGCACCCTGACAAGGGGTAAAGTAACTTCTACCTCCTCATCCACAGAGTAAGCGGGGAACAAAGGGTGAAGGTTGGTCTCGTGGGTAGGGCATTAGTCTGGTAATCAAGAGATGTAAATTCAGATCCTGTCTAAACCACAGATTTCCGCATCATCAGACAAATAAGCTGTGCCTCAGCTGCCCATCTGTAAAATTGGTGGCTGCATTGCAGACTTGTGAGGATCAATTCCCTTAAGAAGTCACTCAGATCTTATAGTAATGAAGCCAGTATAAGTACCTATGTGGATAGAATATTCTCCTACACGCTCAAGGCTGAGTCCCTTTGAAGTCAGAGGGAATTTTTTCATTGCTATCATCTTCAGTCTAGCCCTAAATATACAGAGATAACAGTACATGTTCATAAGAAATAATGCAGGTTGGTAAAAATAACCACATAAGTTTGTAAAACCCTTCTGCAGGGTACAGCTTACATATAATGTCCTCTACAGTCCTCTCCTCCTAAATGAATGAAAATAGCTTCTCTGCTTAATTAAATCAGACCAAAGAACCACATATATTTTAACCATACCTCAGGGCTCAGTCCTGCCAAGCTTCACTCCATCCCCGAGTCCGTCTGTCGCTCGCTCTCCCCACCTTCACTCATTCACTCATTTTCACTGGACTAGGGTGCAGAAGGAGGTGAAGGCTCCAGCTGGGGGTGCAGGCTCTGCAGAGGGATCAGATATGAGGGGTTTGGGGTGCAGAAGGGAGATCTGGGCTGGGGGCTGGAGCTGAAGGGTTTGGAGTATGGGAGGGGGCTGAGGCAGGGGGTTGAGGTGTGGGAGGAGGTATGGGCTCTGGGCTTGGGGTGCAGGTTCTGGGGTGGGGCCAGAAATGAGGGATTCACAGTGTGGGAGGGGGCTCCAGGCTGGAGGAGTTAGGGTATGGGGGGGTGAGGGCTATGGCTGAGGGTGCGAGCTCTGATGTGGGGCTGGGGATGAGGGATTTGGGGTGCAGGAGGGTGCTTTGGGCTGGGATTGAGGGGTTTGGAGGGTGGGATGGGCATCAGGGCTGGGGTTGGGGCAGGGTTTGGGGCCCGAGAGGGGGTATGGGGTGCAGGCTCCAGCCAGCGCTTTCCTCAAGCAGCTCCCAGAAGCAGCGACATGTCCCCCTTCCAGCTTCTATGCAAAGATGCAGCCAGGCAGATCTGCACACTGCACCATCCGCAGGCACCACCCCCGCAGCTCCCATTGGCCATAGTTCCAGTCCAATGGGAGCTGCGTGGGCAGTGCTTGGGGCAGGGGCAGAGTGCGGAGCCCTCTGGCTGCCCCTATGCATAGGAGACAGAGGGAGGATATACCAACTGTTTCTCAGGAGCCACGCGGCATGGAGGTTAGCAGGGAGCCTGCCAGCCTCACTGCGTGGCTTTGCAAACCGGACAGTCAATGGCCCGATCAGTGATGCTGACCTGAGCCACCAGGATCCCTTTTTGACTGGCTGTTCTGGTCGAAAGCCAGACATCTGGTCACTTTGTTCCTCCAAATAGCAACTCATAAGAGATAAATGTCTTCAAGAGTCTGGACCTGTGGGCCTGAGTGGATATTGACACCTTCTGCCCAAATCCCAGAAATTCTATCCTTGCTCTTGAATGGAGAAGAATGGCCCCAGTTATTCTGTGGAGGAGGTTTTTACCCTGAGTTAGCAAATCTGGCCTGGAGAAAATTAAAGAAATCTGTTGTTTGGATTCCATTCACTCAGTTTGAAACATGCTAATACCATCTCTCATGAAGCCTTGATCCTTATTCCAGGCTATCTTTTGCTCTTCTAAATTGTATTGGTACCTGGTATTGATTTAAATGTATTATACTTCGACTGATTGCACCTGAGTCACATTTTCCACAGTTCTTTTCCTGTGCTTTGACAAGCGTCAGGCTGGAATCGGTATGCGAGTGTGGGTTTCTGGGGGCACAAATGTGATGTGTGTGCATGTATAAATGTGTTTGTGTGTGTGTGTGTGTGTGCAAGTGTACATGTGCAAAATATGTGAAAAGGTTTGTGCAAATGTGTGAGTGCATGTGGTTGTATACGTGAGTTTGTATGGATAGTACCCATACAAACTCACGTATACAACCACATGCACTGGCACATATTGGGTAGGCACGGCTAAATGTGCTGGGTACGCATGTGTATGTGCTCATGTATAATGGTATCTGTGTGTGCATGCGTGTCTCACTGATCAGGATCCCTTGGCAAAATTATTTCTGTTTCCAAGAGTATTCTCATTTGCTAGATGAAGACAGCTGGCGTGACTGCCAAGCAACATGAGCTACTTTGGCAATGTTCACTTGCCCCATTATTTACACACAGATTTTATTCATAGCAGCAGCAAGTTCTTGCCACAACAACACAGCCCATCTTTCCAGCCTACCCTGAGATTTCAACAGAAGTAAGCTTTTAATGGGCACCAAATTTCTATGAACATTATGTTCCTTTGCTCGCAATTGATTTGGAGGTATTTTGTAACTTTCATCCTTCTGTGAATCAGTCCTTGCATAAATCCAGCCCCATACACAAGCCTCTTTGTGGTTAGAAATTTGTGTTTTCACATGCTTATTTATATTTGCAGGGGAAATATGTGTGCTGGACCCATATCAAAAAGATTACATTGCTCAGCTCTATTCAACTGATTTGTAATAGACATACTCTCAAATGTCAAAGCAGCAAAGAATCCTGTGGCACCTTATAGACTAACAGACGTTTTGGAGCATGAGCTTTCATGAGTGAATACCCACTTCGTCAGATGCATGTAGTGGAAATCTCCAGGGGCAGGTATATATATGCAAGCAAGAAGCAAGCTAAAGATAACGAGGTTAGTTCAGTCAGGGAGGATGAGGCCCTGTTCTAGCAGTTGAGGTGTGAAAACCAAGGGAGGAGAAACTGGTTCTGTAGTTGGCAAGCCATTCACAGTCTTTGTTTAATCCTGAGCTGATGGTGTCAAATTTGCAGATGAACTGAAGCTCAGCAGTTTCTCTTTGAAGTCTGCTCCTGAAGTTTTTTTGCTGCAGGATGGCCACCTTAAGATCTGCTATTGTGTGGCCAGGGAGATTGAAGTGTTCTCCTGCAGGTTTCTGTATATTGCCATTCCTAATGTCTGATTTGTGTCCTTTTATCCATTTATACTCTCAAATGGTTGCACCATAGTTTCATCAGCTCAAATATCATGTGAATTTCAAAGATTTTAAATGATCATTTATGTTCCAGTAGCATCTGCAGGCCCCAGCCAAGATCAGGGCCCCCACTGGGCTAGACACTGTACATATACATGCTAAGAGATGATCCCTGCCCTAAATAGCTTACAGCCAAAATAGACAAGACAAAATTGTTATACCCATTTTACCCAGGGGTTCTGAGGACCTACCTGCAGGCCACAGGAAGTTGTGACAGAGCTGGAAATTGAAATCAGAACTCCTAGTCCCAGCTCAGTGCCTGAACAACAAAACCAGCTCTCCCGCTAAATGAATGAAAATACCTTCTCCACTGTAACTAAATCAAACCAATGAACCAAATATCTTTTAACCATACATCAGGGCTCAGTCCTGCCAAGCTTCACTCAAGTCAATAGTCCTTAGTCATACATTGATTTCTATGGGACTGTTTGCCTAAGTGCAGATGGCTAGGATTTCTAGGAAGAGATGGGATCCACCTAAAGAAGAGGCAGGCTGCTAACCTAGTGAGGAGGGCTTTAAACTAGGTTCTCCATGGGCTGGAGACTTAAGCCCTGAGGTAAGTGTGGACAGGGGCAGCTCTAGACATTTCGCCACCCCAAGCAGGGCGGCATGCCGCGAGGGGCGTTCTGCCGGTCGCCGGGAGGGCGGCAGGTGGCTCCGGTGAACCTCCCGCAGGCGTGCTGCCCCAAGCACGCGCTTGGCGTGCCAGGGCCTGGAGCTGCCCCTGAGAGGGGAGGTGGGATACCGGGAGGAAACACAAGGAGGAGGGTACAACAAGGGAGGCCTCCTGATTCATGCTGAGAAAGCAGGGCAATCGGCTAGTTATCTTAGGTGCCTGTACATGAACATAAGAAGCCTGGGAAACAAGCAGGAAGAATTAGAAATCCTGGCACAGTCAAGGAACTATGATGTGACTGGAATAACACAGACTTGGTGGGATAACTCATATGACTGGAGTACTGTCATGGATGGATATAAATTGTTTAGGAAGGACAGGCAGGGCAGAAAAGGTGGGGGAGTTGCACTGTATGTAAGAGAGCAGTATGACTGCTCAGAGCTCTGGTATGAAATTGCAGAAAAACCTGAGAGTCTCTGGATTAAGTTTAGAAGCGTGAGCAACAACGGTGATGTCATGGTGGGAGTCTGCTATAGACCACCAGACCAGGGAGATGAGGTGGACGAGGCTTTCTTCAGACAGCTAACAGAAGTTTCCAGATCACAGGCTCTGGTTCTCTTGGGGGACTTCAATCACCCTGACATCTGATGGGAGAGCAATACAGTGGTGCACAGACAATCCAGGAAGTTTCTGAAGAGTTTTTGGGGATAACTTCCTGGTGCAAGTGCTGCAGAAACCAACTAGGGGCCATGCTTCTCTTGATCTGCTGCTCACAAAGAGGGAAGAATTGGTAGGGGACGTAGAAGTGAGTGGCAACCTGGGCAGCAGTGACCATGAGATGGTCGAGTTCAGGATCCTGAAAAAAGGAATAAAGGAGAGCAGCAGAATCCAGACCCTGGACTTCAGGGAGTTGATGGGCAGGATCCCCTGGGAGGCTAATATACAGGGGAAAGGAGTCCAGGGGAGCTGGCTGTATTTTAAAGAAGCCTTATTGAGGCCGCAGGAACAAACCATTGCGATGTGCAGAAAGAATAGCAAATATGGCAGACGACCAGCTTGGTTTAACAGAGAAATCTTTGGTGAGCTTAAGCAATGCACTGTCAACCTCTGGAACTTCTTGCCAGAGAGTGTCGTGAAGGCCAATACTATAACAGAGTTCAAAAGCGAGCTAGATAGATTCATGGAAGATAGGTCCATCAATGGCTATTAGCCAGGAAGGGCAGGAATGGTGTCCCTAGACTCTGTTTGTCAGAAGCTGGGATTCGGTGACAGGGGATGAATCACATGATGATAACCTGTCTGTTCATTCCATTTGGGGCACCTGCCATTGGCCACTGTCAGAGGACAGCATACTGGGCTTGATGGACTTTTTGTCTGACTCAATATGGCCATTCTTATGTTCTTAAATACAAAAAGGAACACTACAAGAAGTGGAAACTTGGACAGATGACTTGGGAGGAGTATAAAAATATTGCTCAAGCACGCAGGGGTATAATCAGGAATTGCAACTAGCAAGGGACGTGAAGAGTAACGAGGGATTTCTACAGGTATGTTAACAACAAGAAGAAAGTCAGGGAATGTGTGGGACCCTTACTGAATGGGGGAAGCAACCTAGTGAGAGAGGATGTGGAAAAAGCTGAAGTACTCAATGATTTTTTTGCCTCTGTCTTCACGAACAAGGTCAGTTCCCAGACTGCTGCACTGGGCAGCACAGTATGGGGAGGAGGTGAGCAGCCCTCAGTGGTGAAAGACCAGGTTAAGGACGAGTTAGAAAAGCTGGACATGCACCAGTTCATGGGTCCTGATCTAATGCATCCAATGGTGCTGAGGGAATTGGCTGATGTGATTGCAGAGCCATTGGCCATTATCTTTGAAAACTCGTGGTGATCTGGGAAGATCCCGGATGACTGGAAAAAGGCACATATAGTGCCAGTCCTTAAAAATGGGAAGGAGTATCCAGGGAACTACAGATTGGTCAGTCTCACCTGAGTCCCTGTAAAAATCATGGATCGGATCCTCCAGGAATCCATTTTGAAGCACCTGGAGGAGAGGAAGGTGATCAGGAACAGTCAGCATGGATTCACCAAGGGCAAGTCATGCCTGACTAACCTAATTGCCTTCTATGAGGAGATAACTGGGTCCGTGGATGAGGGGAAAGCAGTGGATGTGTTATTCCTTGACTTTAGCAAAGCTTTTGATACGGTCTCACACAGTATTCTTGCCCAGCAAGTTAAAGAAGTATGGGCTGGATGAATGGACTACAAGGTGCATAGAATGCTGGCTGGATCGTCGGGCTCAACGGGTAATTGGCAGCTGGTATCAAGTGGAGTGCTCCAAGGGTCGGTCCTGGGGCTGGTTTTGTTCAACATCTTCCCTAATGATCTGAAGAATGGGATGGATTGCACCCTCAGCAAGTTTGCAGATGACATTACACTGGCAGGAGAGGTAGATATGCTGGAGGGTAGGGTTATGGTCCAGAATGACCTAGACAAATTGGAGCATTGGGCCAAAAGAGCCCACATCCTGTTTTGCTTCCAGTTTTGGGTCCCCCACTACATAAAGGATGTGGACAAATTGGAGAGAGTCCAGCGGAGGGCAACAAAAATTATTAGGGGTCTGGGGCACATGACTAACGAGGAGAGGCTTAAAGAACTGGGGTTGTTTAGTCTGCAGAAGAGAAGAGTGAGGCAGGATTTTATAGCAGCCTTCAACTACTTGAAGGGGGTTCCAAAGAGTATGGAGCTAGGCTGTTCTCAGTGGTAGAAGATGACAGAACAAGGAGCAATGGTATCAAATTGCAAAAGGGGAGGTTTAGGTTGGATATTAGGAAACACTATTTCACTAGTAGGGTGGTGAAGCACTGTAATGAGTTATCTAGGGAGTTGGTGGAATCTCCATCCTTAGAGGTTTTTAAGGTCAGGCTTGACAAAGCCCTGGCTGGAATGATTTAGATGGGGGTTGGACTAGATGACCTCCTGAGGTATTTTCCAGCCCATATTGTCTATTTCTATGACTTGGGCTAAAGGGCTCAGGCTGCATGGCTGGTTAATTATGGTATAGACGTTCGGGCTTGGGATACTGCCTATACTCTAGAACCCTGCAAGGTGGGATGCTCCCAGAGCATGGACTGCAGAATATATAATTAAACAGCCCCTTAGCCCAAGCCCCACACACCTGGGCCATCAGCGGGGGCCTAACTGCAGTCTAGAGATACCTTAAGATTACATCTACAGAGCAAAATAAGACCCTCAGCAGTGAGTCTCAGACCCTGGGTCAACTGGCTCAGGCTGCTGGGGCTTGTGACTGGGATCTAAAAATAGCAGTTTAAATGTTCAGGCCTGGCAGTTTTCAGAGCCCAGGCTCCAGCCTGTGCCTGTACATCTACATGGCTATTTTTAGCCCCATGAGTCTGGGGCATTGACCCAGGCTCTGAGACTTGCAGCTGTGGGTTTGTTTTTCACTTTTTGCTGTGTGAAGGTACCATAATAGTTACATATTGGTTTAAACCCCAAAGCATTAATCTCAGTACTTTAATCTCTGCAGGGCCATGATCTGAGTTTCTGCCACATTACTGGTATAAACCAGAGCATCTATTCATGATAGATTGTTTCCTTTTTTAAATGGCAGCTGTCTGAAAGCTGCTGAAAGGTTCATAGCACGCAAAGTAGTCCTGAGAGAGATCAATGGGCAGAGTGCAGGTAAAGGTGCAAAAGAAATGCACGGGTGGGACCTTTTAGCACATCAGGCTCCATATGCATTTAAGATATTATTATTATTTTTAGAGCTATTTATGCTCATCAAGGGGAAAATACACCCTAGATTGCTACTTCTGTTTTAAAAAAGAACTTCACAAAACAAAAACGTACATTTAGAGGCAGAATTCAACAATAAGCTTCCTTTGGTGAGGAGGGAAAAATACTATAGGTCAAATTTTCTGCTCTTGTAACTTATTGACCCAATGGCCCTCTGAGCCAGTAGTCTTTAAAGCAAAATTCCCATTTCTTACAGTCTGTGTTGACTTAGTTCCATTGATTTCAATGGGAATTTTGCTTGCTTAAGTAATGCAGGACCTGAGATATTGTATTTTTTCTGTGGGAAAATGAAGGCTCATCCTTAGCGTTTAACTATTCTTTGTTTTCTGAAAACATGTCTAGAATTCAATAGGTGCAGGTGGTCCACAATCAGTATTAAGGCCTCAGTCCCGTTTTTCACATCTAGCAGTTATGTACCATATACCTTCATTTACAAATTATATATATAAGCTGCAGACGCCCCATCCTCAGAACCAGGTTACCAGGAAGGGGCCAAAGAATGTTTTTTCAAAGACACAGGACAGACCTGTGAGGTTTGGGATGAGAGAGAGAGAGAGAGAGAGCGTAATCTCCCTCCAATTAGAATGATTGGAGAGAAATCTCTACGAAGGAGAAACTCAAAGAGGTTTCCTCCTCCGTAGCCTCCTCCTGACTGTTTCCCACAGGAGGGATCAGGTCTCCAGGCATTTTGCTACTGCTGTCCTTGCCAAATACAAATCAGGGAAGCTAATTACTAGAGCTAAAGGTTTCTCCATGGTAGATTACCTTCAGTAACACTATAATCTTATTTTAAGCATGTGCACAATAAGATATGCCTGATGTCAATGTAAGGAGCAAGGAACTTTGAGCAGAAAGGAAGACATACAAGGGAGTGATATATTTACAACACTCCCCCATATATATATATATATATATATATATATATATATATTCTGAGATCACATGATTTATTCTGGGATCACACCATTATATATGTAAAGACAACTGGCTAGATTTTATTATATAGAGACCCCACAAAAAATAAAAAACACTATATAAAAGCACAAAAAAGTCAGGAAATGGAAGAATTAAGGTTAAGTTCAACCTTATCTCTGCCCTCTTGTGCATGGATTTGGTCTACAATATTTGAATTTTCTAGATTTCAACAAAAATATTTCTGAAAAAAAGTCTCAACCAATTTATAGAGTGGTCAAAATTTTTTTGAACATTCCAAAATTTCTATTAAAAATTTCACAAAAAAGTCTATTTTTTTATTAACTCTTGGCCTTATTAATATGACAACAAACTCCCCCCACACCCAACACACACCCCTGGGCAGGATTCCTGTCCCATTTAGAGCTTCTTCCTCATATGGGTTAGCCCTGATTCATGGGTACTCCCATTGATTTCAGTGGCACCATCCTTGGAATAAGGGTGAGCAACCCCTCACTCCCCTGTCACAAGATGGTGTGGGGAGCACTGCCACAGGGCTTTCATGTGGGTGAGTGGGCAGAGGCAGGAGAATAGGTGGAACCTAGGCTCTGCCCCTCCAACACACTGGTCAGCACCACTGCACCAGGAAAAGGGCTGGTGCAGTTTATTTTTCCTATGGAGCAGGGACTGAACTGTGACTGTCTGAGACTCAATCCAGGAAGACTGTCAAGTGCCCATCTAGTTATAAAATCTAGAAAGCTGGGTGTGGCAGGGTGCTGCTAGACAGGCCTCAATCAGCTCCTGCCACCATAGGTGCTGACTCCATGAGTGCCCCCCATCCTGTTTCCAGCCGGCACTGGTTGCACTCTGTGAGCTGTGGTGGTTGGTGAGTGCAGGCAGGAGCCAGGCAGCAGCCACTTAAGTGTCGCCACTGCTACCCACCCGTCTGCCCTTTACATGCTCCCCCTCTCACTATCGTCTCTCTGTTTTTCTCCTTCACCATACCCCTGCCCCCCACCATCTGCAGCCCTGCTGATCCTCTATATCTTCCCCATCTCCCCAGCTGGGCACGTCCCTGCTTCCAGTGCTCTGTGGAGAACCAGCCCCTGGTCAGGGCTCTCAGCTCACCAACAGCCTGGCCAGCAGGTTTCTTCCTTCCCTCACGGTTTGTGGCTAGGCCGGTGCCTTGGAAAGCCCAAGACACTCTGGCATATGCTAAAGTCCCGCACAGCGCTGGCATGGGGCAACCTCTTCACCCCTCAGCTAAGCTTGAGAGTGGTGTTGGGGGGATGCAATTTTCAGCCTGTTCATGCCTCAACTCTGCAGGTTCCACAGCAGCCCCCCAGGCATGGGCTTAGTACCCTCTTCAGTCCCCCACCCCCTGCTTCCCAGGGTCCTGCTCCCAGGGAGTGTGCGGCTGCTCCATCCTGTCCCCTAGGGGCTCAGTCAAGTTGATGTCAGTTTAAACGTTTGCATAGATTGCTGTTGAACTCACCCGAATAAAAATAATTTTACCAGGTGTCCTGTATTTGGCATAGGGAAATATGGTCACTGTCACAAAGAGAGACAGCAAGGAAATATTGAAGCAGTAGACTGAAATATGAAAGCAATGCAAAGCATGGGAAACTGAAGAAAGCATGGGCTGTTGGGCTAGCAAATGATGCAGACGAACTACACAAACTTCTTGTAACTTTGGATTGGCTTTCAGTATCATGAATAGTTAACAGAAACCCTGGAAATTTTTCAAATTTGTCCTTGGTATAAACCGATTGAAGGCACTATGTTGGAGGGGGGCGTTGGTGTTATATATATGTGTGTAAATTACATTTATGCTCACATTAAGGCTCCTTTACACTTCCAGAGAGGTGGAAAGTGGCCTTAATGTAAGTGAGAATAAGGGAGCTAGCTAGATGTATGTATATATGTATTCTCTGCAGCTTTAAATATATATTATACACAGCTGGAAAAAACACTGTTACAAATCAGAACCTGTCCCTAAGATATCTAGCTATGTTTGAACGTTCAGCCAGATTTTGTTTAGGTTCAGTTCCAGTTCTGAGTGAAGGTGCATGCTGGTGTTATGTCTATAGGAACTGGTTACCCTATTTCCCCTTTCAATTCCTTGCATTATTCTGTTGTGACTGATCTTTCAGTGACCAGTTTAAGAGCTCAAGATGTGAATCGCTGAGTTTGTTCAGGTTTCAGAGCGGTATCGTGTTAGTCTGTATCAGCAAAAAGAATGAGGAGTCCTTGTGGCACCTTAGAGACTAACACATCGATTTGGGCATAAGCTTTCGTGGGCTAAAACCCACTGTATTTTCCACTGCAGGCATCCGATGAAGTGAGCTGTAGCTCACGAAAGCTTATGCTCGAATAAATTTGTTAGTCTCTGAGGTGCCACAAGGACTCCTATTCTTTTTGTTGAGTTTGTGCCTCACATGTCAGGAACTAGGTTTTCTGTCCAGTTAGCTCAGGCTTGTAATCCACGATCACCCAGCTGGGAGGCTCATGTGGCCAGCTCTGCAGAACACTCCACACATCCTGGTCTGAGGTGGGGAGGCTGGGTAACTTTTTCTTTAATTGTTTTGTTTTGACACGCCTCTGCACTTCCTGGTTTGGAACAGAGATGGAAACAGAACCACTGAGATGCCACAAGAAAGGCCATTCTTTCATTATTTCTAGGCTGAATAAAACAAGGGAACACTCAGGAAAGAGCCTGGTCTCTTCGGATTTCCAACCCAAAGGATTTCATGTACAGCATCCAAATTGAAATGTACTATTGGTACCGCATTATTACATGCTACACTCTTTTGGGTGGCGACTCTCATTTATTGATGCCTTATTATTATTTATTATTACTGTACCCTCTAGGGACCAGCCACGATTGAGGCCCATTGTGGAAGGCACTGTGCCAACACGGAGTGTAAGAGAGTTTCTAAGTAATAGAGATCGATATTTATATCATGCTTAGCACAATGGGGCCTGTCCTGGTTGGCCTCTAGATGCCATCCCAACATGAATGTAAAATAGTAATAACAATCGCTGGATTTGTTCCTGTAATGCCAGCGTGGGATGGCTGGACTAAATGCATTGGTGTTCTTGACAAAGTTAGTGTTTGAATCTCCTCCTGGATTGCCCTCTGCTCCACTCCTCCGTCTAGCCCATCCAGTTCCTTACCAGCACTGGTGTTATTTCCCCCTCCTCCTGAGAGATGCCCTGTCCCTTCTCCCTCATCTTTAGTGGATGCTTTCCATTCCCAAGTACCGCTCTAAGCTACTGTGCCACTCACAGCAGTAATGCTTCCAAAAAGGGACTTCAGCAACAGGAGCAAAGGATGCTGGGATGCATCAGAGACAACACCACTGAGCTGGAACAGGGATAACGTTGGGGATGAATGAGGGGGAGACTGGCTGAGCAGAAACTGCTGCTGGAAAACAGCAATTTGTGCCTGACCTGCCTGCGAAAGGCCCCAGTGGCCCTAGTACTGTTCTGCAGCATTCAGCTAATACAGCATAGCTCTCTGTCTATGCCTGTGACTGCTGTTTTGAATTCAGGAATGTGGCCGTAACCATGTCTGATTGTATTAGTTATATTAGCTCTCCCCCTACCCTGTATATCCCAGTGTAACGGGGCACGCCATGTCCCTCAGGTTCACCCTTCTCCCCCTCTTCTCAGAGACACTTCAGGCTGGTGCAGCACCCAGGCTTTTTATTTGTGGTCAAGTCCCCACCCTCAGTTTCCAACTATATACAGGCTTTTTACAATAGCTTGGCCTACCACAGGCCTGGCCAGCAACAGACTAGGCAACTCCATCGGAGTCTGATCCTCGCAGCCTGGGGTCCAGCCTTCCCTTTTGCTTTCACTTCCTCCCAGCCCTATAGCTCCTGCTAACAGGGGTGGCAGGTGTGGTCAGTTACCAGGCAAGCATCTACCCAGCCCCAGTCCAATCCTCCTGATTGGGGCTGGAGTGGCAGGCATAGGCGCTGACTTCCCCACTTTCCCCTGGGTGCTTGACTCCCCCCATGCCCCTGCCCTGCCCCTACTCCACCCCTTCCATGTGGCCCTGACTCTGCCCTGCCTCTTCCCACCCCTGTCCTGCCCACATTCCAACCTCTTCCCCAAATCCCCGCCCCAACTCTGCCCCCTGCCCTGCCCCATTCCAACCCCTTCCCCAAATCCCACCCATGCCCCTCATTTTCCTCGCTTCCTCCCCTGAGCCTGCCACATTCCCGCTCCTCCCCCTCCCTCCCAGCAAGCCGCCAAACAGGGTGGGTGGGCGGGCATCTGGGGAGCAGGGATCCGGCCAACAGTAGGAACTGCCAGTACTGATGGAGGGGAGACAGAAAAAGTAGGGACACTTGCAGGAGAGCTTAAATATGGGACTGTCCCTTTAAAAACAGGGCGTCTGGTCACCCTACTCTTTGTTCTCCTCTTTGTGCCAAATAGGACACATGATTCCAAGAGTGTATCAGAAATAGATGGAGGGAGGGCATTTTTGTTGGTCATTTTATATTATTGCTGCATAACAGAAGCTTGAAGGGATGGGCTACAGTGACAATTCCTGATCCTTTTTTCCTAGGCATTAAAGAGACAGTGGGGTCCTGTAGCTAGGCCACTAGCCTAAGAGCCAGGGAACTTGGATTCTGTTCTCATCTACTGAGCAACCTTGAGCAAGTCATTTCACTTCTCTGTGCCTCGTTTTCCCCACCTCAGTCTTTATCCACCTGGATGGCAAGTTTTCTGGGGCTTTCTCTTTGGATGTCTTTGTACAGTGCCTAGCACAATGGGGGGGCCTTTAAGGGTCCTTCTATACAGCCCGTGGCCATGAGTATCCCCGGGTCAACAGATGGGCTCATGATACTGAGCTAAAAATAGCTGGGTAGACAACGCTTTGACGTTGTGGGTCAGGCTGAAGTTTGGGCTCTGAAGCTCACCCCCTTCCCTAGGCTTTAGAGCCCAAGCTCCAGTCCAAGCCACAACATCTGTACAGCTATTTTTAGTGTGGTAGCAAAGGCCCTGTGAACCCAAATCTGTCAGCCCAGGGTAGGAGCTCTGCTGCCATGGGCTGTAAAGACGTACCCTATGTGTTACTGTAATGCAAGTCATAACAGTGTAGGGGCGGGGGTGTCTGTAGAAAATGGAAGTTTGTCTCTATAGCACAAAGCACAGTTCTTTATGTTTAATCTTTTCACTGTTGTGGGTAGTGACAACATCCTGTGTTGAATTAAAGTTGTGGTTTGGGTGCTAATCTCATTCATATCCCTCTAGTTTTGTTCTCTTTAAAATGGGGCTGATTTTAAAATGGACTGTACCCTTAGCACAGAACATTGATATAGAGTGCCAAGTTTTGAAAATTACATTCTGGTGACACAAAGAGGAAAATGATTGTGGAAGTATCGATCCTTCTGTTCAAGATGGAGGCATTTAATCTTATCTGTCTGTTTATGGCTTTCCCATTGTCATAGTAACTAGGTTTCAAATGCAACAGCTATTATGATTATATATTATGCATGTTGTGGTAGCATCTAGGAGCCCCAGTCATGGACCAAGGACCTAACACAGAAAAAGATAGCTTCTGCACCAAAGAGCTTACAAGTATCATTGCTGTCCAAGGATGGGCCACAATCTCTGCTCCTCATCATGGACCTTCTCTTGTGCTGCTCATTTACATTCAGGCCCCAGGGCATGTAAAATGTACACCCACTTTAGGGCTTCTTTATACTCCCAGGGCATCTACAGTGGGGGTTAACTCGACCTAACTGTGCCATACAGGGTGTGACATTTTTCAGCCCTGAGTGATGTAGCTAGGCATAGACCGGGCCTATGTCAACACTACAAGTGCTACAGCAACACAGTTGTAGCGTCACAGCTACTCCTCTGTAGCACAGACACTTTCTGTCAATGTAGTTCAATCCACCTCTCTGAGAGGCAGTAGCTAAGTTGATGGATGAATTCATCATCAGTTGACCTAGCTGCATCTACATCAGGGGTCTGGCCAACCTAGCTACAATGCTCAGGGCATGACATTTTTCACAGCCCTGAGCAACAGAGCCAGGTTGATCTAATTTTAAAGTGCAGAGCTGACCTTAGCATCAATGACAATCAGGCCCATCGTGGCTTTTCTATTCATTAGCAGGCAGTAGAGCTCCTACCAGAATTCACTTCCTTCCACAGGGTGAGACTGCAGTTCCAGTGGTGCTAAAGAAGAGCAAAGCAGGTCAAACAATGCTGGCAACTTTCCTGCTTGACATGAGGCAGGTTTGGCCTTCTCTGGGAGAAGATGAAGGCCTGAGAATGGCAACCAAAGAGAGAGGATTAACCTAGCAGTGAGGAGCTCTAGCAATAACAGGGCAAAGGAAGGAAACCATGGGAAGCATTCATTTTGGTGTTACATAGCTGAGATGTTGCAACAGCTGCTCGGCAGAGCACTTTCCATTCAGAGATTTGTTCAGGTTCAGCAGTCTCCAGGCCTGATTCAAAGCCCATTGAAGAAAATAAGAGTCTTCCAATTGGCTTTAGCTTGGGCTTTTTGCAGTAACCATGCGTTTCTGTGTCACCCACTGTATTTTGCAGGCTGAATTTAATGAGGAAGTTAATGTATTCACCCCATTACCAAGAATCCGAGTGCCTCACAATCTTCAGTGTATTGCAACATGTAACAATCTTTAATGTATTCACCCTCCACCACCACTCTCAGGTAGGTTTACAGATGGGGAACTAAGGTCCAGCAGCCAGATCCACAAAGGTGTTTAGGCTCCTAACTTCCACAGGTTTCAATAGCAGTTAGAGCTTAAACACCTTTGTGGATCTGGGCCAAAGAGACTAAGTGACTTGCCACAATCACCCTGGAGGCAGAGCAAGAATTGAGCTCGGGTCTGCTCAGTCTTACGTTACTGTGCTAATCATTGGACCAGCCTTCCTTCGCTGGGGTATGTGGCACAAGCCAGAATGTGAGGCATCTGCAGAGAGGAGTCATGCCAGGAGAGCCTAAAGAAAGAAGTGACCCGTATATTTAATCTTTACTTTTCTTTTGAAATGTTTTATGTGAATTATTAGTACTCAAGGGAGGGGGGAAAGCACTGGAGAATGACATGGACACAAAGTAGGTGTGACGTGATCGGTAGCCACAACAGTGCTAATGTTACCCACACGCCTCCTGGGTGGGGGTTTCTGTCCCATCTAGTGACATTGAGACCACTTAGAGCTAAATGAGTCTGCTCTACAGGCTTAGCTAACAGGTAGTTGGCTCTTGGCTCATGCCCTGAGGTCCTAAGTTCAGTCCTGCCTGCCATGACTGGGGCCTGTTGGTGTTACACTAACACTACTGAATTTATCAGTGTTACACTAACACTACCGATAAACCTATGGTGGGAGAACAGGGAACTGGTTGGCATATGTAGGGGAGACACACAGAGTGAGTGTGGGTGTAGGTGGGAGACTTATGGAGCAGGGAGAGCCTGTTGATTTGTACAGAAGGGGACCCTCCTAAAGGAATTACAGTTTATGTCTTTAACAACAGCTGTGCAGCTCTCATGAGCTCACTCAGAGCAGCTATCTTGGCTAAAGTCCTATGGGGCTATGTGGAGCTAAGTGGAGATAAGATCCTATTTAGTTTAACTTATTTCATTTGTTTAATTTGAGATCTGCACATTATCTCTGTGTTCATTTCATTTGCATTAAAAAAGGTGGTTTTAGCTGATTTCTTTCTTTCTTCAGATTTGAAGAGGATGGGAAGGAAATTCTGCAAATTTTCTGTGCTTCCAGAAATTTCAAATTGTATTTTTAATTTCCCGAACCTTCCTCTGCACAGCTAACTTTGGGACCAGCATAGTGGTGTGGCAGAAGTCTCTCAGGAAATTAAAAGTAACATTTTTGTTCGGTGTTTCAGTTGTTCTTATGAATGTACTGGTACCAAATAGAACACACCCACACACCACTGTTGTGGGGTTTTTTTTTTGTAAACCTTAGAGCACCATTCATTTGTTTCCTAATATTTTCATAAAGCTTTAATTTCAATCAACATGTAAGTATCTCTGGATGGGCTTTGAGATCTCTCTGAACATCTGACTAAGCTCTCAGTGATTCTTTTGATTTAAATAGGAAACTAATTCCAAAAATGGAGATAGTAGACAGAGGAGTAAAATAACAAAGAACAACATCACATCTTTGAGACTACCTGTGAACAATTCCATCCTTTGAGAGGGCCCAAATCAAACTGCTATGCTATGTGCTTAATTTGCAGAGTAACTATTCCCAAACATCTATATCAGAGGTGGGCAAACTTTTTGGCCTGAGGGCCGCATTGGGTTTCATAAATTGTATGGAGGGCCGGTTAGGGGAGGGGGTCATGGCCTGGCCCCACCTCCTATCTGCCCCTCCCCCAGGACCCCTGCCCCATCCACACACACCCCACTCCCTGTCCCTTGACTGCCCCCAGACCCCACCATCCCATCCAACCCCTCCTCTCATTCCTGATGGCCCCCCTGAGACCCCTGCCCCATTCAACCCTCTGTTCCCCCTCAACCGCCCTGACCATGACCACAAACTCCCCTGCCCTCTATTCAAACCCTACCCCCCCCCCCCACTCCCTGCCCCCTTACTACACTGTCTGGCGCTCCGATGGCTGGCAGCGCTACAGCCGCACTGCCTGGCTGGAGCCAGGCCATGCCGCTGCCACCACCTCACAACCCAGAGACCAGGTCAGGCCAGGCTCTGCAGCTGCGCTGCCCCAGGACCTCATAGCCCCATCGCCCAGAGCACTGCACCGGAGGCAGAGCGAGCAAGCTGAGGCTGCACGGGAGGGAGGACAGCAAGGGAGGGGCTGGGGACAGCCTCCCGGGCCAGGAGCTCGGGGGCCGGGCAGGACAGTCCCGTGGGCCAGATGTGGTCTGCAGGCTGTAGTTTGCCCACCTCTGATCTATATTCTAGAATAGATAATCACCATAGAAGTGGGCATCAGAAATTTCCAGTGCATCCAAATCTCTGTCATGTTTCCTTCCTTATCAAACTAACAGGGACTTGTTCTTCTCTGATGAGGATAAATCTCGAGTGACTTCACTGAAATTAATAGGTTTACAGTGGTGAGCTGAAAGGAGACACGTTAATGTACCAGGAGAATCAGATTCTATAATCCGTGCGAAAGCTCCTAGTTTTAAGGCTTCCTTCACTGATAAGCTTGTTTATGACAATCACTATAATATCCGAGAGAGATGTAGAGAAGTATATTAAACCTATTTTACAGAGAGAGAAATTGATACACTAAGAGGGTAAAACAAAATCACAGAATAAATCTGTAGTAGAACCAGATTAGATTCCAGCTTGACCTAGGTTCTGATATGGTCTCCGTCACAACAGTGTAAGGCAGGAATTTGACCCCAAATGTCAGAGAGGACCATGACCTAATTCTTGTCTAAATAATAATATCGAGCAGCTATAGTACCATTTGTCCAAGAATCTGAAAGCACTCTAGCAATAAACAATTAAATCACAGACATATTTATCATTGACTTCAATAGGATGAACATCTGCTTGTATCTCTTAGTATTTTGCTCCATAGATCTCCTCAAAGTTTCTTCAATGCAACATTTATATTTTAATACATTAATATATATTTAATTAAATATGGGTGTGACTTTCAAAAGTGTTCAGCACTGGCCTAACTCTGCTCCCATTGAAATGAGAGAAGGATTTACACACACTGGCTAAAATTTTCACACTTTGATGCCTAAAATTAATTACTACAGATAGTCAGAAAATAAGAGGAGGAGATTCTGCAGAAATTTTTGACTTCGGCAAAGTATTTTGGTCAAAAGTGGTGGTGGCCTCACAGTGCCTCATGGGAGTTGTAGTTTGAGTGCCTTCTACTCCCATACTCCGCTGTGGTACAGGCTTTCCAACCAGACTACATATCCCATGATATACCACTTTCTCCTCTCTTGGCAGAGGGAAAGAGTGTGTGTCATAGGTATCCCTGACCATGATGCATCATGGGAGATACAGTGAGTCCGTGGAGGAGAATGGAAGTCCAGCTACAATTTCAATGAGACAGCTAAGGGTGGGATATGATAGAGGTCTATAAAATCATGACTGGTGTAGAAAAAATGAATAAGGAAGTATTATTTACTCCTTCTCATAACAGAAGAGCTAGGGGTCACCAAATGAAATTAATAGGCAGCAGGGTTAAAACAAACAAAAGGAAGTATTTTTTCATGCAATGCACAGTCAACCTGTGGAACCCTTTCACAGAGGATGTTGTGAAGGCCAAGACTATAACAAGGTTCAAAAAAGAACTAGGTAAGTTCACAGAGGACAGGTCCATCAATGGCTATTGGGCAGAGCAGGTGTCTCTAGCCTCTGTTTGCCAGAACCTGGGACTGGGTGATAGGACTTGATGATTACCTGTTCTGATTATTCCCTCTGGGGCACCTGGCTTTGGCCTATCAGAAGACAGGATACTCGGTTAGATGGACCTTTGGTCTGACCCAATATGGCTATTCTTATGTTCTTGAGGTACTACAGCAACATTTTGAATAAAAATATTTCTTTCCTTTTTCTGAGAAAAATATCAAATTTTCTAAAGAACCAGATACTTTTCACACAAAAAAGTTTTATTGTAAACTCAATTTTCTGTCATAGATGTTTCAATGGAAATTTTTTAACCAGACCTCTTAGGCATTAAAATCTATACATAGGCTCCTAAATAGATTAGTTTTTCAGAGGTTTTAAAAGCCTGTTTCTCCCACTGACACTTCTGAAAATCAGACCACTTTTATTTAGAATCCTATATTTTGGATTTAGGTGCCTAACTTTAGGCATCCAACTGTGAAAAATTTGGCTAACGCCATTCATAAAAATAGTCCCCAAGACAAATGAAAACTTGCCATATTGGAAGAAAAAGAACTAACAGACATTTGGGAAACAGGTGCTCACAAAAAATTCAGTTACATAATGGTCTCATTTGCCTTTCAGCTAAGTTTCAAATATATTATTCTGCTTTTTGCCAGTATGAATAGTCTAAAGTGTACTCAAATGAAGATATTAAAGGCAATAGTATAGTGGAACCCCCCCAGAGTAGCTTGACATCCAAGGTCTTGCATCCATTTTAATCCATTTTGATTCTGAAGCCTGGTATGAATGTGTCTTAGCTATTCTGAATAAGTGTAACTTAAACTGCCCCCATCATTATTACTATTGTTTCTTATAGCAGTAAGGCCCCAATCCCTATTGTGCTAGGTGCTGTACAGACATAGAGTAGAAGATTGTAAACTCTTCAAAGCAGGAATGACTTAAATTTACAATAGGTTTTTTGATCCATTCTCACCTGGACATGTTTCCAGCTCCCATAAACTGCTTTATGGCTGGATCTGAATCATTCTATTAGGTTCTGATTCAGCAAATCCTCTCTGTCCAGCAAAGCACTTGGGTCTCTGAGTCAAGAAAGCATAATTATGCAGAGAAGTTAATAGACTTACACACATGCTTTAAGTTAAGCATGTAATTAAGTGTCTTATTGAATTGGGGCCTTAAAGTTTTATTGAAATTACAATGAAATACCATGGTGCATCTGGTAGCTCTGGGGATGCTATTTGCCCAAATGTTGAGGAGCATCAAAGGACTTAAATGTAAAAGTTAACTGCAGGCACATACTGAGTCCTTCAGTTTTTAAAAACAAAAATGAAACACATCATAATGTGGACTGTAAAAATGTTCTTTGGGGTTGTAAAGTAGAGTTTGTTTTGTATACATTCACTTTTCAGGGCTGGAATACAGGTGTTGGGTATGGGTGATCCAAAGGTGACTGAAGGCTGATTTCAACAGGTATTGGTTCAGGCACTCTAGTTTACGGGCAGTACCATGCCAGCTAACCAGAGCAATACACATCTAGCTGTTGTAAGTGTATTCAAATAACTGAAACTGAAAACAAAAAAAAAGGCACAAATGGTCTTCAGCCTTTTTTATCTAAAGCCTAAAAAAAGATTCTATGCCTCAGAAATGATTGCTATGACAGCCTCATTCTGATTTCTTCCTCAAGTAGATGAAAGGACTTGGCCCGGTGGCTAAGGTGCTAACCTACAAGTTGGGGGAGATGGGTTCATTTCTTTGCTCTGCCACAGACTCCCCTGGGGGTGCTGGGCAAGGCACTTTGGGTATCTCTACACTGCAATGTAAGCTTGGGCTCAGACTCAGAGAACCAGAAATGACTATGTGTATCAAGAAATAGCATACAAGCTAGCAGCACTGGGCATTCAACAGACCAGTGACCAGTGCAAGGATTAAGTGACTGGTGACCAGTGCAAAGAGTGGATTAAACAACTCAAAAGTGACTACTGGAGAGCCAGGGACAAGGACTGCATTTCGGGGAACTCCCCGTCATCCTGCCTCGTTTATGTGGACTTTGACTGGGTGCTTGGTACTGCACCGTGCTGTCCCCAGCGGTTCATGACAGCCCAGTCAGCCAGGATGGCGACATTCTGACCCCTGAATCTAGTACAGCACTGGAGGGCAACCCGTGGCTTAGGCTAGCAAGGTGACTCTGGTGCTCACCCAGGCCACTGATGAGCCTTTGTGGCCGAAGCAGCTGCAGCACTTCCTCCGTCAATACTTTGAAGAGCGGTTTGATGACTCCCCCAGAACAGCAGCCTTCCATGGAACAGGCAGCAGAAACAGAAGAGGCAGAAGTAGCCGCAGAGCCTGATAAGTTTCTGGCTTCTTGTTTGTTATTAATATAGGAATGGCAGGGATTTGCAGTTTATGAGCCAATGCAATTTGTAGTACATGCAGCTTTTATTTGCTAATGGAGGATCGCATGCAAAAGCTTTGGCATCATCCTCCCCACCCCAGCACCAGGCAGAACTCAAAATGGAGACTGAGAAGTGCAAACAGCAGCTAAACAAGATTAAACATTCCATTTTTACTAGATAGTAGTTCTTACAAAAGTGTGCTGTGGTGCTAAAAATAATAACTGTATCTTGCCTTCCGTACGCCGCCCTGGAGAAATCCCCACAATATAATGGGCCACCTCTAAACTGCATGTAGTGCATGGGTGATGAAATCACTGTTCAAAATGTGATGTGGGGAGTTGTATGCAGTCCAGAAATATGCCGGAGAGGGGATGGCTGTGCAGTTCTTTGACATTCCACATTGTCATGTGTGTTTCCATGTCATCTACAGGAGGATGTAGTCAAAGCAGATTGTATCGTCACCCGTAGCGGCATCGAGGTAACTTCAGGAATGCAGAGTTTTCTGCAGCTTACAGGGAGGCAGTAATCCATGTGGATGCCTGCACAGCATCCTGTTGATTCCCCCATGAATTTTGACCTTATCACAAGTGCCGATAGCTCAAAACGTTTCCCATAGTAGGAACTCCAAGATGGATAATGTCATTTCGGGTAGGAGTGTATTTTCCAGACCCACCCACTCCACTCATAGATGTCTTGCTCGGTCATCATAAGCTTGAAAACCTGTCTGGTTTACACTGCTAGCTTGCCATTGGTAGCGTGGACTAGAAAGTCCGTTTGCCACTTAGGAACCTCCAGGATTGTTACATCCTCCAAAATGTGGAATGCCTGAAAGGACCGAGAGCCCTTAGGTAGCAAACCACAGCAACTTCACCTGCCTACCCCCACCAAGGCTAAAATGTTCTGCAATTTTTAAACAAATAGCATTGATAAATTTCACCATACTATTCTGTGATCAGGCTTTTCATGCTGGTTAACTAGCCATTATGTCCATGGAGCTTATGGGAATTTAAGCATTGCTCTGAGAATATACTGAAGCAGAGTTTTGCAAAGTATGATTTTTTGGTCTTGAGCTTCCACAGGCACTTTTCTTTGAAGATGTATTGAACCTTTTTTGAAGAACTTGTACAATAATGTGTTGTTTGATGTCTGTTTTCAGGGCCTTCCACCTTGGCAGCCCAATCCCTGTCCAGTCTGGGATTTTAAGCTATCACAGAGCAGTCAAAGCAGAAGCATAGCCATGACCAACTGATGGTAGACATCCTGGCTAGGGACCACAAGCAGGTACAAGCCCAAAGAGAAAAGAATTCATGGCAAGTGGAAGGGCACAGCTGGGCTGCAGAGCACAAGGAGAGAATCGCAGAACGTGAGGAGAGACGTGTAGTGCAGTTTCTGGAGCAGGGACTTTGCTTAAGAGAGGAAGTTAGAGTGAAACAGAAAGACCAGCTTGAGAGGCTGCTTGTGCTAATGGCCACAAGAGTTCAAGCTCCTTTTCAACCCTCACCATGCCCTGAGTCCCTGCTGCCATGGTACTGTGTTCTGCAGACCAGGAACACACTGGACAATCCCATGGGTGGGTGGCCCAGGACTGAACGCTAGTTATACAGGGCACGTGTCCCCCTTCCATCCTCCATAGCAATGCCAAGTGCATGTTAAACATGATGGAGAGGAAAAAGAGAATGAAAGGCCAGGGATAATCAGAAATAGGAGATTTGTTTGCTCTGGTTTCACTGTTCATTGTGTTGCACACTTTATTTTATTACTGGTTTGGGTGTTTTAATGGCAGCTGGCCTGCTTGACAATGCTTTCATGTTGTTTTTTTTGTAATATGGCCATGTTAGCAAATAAAGGCTTTTATTTAATTAAGAAAGTTTATTACCATCCCTGCATCAGATCAGATCATATATGTGTAGCTGAAAGACTAAAGATAAAGACATGATAAGGCACAACTGGGAAGCTGTATCAACATACAAGTTCTAGGTATATCTTTCCCAATCAGTCCGTTCTGAACGTCCACAGTTCCGTCACACCAGTGATCATTCCCCGCCCCACTGCATAAGTGGTTATCTCATCCATAATTAAAACTTAATGATGCTCACCTCCCATCTGTAGCTCAGAGCAATAGTACTTAATTTACAGTTAACATTGCTGTACTAATAAATGCTTAAATCTACCATTCTCCCTCTTCCATTGGTCCATGACAGTCCAAAATGTGGGCTGAGACAGGGTGTTGTCCCACTCCTCTCTCTTTTCGAGCTGCAAACTACTTAGAGAGCTGCTTGTGATCAAACACCTTGTGCGATTTATTGACAGTGTTCTCCCCATCACCCATTCAAACAGGTGTAGCTCTACATTTACAATAGCGCCCACTTAGCTCACTCAGCTAAGCAGAGCAAGACAGAAGGTGTTTTCCACCTGAGAGCTCTCTCCTGGGTCCCTGCTCTGACTCTCTCTTTCCCCTGAGCACTTTCTTCCTGTGTCTTTTCCACGTTCTGGGCAAATGGATTAATTGCCTTGCAGCACTCTGCAGCCCATCCCCAATCTACTAACCAGGCACAATTTTGTCCCTCACCTTTGGATTCAAAAAGATTATGAAGAGCACAGCAAGCCACAATAATGCAGACAACACTGATGACACTGGAATCCAAACAGTTCTGTAAACAGCGCCAGTGGGATTCCAATCTGCCAAATCCACATTCAACCCCCATTCTATCGCTGCTGAGTGTAAATAAACCCTCTTTGCCGAGGGAATTGGAGATCAGGGTATGGTTTCATAAGACGAGGCACAAGGGAGTCCCTAGAGAATAACAGTGGGGACAGTTACTCCATTTATGACAATGCCATGTAGTGGGAATCGTGTCCCAGCCTGTCTCCCTCTCCACAGAAAGCCCTGGCAACATGAACTTTCCCAATGCAGGCCACGTTGCCATCCATAAATCGGCCTCTGTGGTCAGCAAGGGCCTGCATAGCAATGGAGTAGTACCCTTTGCAGTTTATGCGCTATTGTTCCTTGCAGAGGGCAAATTATGGGCACGAGTCCCATCAGTGGTCCCAGTGGAGTTAGGCAACCCCACTCCCTCAAAGCCAGCAATTACTTCGGGGTTATTGCTTATGCCCAGCATCTTTGGATAAATCCCATGCCTGATTTCCTCAGACACCTTCGCCCCCATGATCCCCACAGTCAGTTTGCCAACACTAAACTGGTTAGTAAGAGACCTGTATCAGTCTGGGTAGGGTGACCAGACAGCAAGTATGAAAAATCGGTATGTGGGTGGGGAGTAATAGGTGCCTATATAACACTAAGCCCCAAATGTCAGGACTGTCCCTTTAAAATCAGGACATCAGGTCACCCTAGTCTGGGGTAGGCAGCTTCCAGATGGTTATAGCAACCCACTCTTGGACTGGCATGGCTGCCCCATGCATGTGTCCTGACACAGGAGGGTGGAGGAAAGCTACTCTCCAATCTCCAGAAATGTTGCTTTCTTCATGTGAAAGTTCTGGAACCACTGATGTTCATCCCAGGTCCCTATAACGATGTGATCCCACCAGTCTGTGCTTGTGGCCATGCTGCAGACGCTCCCGTCTATATAGGGGGCATCAGCAGCATACTAAGAGTTATGAGCAGCCAGTTCCAGTCTGCCATATCTGCATCCTCCTCCCCTTCTTCCTCCAACAGGAGCCTTCAATAGGTCAGAACGTGCTGCTGAAAAGTCCAGCAGGATCTCATGGGTGCTTTGCTCATTTCCTGCCACAAGAGTGAAAGCTGAAGTAGGACATGTTTTTCAAATGGCGACTGGTTGCTGGGAGCATGCAGTTCCAAAAGATGGCTTGGTAGGATGTGCTGGCAAGCGGCTGTCACTTCCTGTAAAGTGCTTCAGGAAGGGCAGTCATGCACACATTCTCACAGTGCACCACAAACAAAGGAGTAGAACAGCTACAGCTGGGGAAAGCACCTAGGAAGCTGGGAGTATGCTGGTTTGACTTGGGCCTGTGTTGTGCAGTTTGGCTGCATGAGGGCAGATGTGAGACCAGGGCCAGAAATTCGAAACCTAGGATCAATATTCAGTGTGGGTGCTCAAGAACAGGCTTACAAATACCGAGCTTGAGTCCCACAAACCTGGGCTTACATTACAGTGTAGACATACTCTTGGTCCATCTGAAGTCCCAATTCATAAAACAGGCCTAACTTCCCATCCTCACAGGCATTAAAGACTGGTGGGTGTTCAGACACTTTTGTAATGAGGGCCACATCAGTAGCTAAGATAGGTAGAGAAGTAAAGAAATAGATCTGAGTTATACCGATTTTAAAAAAATCTATGTGAACAAAATGTCACAGTTTGCAAAAGAATCCTCATGCTTAAAGATCTCATTCCATTTACACCTTGAGATACCACCTGGTAACCAAATAACTGGGCATTTTTCATCTTGATTTCTCATAAGGAAAATTCTGCCCACACCTCCTGAGATACATATGTCAATTGTGTACTAAGCATTTTCATACCATCCATGTGCTCGTTCTCTGCAACCTCTTTGGATGATGATGATGTTATGATAATACTGATGATAATAATAATGCTTTTAGCAATTACTGTAGCAGCATCAGAAGAAAAATAATGTCTTCATCCTAGAGATCCATGAGGAATAAGACAGTACAAGACAAACTATTCTCAATTTCCTGACACCTTTGTATCTGTCTTCTCTTAAATTGAACACACATCAGCTCAACTGGGTTGTGTGCTTGTTTACATTGAAAGTGCTCCTTTGGGGCTGAGCTGCAGGTCATCAGCTCAGTCCATCTGTGCTTACTCACTCATTTTACTACAGCAATACAATAAAGAGAACTTTTTTATTATTATTATTTTTTAGAAACAAAAGAAGATCTAACCTCTGACCTAACTATTGGTTTCAGCGATCCTTGCAGGTTACGGTAATAGTTTTCCCTCCTCTAATGTTGTATGGCAGCAAATATGGCAGGCGGACAGCTCGGCTTAACCTAGAAATCTTCGGTGAGCTTAAACACAAACAGGAACCCTACAAGAAGTGGAAACTTGAACAGATGACTAGGGAGGAGTATAAAAATATTGCTCAAGCTCCCAGGGGTGTAATCAGGAGTTGCAGCTAGCAAAGGATGTGAAGGGTAACAAGAGGGGTTTCTACAGGTATGTTAGCAACAAGAAGAAGGTCAGGGAAAGTGTGGGCCCCTTACTGAATGGGGGAAGCAACCTAGTGAGAGATGATGTGGAAAAAGCTGAAGTACTCAATGCTTTTTTTGCCTCGATCTTCACAGACCAGGTCAGCTCCCAGACTGCTGCACTAGGCAGCACAGTATGGGGAGGAGGTGAGCAGCCCTCAGTGGTGAAAGGCCAGGTTAAGGACTAGTTAGAAAAGCTGGACATGCACAAGTCCATGGATCCAGATCTAATGCATCCAAGTGTGCTGAGGGAGTTGGTGGATGTGATTGCAGAGCCATTGGCCATTATCTTTGAAAACTCATGGCGATCAGGGGAGATCCCAGATGACTGGAAAAAGGCAAATATAGTGCCCATCCTTAAAAATGGGAAGAAGGAGTATCCAGGGAACTACGGATTGGTCAGCCTCACCTGAGTCCCTGTAAAAATCATGGAGCAGGTCCTCCAGGATTCCTTTCTGAAGCACCCGATCAGGAACAGTCAACATGTATTCACCAAGTGCAAGTCATGCCCGACCAACCTGATAGTCTTCTATGATGAGATGACTGGCTCTGTGGATATGGGGAAAGCGGTGGACATGATATATCTTGATGTTATCAAAAGGTTTTGATATGGTCTCCCACAGTATTCTTGCCAGCACGTTAAAAAAATATGGGTTGGATGAATGGACTATAAGGTGGATGGAAAGCTGGCTAGATCATCGGGCTCAACGGGTAGTGATCAACAGCTCTATGTCTAGTTGTCAGCCAATATCAAGTGGAGTGTCCCAAGGGTTGGTCCTGGGGCCAGTTTTGTTCAACATCTTCATTAATGATCTGGATCAGGAGTAGGCAACCTATGGCACAGGTGCCAAAGGCGGCACATGAGCTGATTTTCAGTGGCACTCACACTGCCTGGGTCCTGGTCACTGGTCCAGGGGGCTTTGCATTTTATTTAATTTTAAATGAAGCTTCTTAAACATTTTAAAAACCTTATTTACTTTACATACAACGACAGTTTAGTTATATATTATAGACTTATAGAAAGAGACCTTCTAAGAATGTTAAAATGTATGACTGACACGTGAAACCTTAAATTAGGGTGAATGAATGAAGACTCGGCACACCACTTCTGAAAGGTTGCTGACCCCCGATATGGATAATGGGATGGATTGCACCCTCAGCAAGTTCATGGATGACACTAAACTGGGGGGAAAGGTAGATATGCTGGAGGGTAGGGATAGGGTCCAGAGTGGCCTAGACAAATTAGAGGATTGGGCCAAAAGAAATCTGATGAGGTTCAACAAGGACAAGTGAAGAGTCGTGCACTTAGACGGAAGAATCCCATGCACTGCTATGGGGTGGGGACGGACTGGATAAGCAGCAGTTCTGCAGAAAAGGTCCTGGGGACTACAGCAGACGAGAAGCTGGATATGAGTCAGCAATGTGCCCTTGTTGCCAAGAAGGCTAATGGCATATTGGGCTGCACTAGTAGGAACATTGCCAGCATATTGAAGGAAGTGATTATTCCCATCTATTCGGCACTTGGGAGGCCACATCTGGAGTATTGCTTCCAGTTTTGGGCCCTCCATTACAGAAAGGATGTGAACAAATTGGAGAGAATCCAGCGGAGGGAAACAAAAATGATTAGGGGGCTGGGGCACATGGTTTATGAGGAGAGGTTGAGTGAACTGGGATTATTTAGTCTGCAGAAGAGAAGAATGAGGGGAGATTTGATAGCAGCCTTCAATTACCTGAAGGGGGGTTGCAAAGGGGATGAAATTAGGCTATTCTCAGTGGTGGCAGATGGCAGAACAAAGAGCTTTAGAGTAGCAGCCATGTTAGTCTGTATCTGCAAAAAGAACAAGAGTACTTGTGGCACCTTAGAGACTAACAAATTTATTTGAGCGTAAGCTTTCATGGGCTAAAACCCACTTCATCGGATGCATAGAATCGAACACAGAGAAAGAAGATATTTATACATACAGAGAACATGAAAAGGTAGGAGTAGCCATACCAACTGTAAGAGGCCAATCAGTTGAGACGAGCTATCATCAGCAGGAGAGAGAAAAAAATCTTTGAAGTGATAATCGAGATGACCCATAGAAGGTCTGAGGATATTTTAACATGGGGAAATAGATTCAATTAGTGTAATGACCCAACCATTCTCAGTCTCTGTTCAAAACTAAATTAATTGTATCTAATTTGCATATTAATTCACGTTCAGCAGTCTCTCTTTGGAGTCTGTTTTTGAAGGTTTTTTGTTGTAAAATTGCCACCTTCAAGTCTGTCACTGAGTGGTTAGAGAGGTTGAAGTGTTCTCCCACTGGTTTTTGAATGTTATGATTCCTGATGTCAGATTTGTGTCCATTTATTCTTTTGTGTAGAGACTGTCTGGTTTGGCCATTGTATATGGCAGAGGGGCATTGCTGGCACATGATGGCATATATCACGTTGGTGAATGAGCCCCTGATGGCGTGGCTGATGTGATTAGGTCCTATGATGGTGTCACTTGAATAGATATGTGGACAGAGTTGGCATCGGACAAGGAATAATGGTCTCAAGTTGCAGGCAGGGAGGCCTTGGTTGGATATTAGGAAAAACTTTTTCACTAGGAGGGTGGTGAAGCACTGGAATGAGTTACCTAGGGAGGTGGTGGAATCTCCTTTCTTAGAGGTTTTTAAGGTCAAGCTTGACAAAGCCCTGACTGGGATGATTTAGTTTGGGTAGGTCCTGCTTTAAGCAGGGGGTTGGGCTAAATGACCTTCTGAGTTCTCGTCCAACCCTAATCTTCTATGATTCTATGTTAGAACTGGCATTGGCATAGAACTGCATGGATTAGCCCCCCAATTTATGACTGATGTGGGGGAGATTTTATTTCATTATAATCTTAAATGTTGATGAAAATTTTTTAGATGAAAAATCTTGAATGTGAAATGAAAGCCCTCTTTCTTTCACTTTGTTATTTTTCCCTGCATTTTCCAGTGGGAAAAAAAGGTTTAAAAATATGAGAGTGTATTTTCCCTGTAGCAAATTTAAATAAATAAAATTTGAGGAAACAAATATGTTACATTCATTTATTGATTTTATTCCTTTTCTTTGCTTACGCTTTTCCACTCAACTCTGGTTTCTAAGCCCAGCTCTTTCTATTACATATACATTTTTTCTAACTACAGAACAACTATAGTGTGCCCTGTGCTTAGACGGTAACATATTCAAGGACTATGTGTTTATTAATTATTTGGATTACGATAGTATCTGGGTGCCCTAGTCCAGGACCAGCACCTGGACCATGTATTGTACAAACAAGAAGAAAGTCAGTCCCTGCCTCAAATACTAGACAATATAAATAATTTTATTTGTACTCTGTTTTGGTGTCTAGAAGTTCCATCCAGGGACTGGGCAATTACTGTTCTAGGCACTGGGATAGATATTTAAGAAAAAGATGGTCCTTCCCCCAAAGAATTTACAACAAACAGGCCCAAACTTGATCCCATGGGAGTCCATAGGAATATTGCCATTGACGTTAATGCAGGAGTTCTCAAACTGGGGGTTGGGACCCCTCAGGGGGTCACCAGGTTCTTACATGGGGGGGGTCAAGAACTGTCAGACTCCACCCCAAACCCCACTTTGCCTTCAGCATTTATAATGGTGCTAAATATATTAAAAATGTTTTTAATTTATAAGAAGGGGTTGCACTCAGAGGCTTTCGATGTGAAAGGGGTCACCAGTACAAAAGTTTGAGATCCACTGCTTTAACGGGAGTAGGATCCAACCCTAATTAATTTTCCTCTGTGTTTGGAAAGCACTCAGAAAAGTGTGAGCTCTATCACAGTCTAAATCATTGTCATCATTATCAACAACATAAACCAGCTGCATTTTATGCTGTGCACTAAATGTTAGGCTGCACATAATCAAACTAAGTGTAACTTGAGTATTAAAAAAAATCACAACAAAAATATATTCTCCTATTTTAGTTATTTCTTTAAAAAAATTACAGACACATGCAGCATACAGTATAAGAAATGAGGAAATGCAATTTGAATGAAGAATTCCCAATATGTTCTTCACAATTCCAATTTTACAGGGTCCTTGTACATGTAGTTGTATTTAAATTGTGCTGATTTACATTAGCTGAGCATCTGACCCAGTGACTTCAGACCCAGGGGTTCAGAAGAACAATCCTGCAATGGCAGGGGATGGAACAAATAACTTAAAAGCTCTTTTCTCTCAAGTCTTTATGAGTCCATGTGAACCATTTTCATGGTTTCAATTCACTTGTGCAAAAATTCAAGCAAAACCTAGTTTGCCTATTTTGATGTGCAAGCCACGCACAACCACTGTTTGGTTTAGTTTCACTTGAAATCATAACTTGACCCAGAGTGGCTAAGCTCAAGATCATGAAGTTTGGAAAACTTCTGGAGAAAAATGGAGGCCTAATTTTTCCTACACGAAAGTCAGCAGGAGGCTGATTTTGGTTTATACAGAAACGGAAACCAGTGATGTTTCACCGTATTTCTGGTTTCATTACAAAGGTTTTGCGCAGCTCTGGGTCTTCTATCCATGATATTATGCTATATCATATCATGATAGTTGTGATACATCATTATATTGCAGCATAATGTGCATAAACAAGATGTTTTCATGTCTCAAATGTCTAGCCATCCAGCCACCTCAGAACCCATATTGTCCTGTGATAATCAATAGGAAGGATTGTCCTCCTCATCAGGTCCACAAGTCAGTAGCACTTCAAGAAATATTGTCTAGTGATTAAGGTCAAGAGAGTAAAGTGATCTGGGGTTTATTCTATGATCTTCTGGGTATGCGCTATATGATATTTGACACAATTTCGTCTTTGTAAGTAGAAGATAACACTTACTGACCTGATAGGATGGTTATGAAGCCTAATTTAGTGAGGTGTGAAAAGCGCTGTGAGATCCTTTGATGGAAAATGCAGAAGTGCAGCATAAAACGTTCAGATAAACTTCCTTGCCACAAACACAAAGTATTTGGTCTGATTCCTTCCACCCCACACTTTGAGCCCCTTCTCATCTTCGCAGTCCTTTACAAATATTAACTAGTTAATCCTCACACCACGACTTTAAGATAACTAATAAACATCATCTTTGTTTTACACGCAGGAAAGCTGAGGTAGAGTTGGTTGAATGACTTACCCAAGAAAACAGAGAAACTCAGAATTGGAGCCAGAATTAGAACACGTCATATGTTCATTATGTGAGAGCACACTTTCCTGACAACATAATGAGGCATTAGCACTCACCAGATGTCTAACCTTACTCCAATGATGGCTTTGAGGGCACTTCTCACCGTGGCCCGAATTCACCTCTGGATGTTTTCAGGGTTGGTTAGTCACTTTCCAACTCTGTCACTAGCCTTTTCAGAACAACATAGTTCATCCCAACCCCCACAGAAGCTCCAAGGATGCCATTAATGGCTAGCACTCCTACCCAAGACTTCAGGGGTGTCATGAGCTGTTGGAAGGTGCTTGATGTAGGTGCTCTACATAATACATATGTGTGCTTGTGTGACTCGCCATTGCCAGTCAGAGGATACAAGTCTGTTATATGTGACTCCTTTAAGACTCATGCCTTTTAGCTTTGGAGGTGCCTGCTTCAGTCCCCATCACACTTGCATGTTGACCTAACTGCTGTTCTGTTGGAAGGTAGTTTGGAAAGTCCCGAAATAATATGCTATTTGGTTTGCCTGCTTGTTCCAAAACTGAGAGCAACTAAGAGAAGGCACAGAAATGAACGTTTCAGTTTTTATGATAGGCTCAAGAGTTACCCTATAGACATTGAGAGTTTTTCTTTAAGAGAGAATGAAGATGTTTTCCTATGTACCAAACACCCATGGAGGGGAGGCGTTCCAGAAACATTTTAAAGTCAGTCTTGGAGCTGGGAACAGGGTGGTGCAGCGAACAGAAAAGAGGAGGGAAAGAGAAAGTGAAGAGATTAATTAGATAATTATTTCAATAAAGCCAATGCCATAATCTACACCAGATGTTTGGAATTCCATGGACAATCTCTCAGTTGGGGAGGTATGGGTGTGTATATGTGCATGTGCGTATGTTTACCTCTCCACTCTGGGGATACACTGCAGTGGGCAGTCCGCCTCCCAGACAGATTTGCACTAGCTGAGCTTGAGCTAGCATGCTAAAAATAGGAGTGTGAATGTTGTGGCTTGGGGCAGCTAAGGCTCTGTAACTGACCCGATCCTCTGGATCTGAGCTTGAATGGCTAGGCTGAGCCACTGCCAGTGCCAAAATGGCCATGCTGCTATTTTAGTGTGATAGCTCAGGTTGAACTAGCATGAGTCCATCTACCCAGGCTGGGAGGCTCATTGCCAGCTGCAGTATAGACTTATCCTCTGTGCCTAATTTCCCCTTTCCCAAGAAGTTAGTGGAGTGGGGATAACTCAGTGGTGTGCGCATTGCTCTGCTAAACCCAAGGTTGTGAGTTCAGTCCCCAAGGGGGCCATTTAGGGATGTGGGGCAAAAATCTGTCTAGGGATTGGTCCTCCTTTGAGCAGCGGGTTGGACTAGGTAACATGAGGTCCATTCCAACCCTGATAGTCTGTGATAAAAGACAGAGCCCTCCTAAAATATCCCTTAGATTCTGTTTCTGATCTCAGTTAGACTGGCATAAACACAGTGTGACCCCACTGAAGTCAATAGCGTTATTTCTGGTATATTTTGAAGATACTAAAATTGAAATCTGGCCTTATCTCTGTGCAAATACTCTGTTCCCAAAAGAGCACAAATGGGCACAAACACTCATAGGGCCAGATTCTGATCTCAGTTACACTTGCATAAAAAAGAGTAACGCTACTGCAGTAAATGGTGGTACATAATAGAAGAACAATTAAGCCAAAATAGCTTTAACAGAGCTACTCCAAATTTAAACTGATGTAAATAAGAGCAGAATCTGGCCAGCAGTCTATTTCATTTCTACATCTATATAGGCCAGAAGGAACCAATTCTGGAGAGTCTTTCCTCTCTTTAATGCAATACTCTGAAGAGATAAGGTGAATAGAAAGCTGGCTAGATCACTGGGCTCAACAGGTAGTGATCAACGACTCCATGTCTAGTTGGCAGCCGGTATCAAGCAGAGTGCCCTAGGGCCAGTCCTGGAGCTGGTTTTGTTCAATATCTTCATTAATGATCTGGAGGAGGGCGTTGACTGGACCCTCAGCAAGTTTGCAGATGACACTAAACTGGGAGGAGTGGTAGATATACTGGAGGGTAGGGATAAGATACAGAGGGACCTGGACAAATTAGAGGATTGGGCCAAAAGAAACCTGATGAGGTTCAACAAGGACAAGTGCAGAGTCCTGCACTTAGGACGGAAGAATCCCATTCACTGTTACAGACGAGGGACCGAATGGCTAGGAAGCAGTTCTGCAGAAAAGGACCTAGGGGTTACAGTGGACAAGAAGCTGGATATGAGTCAACAGTGTGCCCTTGTTGCCAAGAAGGCTAATGGCATTTTGGGCTGTATAAGTAGGGGCTGTCATAAACAGAGTGTTAAGGGTTAATGTCTCTTATACCTGTAAAGGGTTACAAGCAGGAAACTGGACACCTGATCAGAAGACCAATCAGAAGACAAGAAGGAAGTTTGGGTGTGAGTTCTTTGTTCTTTGTTCTTCTCTCGAAGGGTCTGAGAGAGACCAGACATTACTACAGACTCTCTAAGTTTCTTTTCAAATAGAAGGTAAAAACCAGGCGGTTTAGGCTTTTTAATTGTTTTACTCTATTTGCAATTGTGGATCTGGCTGGCTAACTTTTATATGTGTAGTTGCTGGGAATATTTTGATTTGTATTGGTACTGGGGGGAAAGTCTCTCTCTGGTATTTGTAAGCTATAGGACCCTGTATATTTACATCTTGAAATTACAAAGATAACTCTTTACTTTTTCTTTCTTTTATTAAAAGATTTCTTTTTAGAGAACCTGATTGATTTTTTCTTGTTTCCCTTGTTTTATCCCAGGGGATTGGGATAACTCAACAGGACTGGTGGGGGAGACGGGAGGAGGGAGAGATAGAATCTCTCTCTGTTTTCCTTGAATCTGTTTGCCTCTTTGTGAGAGGGAAGGGAGATGCTTCTCTGTATAGTGATTTTAGAGGTTGGATCAGTATCTCTCAAAATAGCCCAGGGAGGGAAATTCTGGGAGGGGGAAAGGTGGGGGAATGGCTTATTTCTCCTTGTTTTAAGAACCCAAGGGATCTGGGTTCTTGGGGACCCCAGGGAAGGTTTGGGGGGACCAGAGGGTATCAGGCCTTGAAAAATTCCTGATTGGTGGCAGCATATCAGACCTAAGCTGGTAATTAAGCTTAGGAAAACTCATGCTAGTACCCATATTTTGGACGCTAAGGTCCAGAACTGGGAAGGAATGCTATGACAGGGGCATTGCCAGCAGATCGAGGGATGTGATCATTCCCCTCTATTCGACATTGGTGAGGCCTCATCTGGAGTACTGTGTCCAGTTTTGGATCCCACACTACAAGAAGGATGTGGAAAAATTGGAAAGAGTCCAGCGAAGGGCAATAAAAATGATTAGGAGGCTGGAGCACATGACTTATGAGGAAAGGTTGAGGGAACTGGGATTGTTTAGTTTACATAAGAGAAGAATGAGGGGGGATTAGATAGCTGCTTTCAACTACCTGAAATGGGGTTCCAAAGAGGATGGAGCTCGGCTGTTCTCAATGGTAGCAGATGACAGAACAAGGAGCGATGGTCTCAAGTTGCAGTGTGGGAGGTTTAGGCTGGATATTAGGAAAAACTTTTTCACTAGGAGAGTGGTGAAGCGCTGGAATGGGTTACCTAGGGAAGTGGTGGAATCTCCTTCCTTAGAGGTTTTTAAGGTCAGGCTTGACAAAGCCCTGGCTGAGATGATTTAGTTGGGGATTGGTCCTGCTTTGAGCAGGGGGTTGGACTAGATGACCTCCTGAGGTCCCCTCCAACCCTGATATTCTATGATGGTATGATTCTATGTGTGTTTGGGCATCCATTTTGGCTGATGAAGACTAAGCTAAGAACCTCCTATGTGACCAAGGATAAATTAATATCATGGCTACAGCTTTTATGCCTTAAAAAGATATTTTAAGTATTGGCTTCCTATTGTCAGTGAAGCCACATGGAATTTACCAGTTTCATAAAGGCAAAAAAGGGGTGGCCCACCGGTTAGGACATGAACCTAGGGGAGATCTGGGTCCAGTTCCCAGCTCTGCCGACTTGACACTGGGCAGGTCACTTAATCTCTCTTTGCCTCAGTTGCTCATCAATATATAGGAAATACAAGCATTTCCCTACCTCACAGGGTTGCTCTTGGGATAAACAGGTTAATGACTGTGTGGTGTTCAGATACTATGGTGATGAAGGCATAACCTGAGATAACACGCTTTTTTATATTGTTTTTTCACTGAAGTATTACAAGGCCATCATGGAGATGTTGCACTTTTGTTTTATTTGCTGTACATTGTCTGTTTTCATAATGCAAAGCTCAAGCACAGATTTTACTGGTAAAGGACGGGCATTGATGTCTTGACCAATTATCATCATTACAGGTGGTGGGAAAAAAAAAGAAACATTTAATTGAAAAGTTTTCTCAGGTTTTTTCCAATACCCTCCACCTCCAATTTATGAAATGTTTGTAAATTCCATAAAATGTTGACCTACTAAACAGCTGGCTGAAAATATTGTCAAAATTCACTGAAATACTGGCCACTTTTATTTCCCTGGTTGTGTGTAGGGCAAGGAGGTTATACAGTTTTTCTGAATTTTGAAATTTCATTAACATTTAAAAATAGGCAAGTAAGTCCTAATCCTATTTGGGCTGATAAGTATCTTAATGGGGATGGGTGTATTTTGCCTGACACAATATGAAATGGCAATAACAAGGGGGGAGGGAGAGCTCAGTGTTTTGAGCATTGGCCTGCTAAACCCAGGGTTATGACTTCAATCCTTGTGGGGGCCATTTAGGGAACTGTAAAAATCTGTCTGGAGATTGGTCCCCTTTAAGCAGAGGATTGGACTAGATGACCTCCTGAGGTCCCTTCCAACCCTGATATTCTGTGAGAGGGAAGACCCAACATTTATCAATGACCAGATCAAGCTTTTGTTCAGCCGCCTCAGCATAGGATGTAGGCTAGCTGCTCTACCCCAAAGCCCCAAGCAGGAATTAGGGCTCACAAAGCAGTCAGGGAGTTGGGCCCACTCTGCAGAAAAAGATGGCAGAAAGCATTAATTTCCCTGGGCAAATTTCCTGCAGCTGACAGCCATGGGGCTCCCCTCTGTGGATTCACAGGCGGTTTGTCATGTGGGGGAGGGAGGGCCACACTAGTGCATCTCCCCTGACAGCACCTCCTGCTCCCCTGGTCTACTTCTAAATGTCCCCTCCTTACCCACACACCTCTGCTTCTGTCAGTTCATCCAGCCAAATCCAACACACATCAAATCCTCATGTTCTCTGAATCCCATCTCCATAATGACCCCACCCACAGACCCACTCCCCCGATGTTCTCATGCCCCTTCACAGTCTCTTCCTCTGCAATGTGCACACCCACAGACCCACTCCTCCTGGTCTCCTCATTCCCCCATAGTCCTGTGTCCATACTGACCCCTCCAGCCACAAATCCATTCACCCTCAGGTCCTTTTACCCCTCCCCCAAATCCCCTCTCACAACATAATTCCTCACAAGTATTCACAAAGCCTTGGAAAAGCATTAAACAGGCATGTTCTACTCTGCATGTTATCAATACAGATCTGTTCTCACCTTGTCCCCTTTCCCTCCCCATCCCTTCCCCCAGCACAGCTACACAAGCCAAAAAAATGTACATTCAACTTCTGCTCTGATCCTTTTATAAGGTGCTATGTTACACACAGTATTTACTTTGCTTACAATAAAAATAGTTATATGCAGCTACCAACTCATCACAGGCCAGTTCCTGCTTCTAATGAGGTCAGGGTGAGTTCTGCCATAGACTTCACTGTGAGATGGATTGGATCCTGTGTGTGTGTGTGTGTGTTGGGGGGCAAGGGAGGAATTCACAGTGGCTGTGTGAACGAGCCCCTTCTGACTTGTTTGAACATATGGCCCCCCCACAAATCAATATGTAAATAGAGCTAAGGCATTCCAAATAAGCATTGTATCACTCTCAAATGAACTGGAACAAAGTGTAAGGTGTAAATTAAGCTAGCAGATGGCCCATTTTCTTATACCTTCTGGCTAGTTGCTTTTCTTGCTCCCTTCCTCTTTTCTAACCCTTTGTTGTGTGCATTATTCCAACTCAGGCACCTTTAGAGTCTAATTCTGATCACAGGGACAATACAGTAAATCCAGAATTATTCAGTAACTAAAGTTAGAATCTGGTCCTCACACCCATTTAAATTCAGTGAGCCCATTTCAAAAGTGACCCATAGAGTGCACGTGTAGGGAGGTGGTGGAATCTCCTTCCTTAGAGGTTTTTAAAGTCAGGCTTGACAAAGCCCTGGCTGGGATGATTTAGTTGGGGTTGGTCCTGCTTTGAGCAGGGGGTTGGACTAGATGACCTCCTGGGGTCCCTTCCAACCCTGAGATTCTATCATTCTAATGTTTTTGATTGTAGTCAATCCTGTACTCTGACCTCACATCCTACTCTTCTAACTTCCTCGTATGTCTTAAAATTATTCTACTTCATCTGCCAAAGAACCCTCATCTCTACTGCCTCCAGCCTTCTGATGTCTCTCCTTTAATGCAGCTGCTTCCAGACCAGAGAGCAATACTATTAGTACACTGGTTTGATACATCTTCACTCTGGTAACCAAATTGAATGTTTTCATCAGTTCACAATTTTGTCAGCTTCTGCTCAGCACTTACGGCTAAGGCTCATCTCCTTTTAACCTCATCCTCCTTTAAAGGGCCAATGGAGAGAGTGTTGAAATGTAGTAGTGGTGAAGTTGTAGAACAAGTAGACTATTATGTGTACCTAGGAAGTTTGATTAGCACTGATGGTTCCACCAAGGATGACTGTGTGGGAGAGGTGGATTCCAGTACTGACTGATTGATTGTAACGTTGTTGCAGCTGCATTTGATTTATGATTATGTTTACATCATACACACCGAGAGAAGTTAGTATTTTCATATCTTTTATTTCTTTGTGGAAGGTTGCAATGTAACACTACTTCTAGTCTTAGAATCCAGAATGATAACAGAGAGTAACCAAAACCACATAGGCTGCACTCTAAAACTCACTCCTTCCTTGCTCTGGACTGGCTCTTTCCAAACTAACTCTTGTTGCATGCTTCCTTAAAGAGTCACCTAGCCTGCAAACAGGACCAGGAAGCCCCTCCCCCTTTAAAGTAACATTTTGTCGTTCCACCAGAGTCCTCAATACACCTCAGCAAATTTGTAGGTATAAGGTACACTGCAAAGAACATGACATACATAAGTTGGGGGATTTTTATTTAGATGGAGAGTTGGGTGGAAACGAATCTTCTGTTTTGTGAGAAATTCCATGATTTCAAAAAAAATGTTCTGAAACAGAATGAAACCAAAAAACTTCAAAACTTCCCATGAAACAAAATTCTGGAAACAAATTAAAAAGTTATATTTTGGGTCAGTCAAAACATTTTGTTCAATAAAACTGAAATCTCATTCCAATTCTGACATTGTCAGTTGCTTTCTAAAAATGTTACTCTAAGAGGGTCAGCCACCTCCATGACCAGCAGTCACCCAGAGGGCGAATAGCTCAGTGGTTTGAGCATTGACCTGCTAAACCCAGGAATGTGAGCTCAGTCCTTGAGGGAGTCATTTGAAGATTTATTTAGGGGTTGGTCCCACCTTAAGCAGGGGGTTGGACTAGATGATCTCCTGAGGTCCCTTCTAACCCTAATATTTCTATAACCCTCTGGCACCCAAACTCTATCCCCTCTTCAAAACTGCATAGTGGCTTCTCTTTGGGTTAACATGAGCCCTGTTTGGGGCTGGTTTGATAACAAAACAAAAACCATCCTCAAGGTCTGAAAACCATCACCACAACAAAGAAGTTCATACTTAGCTCTGGTGACTTCTACCATAACTAGAGCTCTTCTTATGCCCCCATCTGTTCTCTCAGTCAGTCCTTCCAGCTATTCTTAGCTGGAGCCCAGCTGTCTGGTTAGGACTAGGCTTTCCCACAACAGCTTCCTGCTCACTGAACTCTGGCCTTCAAACTCTCCTGATGGCGAGAACTTTTCTACTCCCTGACCCTCTCTCTGCAGCTTCCTGCTGTCCTTTATAGTGGAATCACCTGGTCTAACGCAGGTGAGCCTCTTTAGTAATCAGGGTTGGCTAGCCCCAGGCCCTCCAGCCTCTGAGGGGCAAGCCACCTTGTTACAGTCACAATAGAAAACAAAAGCAATTTCAAATTTAAAAGTCATTTTGAAATGACAAATTGAAACATTCTATTCCAGAATTAAAATGTGTTTTTCTCTTTTTTCCCCTGAAAGAAAATTTCTTCAAAATTGACACATTTCCACAAAACCTTTTGCTTTTGACAAATCAGCATTTTCTAATGGTAAAACATACCATTGGAAAATTCCTGACCAAATCTATTTAAATCGCAGAAGAGTCAGCTCACCATTTCATCCTTTGGAGTGGGGCAGGGGACTTCAAAAAGACATCTTAAAAAAATTAATATCCTGTCGGGAATTCACCAACATTAAAGAATCCCACATCACAGCAATAATTTGACCAGATAATATGGTCATTACAGATTCAGCTTTACTTTGCCCACATAATTTTTACAGAGATAAGAAAACTTCCCTTTGCCAAATACCAAAAAGGATCAGCACAACAGGTAATACAGCTCTGTGTAGTGGATATATCTGATGAGTTCACTGAGGAACTTATAAGTTTCAGATTTTTACTGGCATCATTCCACCTCTGTTATCCTCCTCCTTGTCTGCTTCATGGCAGCTATTATCATAGGATTGGAAGGGACCTAAGGAGGTCATCTAGTCCAACCGCCTGCTCAAAGCACAACTAAATTATCCCAGCCAAAGCTTTGTAAACCCTGTCCTTAAAAACCTCTAAGGATGGAGATTCCACCACCTCCCCAGGTAACCCATTCCAGTGCTTCACCACCCTCCCAGTGAAAAAAGTTTTTCCTAATATCCAACCTAAACCTCCCCCACTGCAACTTGAGGTCATTATTCCTTGTTCTGTCATCTGGTACCACTGAGAACAGCCGAGCTCCATCCTCTTTGGAACCCCCCTGCAGGTAGTTGAAGGCTGCTATCAAATCCCCCCCTCACTCTTCTCTTTTGCAGACTAAATGATCCCAGTTCCCTCAGCCTCTCCTCATAAGTCATGTGCTCCAGCCCCCTAATCATTTTTGTTGCCCTCTGCTGGTCTCTTTCCAATTTTTCCACATCCTTCTTGTAGTGTGGGGCCCAAAACTGGACACAGTACTCCAGATGAGGCCTCACCAATGCCGAATAGAGGGGAAAGATCACGTCCCTCGATCTGCTGGCAATGCCGCTACTTATACAGCCCAAAATGCTGTTAGCTTTCTTGGCAACAAGGGCACACTGTTGACTCATATCCAGCTTCTCATTCACTGCAACTCCTAGGTCCTTTTCTGCAGAACTGCTGCCTAGCCACTCGGTCTCTAGTCTGTAGCAGTGCATTGGATTCTTCCGTCCTAAGTGCAGGACTCTGCACTTGTCCTTGTTGAACCTCATCAGATTTCTTTTGGCCCAGTCCTCTAATTTGTCTAGGTCCCTCTGTATCCTATCCCTACCCTCCAGCATATCTACCACTCCTCCCAGTTTAGTGTCATCTGCAAACTTGCTGAGGGTCCAGTCCATGCCATCCTCCAGATCATTAATGAAGATATTGAACAAAACCGGCCCCAGGACCGACCTTTGGGGCACTCCGCTTGATGCTGGCTGCCAACTAGACATGGAGCCGTTGATCACTACCCGTTGAGCCCAGTGATCTAGCCAGCTTTCTATGCACCTTATTGTCCATTCATCCAGCCCATACTTCTTTCATTGCCAGCAAGAATACTGTGGGAGACCATATCAAAAGCTTTGATCAAGTCAAGGTATAACACATCCACTGCTTTCCCCTCATTCACAGACCCAGTTATCTCCTCATAGGAGGGAATTAGGTTAGTCAGGCATGACTTGCCCTTGGTGAATCCATGCTGACTGTTCCTGATCACTTTCCTCTCCTCTAAGTGTTTCAGAATGCTTACCAGCGTTAACCTTCTGCCTTTCTCTATGGACTGAAGTCCTTTCTGTGAAAGCAGATAATTCTGTTTGGAACTCTAGTAGTTCCATAAGGCATTTTTAGTGGATTGGAGGGAGGTTTTGTTTATATATGGATTTATCCAAATCCAATTAAGGTCAATGGGGATAATATCATTGACTTCAATAGGAGCTGGATCTAAACCATAATTAAGTGTGTAAGAACAGCCGTGCTGGATGAAACCAATGGTCCATCTATCCCAGTATCCTGTATTCTGACAGTGGCCAGTGCCAGATGCTTCAGAGGGAATGAACAGAGCAGGGCAATTATTGAGTGATCCATCCTCTGTCATCCAATCCCAGATGCTGGCAGTTGGCGGTTTAGGGTCAACCAGAGTATGGGTTTGCATCCCTGACCCATCTTGTCTTATAGCTAAGGATAAGATTTTGTCATTGAGGTCACGGACCCATGATTTTCATAGACCTTGATGACATTTTCTGTTTAGCTCCATCCCCTAGGGTGTTAGGGGCTCGGCTGCTCCCAGCCACTGGTGGTGATGGTGGCCTCACAGCTTTGAGCCTCTGTCCCTGGAGCTTCAAGGTTCCACTGTGAATGGCAGGGGCCCGGAGCTGTCAGCTGCCACCACAGGGAGTGGAGGGTTGGAGCTGCTAGTCCTCCCCATCTGTCAGTCAGCCCCCCATTTAATTTTTAGTAAAAGTCACAGACAGGTCGTGGCCTTCTGTGAATTTTTGTTTATTTCCCATGACCTGTCAGTGACTTTTACTTAAAATAACCTTGACAAAATCTTAACCTTACTTATAGCCATTGATGTACCCATCCTTTATGAGCTTACCTATTTTGGTTTTCTTTCTTTCTTTCTTTCTAATGCCGTTACACTTTTGGCCTTCACAACATCCTCTGGCAATGAGTTCCAGAGGTTGACTGTGCATTGTGTGAAGTAGTTTACTTATGTTTATTTTAAACCTGCTGCCTATTTCTGGAAAGACCCAAAATCGAAGTGAAGAAGTGTCTGCAGTCTTGTGTTAATCCATTCCAGTTTATTTTTTAAAAAGACTTATTTCCTAGTTTAACATTCTTAGCCCTGTATATATGTTTTTCCTCTCCCACTCACAGATGTGGCATTTTTCAGAATGAGGGTGGGTGTCTGGAGCATCCAAAAGCATCAATTTTCCCCCAAAGCACAGAAAGGAACATAAGTACTCAATAAAATGTAAAACAGAAAAGAATGTCTCTAACATGTACAGCACAGGATGCAGTATATCAAATCTATTGAGCGCTGCATGAGACCTGTTCTCCAACAAACAAACAAACACCCTGTAAAGATAAAGAGTTGTTCATTTATGTTTTTGGATAGAATAACTGAAGAGGTCTGTGAAATGTCTCTGCTTCTCAAAATGTAAAGCTAATAGGTAGGTTCTGCAGCCCTGACAAACTTTTCCTAAGCCCTGATCCTGTTATTTATTTTAGTGCCTAGGAACACCAATCCAGAATCAGCCTCCATTGTGCTAGCTTCTCTACAGAGAGAGAACAAAGAAAGGTTACAGTCAAAGGGCCAGATCCCCAGCTGGTGTAAATCAACAGAGCTCCATTGAAGTAATCGCTTCCCGCATTTAATCTGGTACCACTAGAGCATTAGGAGACAGGGGACCTTCCCTGTGTTCTCCATCCACATTGCACCTAGCTCTGGGGCCCAAGATAAGGAGGAAAAAGTTCTGTGCATTGTCCCACACCTTGCACAGGGGCACGCCACATTGTGATCCAACCTAATACAGGTGAGTGGGAAGTCTCCGTGTTACACACACTTACACCATTTTATCCCACAGGGAAAGCCCTGTCCTGCAATCATATCCTGGAAGGTAATTTGCTGTGAAAGATGGCATGTGTCTTCACATAGGGTGGTGGGGAGTATTTTGCTGGGATTGCCTGTGTTATTTTATTATGAAAAAGTATGAACTAATGACAGGACTATTACTGCTGCTTGCAGGCTGAGTCTATTTGTTTTGGTTTGCAGCACTGTCCTGTGAGCCAAACAGTTTGATCACCCGATGCCTCTGGAGCTGCTTTTGCCTCTGAAAGCGTACCCGCTAGCGTAACATCCTCCAGTTATTATGAAATACCCTTTTCAAAAACAGCCTTTATTAAACCATTGCCTAACCGGGAAATTGAAACCAAATTGCTAATCAGCTTATGCTATCCAGGCCATCTGTACAGGGTGTCTCTTGGGATTTCATTAGTCTGTAAGGAACTCATCTACCGACCACTGAAATCAGAGGGAGTTTTGCCATTGACTTTAATGGGCATTGGATCATGTCCGGAGTGCTGTTTCAATGGGTACATCTACACTACAAAGTGTGGGGACTGTCTCAGAGCCCTGGTCAATTGACTTAGGCTCACACAGCTCACACTACATGGCTACAAATAGCAGTGTCGACTTAGGCTAGGGCTGGGGCCTGGGCCATACAATCTACACTGATATTTGTAGCCATGTAGCATGAGCCCAGCTCTCTTGACCCAGACTGAGAGACTCAATGCTGCAGGGTTTTTTATTTTATTTTGCTGTGCAGATGTACCCAATGATAGCAACCTAGTATGAAGATACCAGATTTCTTCTCTATACAGTTTTCTTGTTTGCATGGATTTTCTCTGTAGTGTGTCAAATGTGAACTGATAAACACAGTGGGGCCAGATTCTTCTATATCTCATGTAGCTATATACCCCCAGTGGGTGTCAAATGCTACCAGAACAGAATAATATTCACATTGATGAATGTGACAACACAAGATATAGTGTAACTGAGAATCACACCCAAGAAATGCAAATAATAGAACAATTTGCTGTAAGAGGTAAGTGCACAGCTCTGTGTGTTCTCTACAGCCACCCTCCAAAAATTACCTCCCTTTATGATACTTTTGCAATGACACTTCCATGGTTATTTGGTGTTATGCTGAGTGTTTTGCTTAGTAGAGCTCCAGGCCTGCATCAAGCATCTTGTAAATGGACCCAGGCTCATCCCCAGGAGCTTGAGTCACATGGAGTTCAATGTAGGGTTGGGAAATAACAGGTGGCACATGTTTTCAGTTGTTTATAACTTTTCCAAACTAGCCCTTTTAGACTGAAATTTTCTGTGCCAGGTGTCTGCCTCAGGCCCGTGTGTGTGTGTGTTTAATTTTAGTAAAAACAGTTCAGGTTGAAGCTCTAGTATCTCCAAGCTTTGAAATGGGGACTGAAAGTTTGTCAGGAGCAGGGGCGGCTCCAGGCCCCAGCACGCCAAGCGCATGCTTGGGGCGCCAAGCCTTGGGGAGTGCTCTGCCGGCACCGCGAGGGTGGCAGGCAGGCTGCCTTCGGTGCTTGCCTGTGGAGGGTACTCTGGTCCCACAGCTTTGGAGGACCCTCTGCAGGCAAGCCTGCGGGAGATCCTCCGAAGCTGTGGGACCAGCGGACCCTCCGCAGGCAAGCCACCGAAGGCAGCCTGCCTGCCGTGCTTGGGGCGGCAAAATGCCTAGAGCCGCCCCTGGTCAGGAGGATTGCCCTGGTGCCAGGGATGTGTTATTTGCCATCTTTGTAAAACGTTAAACACATTTGACCCAAGCCTCTGACAATCCAAGTTTGCACATGCTCAATTCAGACTTGTTAGAGTTTGGAGGCTAACGTTTCCAAGGATTATGTTTGCCCTGAGCATGCTTCATCACAATGTTGCAAGGGCTAAGAAGGACTTTCCTGGCAATTGTTCCTCCTGGCTAGCAAAGTCTGATGCCTTACCAAGCACCAGAACTGAGAGCAGGGAAGGTGTCTTTCCTGTGCTCTCAAGGTTCCTTCTGCTAATGCCCAGGCAGTGTAGGAGATAATGAGGAACAGCCTAACTAGAATGCAGAGGGGTGAGGAGCAGGGCTTGGTGGGCTGGCAAGAGGATGATTGGAACAAGGAGTGGGACATGGCAGGTAGTAACTGGGACTGTGGAGGAAGATTTGAGACATGGCTAAAGGAGGACTGGGACTAGCCCAAAGAGGGATGAGAGGCAGAAGATATCAATCTTGGATGAGACAGGTCCAGACGGATCTGTGCTCACTACAGAACATTCCCTTCCAGAATCTGGAACCAAACCCAATTCCTCTTCTGTCATCACATATCTGTGAAACCCACTGGCAAAGTGCGTGTCTCATCCCTCCTCTAGTGCTAGCCTACAGAGTGGATTACAACCTACTGCTACTAGCAGTTACTCCATGATCTGTGGTGCCAGAGGTTTGTGTGGTGGAGCTAAAGGTTCTAACCCGACTCATGTGGGTGTCAATATGGTGCCAAAGGATGGAATTTCTATTATTTAGTCCTCTTGTTTTAAAAACCTAGGAAATTACACACTAACCTACATTAAAATAACACGAAAAGATTGAACCTTAATCTAGCTCCCTTGTGTGTACATGATATGTGACAGTCTTTAATCATATCATCACATACTAGTTTTTCCACTAGATCCTTGAATCATTCAGTGCACAAAATGCGTGGTTTTCACCGAATGAACAGCTATGCAATATTATCTGTTGTCATTCTTCAATGTCTGGCTCTGTGTCAGATTTACTGCATACTGGTCAAACCTTGCACTGAATGCAGAATTATATATTCCCCCCGGGGGGTTTCTACAGCACTCATCACTGTTGCACGAGTACTTCACAAATATGAACTAATTTCTCTTCCTGATCCCTTGTGAGGTGGTTATTATTCCCACTTCACAGTTGGGGAGGACAGAGACTTTCATGGCAAAAGTGCACAATATAAGATGCCTCTGGCTTTTATTTGTTCAAAGCACAGCTCCCATTGACTTCAGTTTCGAGTGTTAATTTTCAGCACTTATGCAAATCAGTCTCCAAGTGTTTCATGGTCCCCAGAAAATGAGGAACACACAATTAGTGGATAATAGTGAATGGTTTTTTTATGTGATTTGCCCAGAATCACACAGAAACTCTGTGGCAGAGGCAGGGCTAGAATCCAACTATGCAGAGTGGTATTCAGTGCTTTAACTATGGGACCACCCTTTCTCTTCCTGCAATCCCCTGCCTTATTTGCTGAACACTTTCCATCTTCTGCAATGAATGAGGGGTCCTACAGAAAATAGCTTCTTTAACTACACAACCCTGATTTGTTCTCTGAGCATTGGCTGTCCTATGAGTGAGGCAGGGGTATCTGGCCATATAGCATCATAATGGGTGCTGCTGAGTGCTAAGCACTTTGCAAAATCTGGCCCCAGTTGTACTGAGCACATGAACATCTAGCCTTGGGCACTTTAGAAAATCTGGCTCTGGCTCTTTTGGTGACCTTTGAAAATCCCAACAGAATATATGACAACAGTAGGCTGATCAGTAGTTGTGATATTGTGTTCTCCATGGATGTTGACTGTCAAGTATTCTTTACAAGAATAAGAAAGTTGCACCAACTCTTAGTCAATGTACAGAGCTGTTCAGGTTGCTAAACACCTATTTCACCTACAGGCTCTAGTTATACAACAGCAGCTGAATTTTTCCAACTACTTTTGACCCATCTCTGTTTCTCCTTGTGACACCTCTGATGAATAGCACAGTTCCAACAGAATTACTTGGAAAGGATATCTCAGGGACTGAGCATTACAGTCATCATGAGTCAGTATATTAAAAGGTCAGTGTCATTAACAAGATTCTGTTTTCATTTAACTAAGCATTACAACAGCTTCCACAAGCCTCTCTCATACTGCTCATAACTCCTAGCTTAAAATAGGTCGTATCGTAAAAGACATCTTCCTCATGTTATTCTATCTACATCTAATATGTATTTTTCTAATGCTTAGATAGAATTACTCCACAATGCCATTGTTGCAAGATCACTGCATCCAATTGGTTTATTATGCCCACAAATTGTGCACTCATCTAGTTCATGCAAATTCATGGTCATAGTGGGCAGCAAGCCAGGGGCAGCACATAGCTTTGCTGTTCCAGGAGTAGATTAGGAACCAGATTGGGACTGTGCTGGCTCTAGCACCCTGACCAGTTTATTGGGGGTCAGAGACAAGGCTCTGGGCAGAAGGGGACATAGCAGCTCAACAGCAGCTCACCACCATGCGGGTAGCCCACTGAGGGGAGAAAGGGATCTCATTCTACCATGTATATCTACATCTAAAATTTTGCAGTGCTGGTTGTTACAGCTGTATTAGTACAGCTGTATAGGGCCAGCGCTGCAGAGTGGCCACACTTACAGCAACCAGCGCTGCAAGTGGTGTTAGATGTGGTCATACTGCAGCGCTGTTGGGCGGCTTCAAGGGGGGTTCGGGGAACGCGAGAGCAAACCGGGGAAGGAGACCAACTTGATTACCAGAGGCTTCCTCAGGTATGCTGGGATACCTGCTTATTCCACGGAGGTCAAGAAAAGCGCTGGTAAGTGTCTACACTTGATTACCAGCGCTGGATCACCAGCGCTGGATCCTCTACACCCGAGACAAAACGGGAGTACGGCCAGCGCTGCAAACAGGGAGTTGCAGCGCTGGTGATGCCCTGCAGATGTGTACACCTCCTAAGTTGCAGCGCTGTAACCCCCTCACCAGCGCTGCAACTTTGTGATGTAGACAAGCCCTACAGTGCCCTGTGCAGGCACACAGCAGGGCTGAGAGAGGAGCCTACTAAAGTCACCACCAAACTCATACCTGTTTGTTTGTTTTCTCCACCTACTGGATCCTTACTTCACGCTTTTGGGGAATGAACTTTTTTTTCCTTCATGCACCTAGCACAATGGGGACCTCTAGGAACTGCCATAACACAAATAAATAATAATATAATCACACTTTAAACAATCACAAAATTCCACATTTTTAGATGGAAACTGCTTATTGATGCATTTTGAAAGGAATATTTGTTTATGCAAGGGCAGATCCTCAGCTAGTGTATATAGGTCCAATTAAGTCCAATTAAGTCAATGAACTATGGTATTTTACACCAGTTGAGGAGCTGACCCAGAGACCCATCAAAATCACCTTTGGCTAAAGGAACATGTTTTCAATGTGTACGGAAGTAATGTTGAATAGATGTTTACTTTAGCGCTATAGTTTCTGTTAGAGGTGTATTTAAAGCTTTCTTCCAAAGGCAATTGTGCTGCCTATTACCAGTTTTGCCAAGGACACATTGGATGGAATATATTTAAAGTTTCTATCCCTTCAGACTTACTCTAGTACTAGTAGCTTCAATTCTCCAAGAAACTGCAAGCATAACATTTGCACCATAATAACAATGAATTTGGTGGGGGGGGGGTGTTATGTGTGGGATGATAGTGAAATAACCAGTTAAACTTGATTAGACATAAGTGGGAAATGATTAGTTCTAGGACTTCAGACAGCACCCATAACTGGAAGACACCAGGTCAACAAATGACCATGAAAAATGGAACTTGATACTCAATATCTTAGACTATGCTGCAGTACATAATTACTGATTTGCATAGAATAGCATTTTGTCACATAGTCTTGCAAAGGGACTCTGATGGCTAGGAGGTTCTTACAATCTGATGGTTGCTTGATTACTGGGCAAATAGTTCATCATCTTACTTTAGTAAGTTCCTAAAATATTCCACATCACAAAACTACCACCACAACCACAGCTAATTAGCAGCCTTGCGCCAGCAAAAAGGAGAAGCACCAAAGTTCACAGCTACTTCAGCACTCGGTTAGCACATGAAAAGTCCCATTGACTTCAGAACTACGTCAGGGCCTGACTGACTGTGGAGACCCAGAGAGGAGATAGGCCGAAGCCGAAGTGTGCAGGAGGAGCTGCGTGAGAAAATTGACACTGGTGCTCTCTACTATGCTTGTCCTGCTGCTGAATATGGTTGCTAATCCAGCACCTTTCATCTGCCCTGACTTTTTTTTTTAAGGACCAGATCCTCCTCTAGTGTAAACTAGTGTAGATGTATTAAAGCTTATGGAGCTCTAGTGATTTATACCAGCTGAGGATCTGGCCTGCTTACAGTATAGTTGCAAAGATTGCAGCAGATAGCAAATCTGCTGCCAAATTCTCTTTTTCTCTTTACCTTATCGTGTCATCTTTTCATGCCTTCCACATCTGTACCTCAGGCACACCACAGCATAGCTCCTTTTGATTCAGTTTTAAACTAGTTCCCTTTAAGGGCAACCCATTATCTTCATTTATTCTTTTTTGCTCCTCCCTACCCCGACTCCCAGTGATGGGGGGCCAGGGGCTGGCAGCTGCTGTGCTGCAGTAGGGCATGTATGAAATGGCCTTGGCATGCACACACGGGTCATGCTGACATGTAGACGACTAGACAGGAAACTCTGGTGTGATAAAAGGAAGACGTGGCTCACCATGTTTTCCAAAGATCCCAGTCCCTGTGGGCTTGAGGAGGTATGACTTTGGATCACCCATACCCCTTCCATCTCAGATGTCGGTCAGTCTGCCTCCGAGACTGAGCTGGGTGGGAAACTGAAGTCAAGCACCCAGGGCATGCAAATGCTGAAATCTCACTGACGGTTGTGTGGGATGATTAATTGCATTCTGGTTTCTGAATACGTAGGAGCACGGCTGGCTTCTTAATTTTGGTATCACTCCAGGGACAGGACCAATTCAGGGAGCTTGATTCTGATATCACTCACATCAGTTTAAATCAGGAGTAACTCTTCTGAAGTTAATGGGATAGCACTGTTCCAAAACAGTGAGATTAAAATTACAGTGGCCTTTAAATATCTTCTGAAGTTTTCCTGCTTACATGTAGGCTGAAGCCCCATATAGCCTAAACATAGACTGAATGTCTGTTATGGGAGGTGGTGTGGGGAGGGGGGCAGGACTCAGGCGTTGCACTGATGACACATACTGTGGGGCTTTTCAGTCCCACTAGGGAACTGTTTTGAAACATGATCTGAGTTCGAGATGACGACAGCATTTTCTTTTAAGAAAAAAATATTCTGTGGATTAATAAACCAGGATGAGACATTTGCTAATCACTTCTTCATTAGAGGTAAAACCACACTGTCATTTCCTAGGGTCTGGTGAATGTTCCTGCTAGCACGTATGATAACTTGCATTAATAGAGCTCGTGGATCCCAAGTCATTTTATCAAGTGATTTTGCTGATAATATCCATCTAGAGCTAAGGCACATTAACTCTCTGGATAGCTAGCTAGATAACTTTACCATTGCTTAAATGTAGGCACTTCTGGGATGAAACACCAATGTTAAAGAATACTGCACACCTCTTTAGGACAGGAAGTGAAGAATACTAAATCCCAGTGATATACAACCAGTAGCTCAGAAGTCACTTGTCATCTTCAAGGCACTAAATTGTAGCCCGAGGGCAGGGGAATGACTTTTAAGAAGAAAATTGGTATTTGATAACAAATTGAAAATGTGTTTCCTGAGCTAAGCCCTGTGATGGAACTGTTAGAAACAGACTCATTAGCTATGGCTACCCAGAAGTTAGACACCCACCACCGGCCTGAGACAGCTGACTTGGGTTCGTGGGCTGTTTGAAAGACTTACCTTGCAGGATCCTTGGGCCTGGGCTGCAGCCCAAGCCCACATATCTACACTGCAATTAAACAGCCCTTAGCTTGAGCCCCACAAGTGCAAGTCAGCTAGCATGGGCCAGCTCCGGGGGCCTAATTGCTGTGTAGACATACCCATTATTACAAGGCACAGCTTCTCCAACTGAAGTTCCAGGAGCAGCTCTGGTGAGTGATGGGAGTACTTTATTCCGCTAATGTTCCTTATCTTCCCTGAGACTGCCACTCCTCAGCAGTCCCACCACCAGCAGTCAGCTTCCTTGCAGGGGAAAGGAAAAGAAAGGGAGGGGAGAGTAGATCTGACTACTCCATTGCTGTTTTCCTGTATGAGCGCCAAGACAGCAGGATGGAAGTCCAGCTGGCTCTGCCTGGACAAAGGGAAACAATTAAAAGGTCAAGGGGCCACATGTAATTTTTCTGAAATAGTACATTTGGCTCTTGGGCTGGAAAGGCTGAATCCTATTTAAAATTACTGAATCCTATTTAAAAGGACTGTAGGTAGCTTAAGAAGGGCAGTACAGAATTACCCAAATCACAATTTTTACTGAAAATCCGACTTACTGAAAAAAAATCAGTTTTCGGTTTCCAGTTTTTCACTGAAAAAAATGGAAAATTGTAACAAATGAACATTTTCCTTGAAAATGCTCATTTCAGTTGAAAAGCCATTTTTTTCTTTAAATACGTATATTGTGATGAAAAGATTGCAACCAGCTTTGGTGCAACCACATCATGAGAGGCATTCCCTCAGGGCTTAATGCACAAGATAAAGGATTGAAGGCAGAAGCCAGGTGGGACACAGAATTTCTGTTCCAGAGGTAATTCTGACATTTTGCAATTTCCTTTTGTCCTGAATTGGAATGAACAATCAAAATTTACTGCCAGACCAGCAAAATCAGGAATATTTCATCTGAGAAACTTCAAGATGACCTTATCAAAGCATTTAGTTTTTAGAAGGTCAAAGCGATAAAGCTGAAGTTAAATGTTTTCCTGTTGAAAATTTCAGCAAATAGATACAGTCTTGTGAAACATTTCTGTTTTATCAAATCAGCCCTTTCTGGCAGAAAACAGTTCCAAAAGAATATTTTGATCAGCTCTAGTTGGAGGGAAAAAAGGGGCATGAAGTGACTTACACACAGTACGTGCTGGGTAGAGTTGGGAACTGAATCTGGGTTGCCTGACTCCGTGTATATCGCTTAGAGACTTTACTTGTTTGTGGGGGCCAAACGTCCTTCTACTTCCACAGAAGATGCAGGAGATAAATGCAATGCTCCAAAACCCTCTAGCAGAAACATATGAGTTTCTTTCCCCCTACATGGGAATAGCCCATGCTGGGGATGATATGGCCCTAAGTTATCAAAGCAGTGGACTAAGGCCTGATCCACACTGGGGGCGGGGAGGTGAATAACGTAGCTGAAGTCGACGTACTTAGATCTACTCACTGCGGTGTCTTCACTGCAGTGAGTCGACTGCTGCCACTCCCCCATCAACTCCACCTGTGCCTCTCGTAGCGCTGGAGTACAGGAGTCAATGGGAGAATGCTCGGGGGTCAATTTATTGCGTCTAGACTAGACATGATAAATCGACCCCCGCTGGATTGATCGCAGCCCGTCGATCCGGTGGGTAGTATAGACAAGCCCTTAGTAAATTGCTCAGAGTGTTGTTGTACAGCTGTGTTGCTCCCAGGATATGAGAGCGACAAGGTGGGTGAGGTAATAACTTTTATTGGACCAACTTTTGTTGGTGAAAGATAGAAGATTGTAAACAACACAGAGCACTTCTTCAGGTCTGGGTAAGGAAGTAGAGTGTCTGAGCCTTAGTAAATGCAATTTAATATTCCTCTCCATCTGTTCCTTAGATCTTGTCCAGGAGTCTTAGACTTTACACTAGATTTAGCAGCAACTTTTCCCTTACTGTGCATAAAGTTATTTTTTACAGTGCTTTTTTTTTAAAGCCTATAAGAGGACTTATTCAATGGAAAAATAATGCCATATATATTTTTTCCTGGATATGCCTTTCTCTTGAGCCATTTACAATGCAATTCATTCCCAAGATTTCCTCAAGTAAATTGCAGAGCCCTTTAAGAAATGCCAATTCCCATTGGTTTGGCACAAGCCCCAGATCATTATTTTTGTTGAACACTGTCCCCCTTTTCCACCGAGCACTGAGTGAATGTGGGTATGTGATGCCTGCAAATATTACAGGGTTAGGACCAGCCTTTATTTAATAGCTGTAGAATGTAGCTATCTACTATTAGAATTCCCAACAATATATTGTTCCACCTATGCTCCATGGTGGGGGAAAAAGCAATAATGAAGTCACACAATCCTCTTTGTTTTGGCAGTCACTGCTGTTTGAGATTTGATAAAGTTTAATGTTTATCCAGCTAGCCTTCCAAATCGGGTAAGCAAAGATAAATGTCAATTTTATTTAGCAAAGCAGAGATCACAGCACGGTTATCTTGAAGTGCTACTCACTAGGGCCCAGATGTTGTTGCAAACCCTTATGCATACAAGGAGTCTTTACTCATGCAGGTATTACCATTTATCTCAATAGGACAACTCAGGTGAGTAAATACAACTCAGCAGAATGGTTTGCAGGGTCAGGTTCTAATGTTGTATGTGATCTGTATCAGTTATTAAATAACCATCCCTCACTTCTGGCATATTGATTAGGAAAAAGGGATTGCCCAGTATCATTTCTTATTTTCATTTCAAAGTCAGAAGCCCAGCATTGCTAGTCCTTGTACAAGCATTTCCTAGTGAAATCAGTTAGACTGCTTACACAAGCAAGGACGGTTTGGGAGGAGAAGGATGGGCAGGATCATGGGCAGTAATTTTGTCTAGCAAATACCCTCATCCACCAAAACTTATAGCTCTAGAATTAAGCTCTTCTGCTAGAGGTAAATTGTATTGTTAGTTTAAGCATAGTAGTTACCATATAACTTGACTGTGCCTTTCCCTATAGCCCTTTACTCCAGGATCTGAGTACAAGCACTGAGTGGCAGATGTGGAAACTGAGGCACGGAGCTGTTCATAGACTCATTTATTCCAGTTAAGGGACCAGTTTTGCCCAAGGTTACACCTAAAGCTTGTGCCAGAACTGAAAATAGAACATAACTCTCCTACCTCTCCATCCTGTGCCTTAGCCACAAGACCATTCTCTCCTGCCCACCCCACGCACACTGTCTGAGGCTGAGGATGAGTTTATGTTTGGGCTTGCATTCCCCCAACTCCTAATGAGAGCTGCAGGCATCCAGAAAATGCTGACCTGTGCTCCAGGTGTATAAAGAAAACTATTTAGGGTGTTTTCCTTGGATTCATTCCTACAGCTATGCATACAAATGGCACTTTGTTAAAATCACTTCCAGATGCACTCAATAAGTGAGGATGCTCTTCTCTAAAGGTAACCCCCTCATGTGAGTGACAACTAATGCGTGTTGGTGAGCCGGTTGATGGCCCAAATCAGTACAATGGTCGTTCTCTTCATGGATGACATGCATCCGACGAAGTGGGTATTCACCCACAAAGGCTCATGCTCCAATTCGTCTGTTAGTCTGTAAGGTGCCACATGACTCTTTGTTGCTTTTACAGATCCAGACTAACACAGCTACTCCTCTGATACTCTTCATGGAAGAGGATGTAAATGAAGTTAGCAGACTTGTCATAAACAGATGGTTAAGGGTTAATGTCTCTTTTACCTGTAAAGGGTTAAGAAGCTCAGTGAACCTGGCTGACACCTGACCAGAGGACCAATAGGGGGACAAGATACTTTCAAATTATGGTGGAGGGAAGTCTTTGTTTGTGCTGTTTGTTTTGTTCGTTGTTTGCTCTTGGTGCTAAGAGGGACCAGACGTACACCCAGGTTTCCTCCAATCTTTCTGAATCAGTCTCTCATGTTTCAAAATAGTAAGTATAGCCAGGAAAGGTGGATTAGTCTTATGTTTGTTTTCTTAACTTGTAAATGTGTCTTTTGCTGGAAGGATTTTTACCTCTGTTTGCTGTAACTTTGAATCTCAGGCTGGGAGGGGGGGAAGTCCCTCTAGTCTATATGAATCTGAATACCTTGTAAGCATTTACCATCCTGATTTTACAGAGATAATTTTTACTTTTTCTTTCTTTTATTAAAAGCTTTCTTTTTTAAGAACCTGAGTAAGTTTTTCCCTTGTTTTAAGACCCAAGGAGATTGGGTCTGAACTCACCAGGGACTGGTGGGGGGAAAAGGAGGAAGGGAATGGTTAATTCCTCTTTGGTTTTAAGATCCAAGGAGTTTGGATCTGTATAGCTTCCCAAGGCAACCCAGGGAGGGAAAAGTCTGGGGGGGGGGGAAAGAAGGGAGGATGGTTTATTTCTCCTTGTTTTAAGACCCAAGGGGTTTGGGTCTTGGGTTCCCCAGGGAAGGTTTTGGGGGAACAGGAAGTGTGCCGAACACTATATTTTTGGCTGGTGGCAGCGTTATCAGATCTAAACTAGGAATTAAGCTTAGTTTTTGTATCCATGCAGGTCCCCACTTTTTGGACGCTAAAGTTCAAAGTGGGGAAAAAACCTTGACAAAACCGAGATCTAATCCAGGTCAGGAATAAGGTCACTGGCAGGGCAATAGCCGGCAAATTCCTGCTGCAGATGCATTCAGTTCATTTTATTTCCTTGTTGGCCTCAGTGCTGTCGCACTGTTATTCTCCACAAGGGATAGCACCCTCCTGCCCCAGTACAAAACCAAACCCATAGAAATCAGAGAGAAAAATATTCTCAAGTATATTTTCCTATATACAACCACTTTCCTATACTTCTCCCCATATGCACCTTCTCCATCAGGCTATAATTTGGATTTCAATCTTTTAACATGACTGGTTTTCAAGTGACCTTACCAGATGCTAGATCAGCTCCAAAACAAGCAAGACATTGGTATAAGCAGACAAGCAGGAGAGAGATTTCCTTAGAATTGTCAGACATGACTCCAGGGCAAGCTGAGCAGTCATTTTCCTCAGTGTGTTCCGGCCTCTGACTCACTGCTGAGCTCATCAACAGGGGCCGCCATTGGGGCTGATGGGGGAGCGTTTCCAGCATTACTTTAGGAGAAGGTGGTAGGTACTTGGTGCACTCTCCTTATTGAGTGATGAGCTGTGGTCAGTCGCTATAGCAGCACTAAAAAGCTATTCTACTGATGACAGGTTGCTCCTTAGCGTGGGTTAAAGCTCATTCTCTTGCCACCCCTGTCTGAATGACAGTATTTCATTATGCAGGGGGGATTTTTTAAGACTCATTCTTCCTACCACAAGAGTTACCCTGGGGCCAAAGCAGACCATTGGCTTTTGGGCTGAACATAAAGAGACTTTACTCTCTTCAACCTCCAGATAGCCCCCAAATTGCTGGAAATACATGCTTCAAGGGTCAGCTTTATCCTCAGAGAAGGATTTTCATAAACAAGAAAATAAAACCAGGCAGTAATTTTGCCACATGTTCCTACATTTGCTGTGATGGGTTTCCCATCTGAAGCTGCCTCGGGGCTCCATACTGCTTTGGTTATTTGCGTCACACAAAGGTTGCACAGCATTAGTTTCACAACAGTCAGCAGGTGCATTGATGTACGTACGGTTCAGTACAATGTCAGCAAATTGTATTTAAATGCACAGCTAATGCTAGAGAAAAAAAGCAGACTTAGGAGTTTCTGCACCTAGTTTAACTCCCTGAGCCAAATCCTCCTCCCTTAGCCACGAGAGCAGTCCTGTTAATGTTAATGGACTCTATGCTGTGTGACCCTGTCCCTTACCTGGGCACCACCAATGCAAAGCGGGTGTAAGACAATTCCACACTGGAATGGTAGCTCCCACTTCTCTTTTACCCTGATGATTTGTCTCCACTGGCCAGTGGGGGGCAGGTGTGTTCTTAACCCAGGTTATCCAACTCAGGTGAAACAGCAGTGCAGACATGACAACTTGGCTTAACTCAGGTGAGCAGCTTGAGTTCAACCCCAGGCTGCTCGACAGGCTTTAACTGGAGCTGCTAACCCAACCCATCCTCTGGCAGTTCAAAGAGGCCTTTAAAAGGGGCCTGAATTACATTTACATTTAAGGGTCCTTCACCTGAGTGAAACATAGACCCTTTACACAGTGCCGGGTGACACTGGAGTAATGCAGAGTCGGGTTCATCGGGACAACTTGTGACTGAGATGATCAGGATTGGCTCCTTGCTCTTTCGGCTTCAACAAGGAAAGAAAAGTTGTGAACATTTTAGGAAAACATAAACGAGACATCCTGCAGGCCTTACTCGGGCCAGGCTCCCAAAGCCTTCTCTGAGAGTGTTCTATAGACTCCAGTGACATGAACAGGGCTCTGCCTGGATACAAGGACCTTCCTGAGCAGTGCTCATGACCAGATAAAGACTGCAAGGGTTCAGATTTACACTGCATAGCTCCTTGCCTTTCTAGCACTTCATGGAGATTGGTTCCCCAACCTGTGAGTTCAGTAAGTGCTTCTAGAAAGATTCCCCCTAGGTCTTGTGTCCTGCCCCTGCTAAACTTGGGCATCCTACCCTCTAATGGGAGCCTATGAGAAATGAGAGTAGAAGTAACCTTTGAAAATCAGGACCACTGAGTCTGGGCATTTCACAATGATTCCAAGGGAAGAGAATCAGCTCATATTTTCAAAAGGGAATGTATGAACACAACTAGAGTGAACAGATCAGCTCTCTGTCCTCTCCTGTCACCCTGTCTGGGTGTCCCATAACCTCTGACTGCCAGAAGCTGGGACTGGACAACAGGGTATAGATCACTCAATAATTGCCCCACTCTCACAATTCCTTTGGAAACTGGGCTGGATGGACCATTGGTTTAGTGCAGGAGGGCTTCTCTTACCCTTTGATATCATGGATTACTGTTGGCTCAATTCTACCTTAGAAGTGGGCATGGAAATGAGAGTGTAATGAGAAGCAGGCAGTGGTGCTTGCAGTAGTTATATGGCATTGTGTGAGGAATGACTGGGGATTACAATAATGGGGATTTTTAGTAGTAGATTTCAGAGGAAGATACAATCAGACCCAAAGTTTGTGTGTGGGTGAAAAGGGAATCCAAAAATGACCCTTTTCTATCAGAGAGAAGGAACAATCTTCTCTGCAGTGAGTTCGATGATCTAGCACTGCTTTGCCACTGCAGACAGCTGGATTCTCAGTTTCGAGCTTTCCCATCAAATAACAGAATTTAAGAGCTAAGAAGCCTCCCAAAAGCAACAAAAGTAAGACAAACAAACAGAAAAGATCTATTAGTGTGAGGAAAACAGGGTTTGTTTTTTTTAAAAAAGGGGCCTTTAAAAACAAACCTCAAGACAATGTCAAATGAGGTGACAGCCTTTCCTCTGCTTTCCACACATTTGGAAGTTCTCCTTTGACCCAGAGACTCTCCCAGAACAGCTCAGACTGACTCCCCTCAGGCTTCTGATATACAGGCGCAGTGCTGGAAGAGCACACCAGCATTCAGCAATGAGTAAATAGCAGTGATGAACGTGTTTTATTCTTTATGGCTTGACTTTTAGTGTTCTGAGGGATTTACTGTACACACTGGGTGAAAAGCTACACAGCAGTCAGATGACTACACATAACCTGTTTTACAGGAGTAAAGTCCAATTTCTGACTGTTAATTCTTGCCAGGACACTAAAAAAGTTTCCTTTTGCTAGTGTTTCTTTAGACAGTTCCTGTAACTGTGAACAGGAATAGCCCAATAGTGGTAATTTCTAGTCACCTTTATCACTCTCCATTTGTAACGTCTTTCTCACTGGACAACTTGGAATTACAGATAGACCCAGTCCACCCACTTTAACTGGAAGTGCTACCCAAAGGCAGAATGTTCTAAATCTCAGAATTTCTGCTTTGAGGGAAATTTGTACATTTTGTTTCCAGATTTGTAATTAAACCAATTTATCTGAAGTTTCCCACACACTGAAGATTCTGAAACTGACAAGAATCATGTCAATTTCACACAGCCACTGTCAGGACCTCCAGGGGCTGCTCAGAGACAGCCCTGAGCCAGCTGCCATGGGGTACCTTCCCTGGTGGAGTCCACGAGCATACTATCCTGAAACAGTAGCCCCTGGAAACCCAACCCAAGACCTCCAGGCTCCCTGCTACGCAGCAGGGAGTCTGGAAGACTCAAGAGTCCCCAGGGTTTCCCAGATGGCTCTGCAGCAGGAAGCCTGCAAGCCCTCAGAGACCTGATTAGATAGACCCTGGAAACTCAGGTCCTGACTGCAGGGCAGTCCCCAGGGGTGGGCCTGGGCAGCTCTGGAGCCAGATCTTGGGAGCCCTGGAGTCCCTGGTCCTGGGGTAGATGACTTCAAAGTCTGATTTTGCTACACTCAGCTACCCTATTTATTATAGTGTATGCAAATAGTGGGCTTTAATTATCTGTAACCTAATCATGTTTTTATAACACCAGGATATTGAGCCCTGCCATGAAGTTTGAGCTTCCTTAACAAACTGCAAAAGACTCCTTGAGGGAGGGAGACAAAATAACACTCCCCCTCCTCTGGTTCTAGTCTTTCTCCCTTTTGGACTTGATTCTGCATAAGTGGGGCTCTCCCATAGACTTCAATGGTAATAGGAACCAGCCCTCAGTCGCTAAATGCATCTCCTCTGGGAATTTATTCTTTCTCCAGTCTGTAGGTCTCATCATTGGCCCTGATCCAACTCCCAGGGAAGTAAGTCAGTGAAAGCATCTCATCGATTTCAGTGGGCTTTGGGCGAGGCACCTGGAGTTCCCAGAAGCATCTGCTCTCATTCAGTAGATGTACTTTTTAAATGTAATTTTTTAAAATTATTTTCATGTTGATACCCAAGGATAACAGCGAGGAGTTATTAATAACCAGACATATCAAGGTCCCTAGAACGTAACTATGGCCTGGATCCTGCAATTCATTCCATGTGGGCAGATTTCTGGTGAAGTCAAGCCAGGATCCAAGTAGTCACAGGGTATCTATCACCATACAGGAAAAAACTAAAGAATCATATGAATCATTTTGTGCTAGGAAAGTGAACAGCTCTCACAAACACACAATCTCAGACACCAGCAGCCAGATCCTCAGTGGAGAAATTCAGCATAGTTCTATTGAAGTTAGTTGCACTGATTACACCCACTGAGGATCTGGCCTAAACATTTCCTTTGAAAATTTAGCATTCAACATTACATGTCACTAGGTTTTCAAGTTCTTGCCTTTCACTTTTCTTGAAAAAAAAATAAATAAAATTGTTTCATTTTAAAATAACTGCAATGCTCAGAATCTCTAAGATCCACTGATTTAGGATCAGTAGAAAGACTCCCATTAACTTCACTGGAATTTGGATGAGGCCCGAAGCCCACAAAATATTTCTTATTTAAATTCAGTAATGACTTTAATTACACTCCTACTTTTGTTTACTTCCACTTTGTCTTTGTTTTCTTACCATCACAACCCACAGTGAGACTGTACAGGGTGCAGTTTATGGCTATTATTCATTTACCTACTGGTACATCATGATCTGGAATTTCACTTCAGTTGTAATTATGATGATTGCAGTTCCCAACCCAATCTGAAGTCTAACAAGTAAGGTAGGTTCTAAAAACAATTCCTGCAGCTTGTCACGCTGCCATGCTTATTTGCTTATGAAAAGCAGTTCTAATCAAAAGGAGTAATTAAAATATTAAGTCCCAGAGATGGTTTGCAAGCACTTGAGTCATAACATAAAGCTTTATTTAACCTCATTGAGCAAGGCATGCAGCGTCATGCAATCTGCCAATCTGTAGGAGAACAGCTCACGTAAAAATTCCACTGAAGGAAAGTGGACAAATTAGTCACAACTAATATTACTCAGATAATAACCAGTGATCAAAATCATGGTGTCAAAGGGGTGCTGTGTCACTGAAGGTCAAGTTGTTTGGAATCAAATCAGAGACTCAGTACCCTACTTCCGAATAATAATAATTTGCTTTTATATAGCACCTTTCATTGTAAAGAATCTCAGAATGCGTTATACGTATACAGGAATCACTTCACACAGCACTAAACTTTTGTTCCAGAAACAGTTGCATTTATCAGACATATGGTCCTCTAGCACACAATATAGACATCATCGGAATAAGGACAGCATGGTTCTGAAATTTCCATGGGATTTTAATCTCCACACGGAGGAGACAGTACCATGTTTTTTAACCTCTCATTACAAGAGATCCCAATGCAATGAACTGCACTACTGAATTTTGGTTCAGATTCCAAGCTGGTGTAAAGTGACATTGCTCCATTCAAATAATTGATATGAGAAGGGAGCTGTGACTGTTTTAACACTAGCTGAGAATCTGAGCTTCAAAGTTCCCTGGAAGCATCCACTGTATGAGGTGTAGTGTATTTCCCAAATTTTGGGAATAATCCACTAATTCCCTGTATTATACCAGTTTATTAGATCAGTAAGACATTCCTTTTTGCTATTTATTCTACGGATGCACACGGAACTCTTTTATTTCAATAGAAAATACTTATAGAGACTTGGGTTTCCATTCAGCAAAGCCAGAAGCTTTAAGTTAAGCACGTGCTTAAGTGCTTTGCTGAATCAGGACCTCTAGCATATTTTCTCTTTGAAATGCAAGCACAATCATAGATTAATCTGCGATAACGCAAATAATGTTCTGACATGACCTGGACTGCGTGATCAGCACATGAGTACACACATATGCATATTTGCCCAGATGTTAAATGAATTTGGCCCTCAATAGCATTCACTCCCTGTGATCATTTGAGCAATCCAGTCTCACTCAAATCAGTGCGTGCAGAAAGTGAATGTCACACTTACCCCCTCAAGTATTCACACTGATGTAGTTTGATTTACCTGGGATGGGACCCTGCTTGACACAGCGAGCTTCCCACAACCACTCATCAAAGCCCTGGTGCTGAGGCAATTAGATGAATCAGATGAGGATATGACCACACCTTTCTCCACCAGGACCACACACGCACACACAATTCATTTACGTGGATGTGATGAAAGAAAATTAAATTTCAAGTCAGCACACAGCTCATAAATTTTTAAGCCGAATCATTTTTCTAGGAATGATGGTTCAGGCAAAGGCCTGTGTGGCCCAGAAAGGAACAAGTTTAACATTTTCTGAAGTTTCCCAGGCCTGCTCATCCTTTACCAACCCCCTCCCTAAAGATTCAACCCCCAGTGGTTTCTTCAAGCCCTCTTCCTTATGAGCCTCATCCAGACCCCAGTGAAGCCAACGGGAGCCCATTCATTGACCTCAGTAGATTGTCTGTGTTCAGTCAGGGGATAGGGACAGTGTCCAATACCATGTGACTTACATGGTCAATTAAAAATCCTCATCACCTCAGCTTTTGATAATCAGATATCAAATACTCCCAGTGAACTGTCACAGAGTAAAACAAAAGCACTCTACCCTTACAAAAAATTGTGTAAATTCAAAATCAATTTGAAGACAACAGGCTGCTGTCTCTGCAGACTGGTAGAGATCTTACAACTTGAAAAGTGCCATACACAGAAAACAAAGACATCACCGTTCATTTCTATATGCTCAACACACTTCCGTCTATTATTTTTATGAGAGAGACAAGATGGGTGCGGTAATATTTTTTATTGGACTGCCTTCTGTTGGTGAAAGGGACAAGCTTTCAAGCTTCACAAAATTCTTCTTCAAGTCAGTGGAGGTCAAAAGCTCATCTCTTTCACTAACAGAAGGCAGTCCAATAAAAAATATTACCGCATCCATCTTGTCTCTCTCATATCCTGGGACCAACACAGCTACTACAACACTGCAAGTATTAATTTTATGATCAATTTATGTCTGTACTTGGGGGGGGGGGGGAAGGTGAGAGGGGTCTTGTTCGTGTGCAGCATCAACAAAAGGACACAGCAAAAAAAATTAACCCCGCATTAACAAAGCATGAGCTGCGTTGCACTAGATTATTTTATCATATCAGTCAAATAAGAAAAATCTAACTTGACCTTTGTACTATGACTCACACCATGCCCAATGTATGCATCTATCTCAGTAGAATGTTTACTCTCCCCTGCATGACTTGGCAAGATAGATATGCCAGCAGCCAATATCTGCCATGCTGAGGTGCTTTATGCACCTGCAAAGCTTTATTAATTATTACTATTGCTGTAATGCCTAGGAGCCGCAGTCTCTCAAATATAAAATACAGTTCCCCCTGAAATCGATGGACTTCAGTGGGAACAAAATTGAGACCTGTATTTGTTCAATCTATTGAGAGAATGACAGAGCAACTCAGGGCATTTTTCATGCACTTTTATGTTTTCTCTATCTCCATCTAGGTCTGAGTTTCCCACACTACCATCCTACCCCTTCACAGTCTGGTGCCCCTGTGGCACTGCACGTTTACAAATCAGCACTTCAACAGCTGGAAGGGGCTGTGAACTAGATTGTTTTATAAGGAGAACAAGAAACAACGGACTAGCATAAGACATAATGGGATGTGAGTTATCAGTATGCATTGGGAAAACTAGTTCAAACTCCATAACAGCCAGTCTTTGACTTTCTACACTTTTCCTTTCAAAAAGCTAATTCTAGAGCAGGCCAATTATCTTCAACTGAAAAATTTTCCCCATCAGAATGTGTGATTTTTACCTAAATCAAAATTCTCTATGGCAAAAACATTGATGTTGAGGTAATTTAGTAATTTTATTTTATCAGGAAAAATCAAAATGCATTCTTTTGTTTTGAATCAACATTTTAAAATGAAATGTTTCATTTTGAACTGGCATTTCAAAATGAAATGAAAATGTTTTGGTTTTTACTTAAAATGTCATTCCTGTTTGGTTTTTAGAAACAGTAACATTTTCTTTTCCATTTCAGTTTGGTTGTTTACAGGTTGTTTTCCCCCTTTTATTTTTTTTAATTGGCTCCATTACTCCCCACCCTCTCCCCCTGTGGAAAAGATGTTGGGGGAGGGATAGCTCAGTGGTTTGAACACTGGCCTGCTAAACCCAGCATTGTTAGCTCAATCCTTGAGGGGGCCACTGAGGGATCTGGGGCAAAATCAGTACTTGGTCCTGCTAGTGAAGGCAGGAGCCTGGACTCAATGACCTTTCAGGGTCCCTTCCAGTTCTATAAGATAGGTAAATATCAATAATCAAAAGTGTGAGGAAAATGGAGGGCATTTTCTCTTTGTTTTCATACTTTTTCTAGCTGGAATAAGTTGGACAAAGTTTAAAAAGTGAGAAAAAATGGAGAAAATAAAAAAAATCAATTAATTTCATGTTGCCATTTCAGACAAATGATTTTTTTTCATTTTATTTTGAAATGTCTCACAGAAACTAAAATTTTCCAATGAAAAACTTTTGAATGGGAATTTTTTTCTAACAGGATATTCTCTGGGAAAAATTCTGGTTTCTTGAGCCACTGTAATTAACTTTTCTTCTCCCTCACCCATTATTTCAGCCTCTCCACAGCTTGATTTCAGATTGAACAAGAAGCAGAAGTAGTAAAATCTAGCAAGAGCACATCACGAGATTTTCACCCTCCTGTTCTGGAGCAATAGGTTCGCTCTGAGTAGAACTGGTCTTTTTTTTTTTTTTTTTTAAATTTTGATGTCAATTTAACATTAAAAATTTTGAAATTACAAAAAAGGGGGGGGATAAATTTACACCAAATATTTGTGAAGATTTCCACTGTTTGTTGACTAGATTTAGAGCCGACTGAAATTTTGACAACGGAAGGAAAATTTTCAAAAAAATATTCCTCCCATTTTTCAGCCAGCTAACCCTATGAGTCTGGATAAACTTCAGCTCAAAAAGCAAACTTAACAGTCCTTGCAGGCATATCCATATTGAACTACCAAACTTCTGGTACTTGCTCCTCACTAGATAGTCAGACGGTATGTGTAGAAACATCCCTACACAATCAAGTTTCAACAAAGGCTAACATGCTCCTACACTAAAACTCAGATAATTTATGCTTTCACCCCAAACTTCTCGGAACTTATCCCCTATTTAGATTTAGTTGAGAACAATGAAGTCTGCCAATACTGGTGTTCTAAGTAGTAACTACATTTCATTTTGGGGTGAGTCTTCTTGGCTAGCTAGCTGAATGACTCAACCTATGCTATGTGTGTGTGTATATATATGTACACACATATACAAACACACATTTTACTAGGTTTTTTTAATTATTCTTTAGCAATAAAAGAAGAGATTTAGCTATTTCTAAAGGTGGAGAAATCCCCTTCCAGCCAGGTGAACCAGTTGAGTAAATGCACACATCTGCAATCAACAACCTTCTTTATCAGTCATACCTTCACCCAGTGAATTGCACTATATGATTTCAGAAATGAGGGCACATTTCTCCTCATTTGTTTCATACCTTCCTACATGGATTGTTTCCTTAAAGTCAACCACAATGACTCTTACAAGCAGCACTACAAAGAGTGGGATGCGCCGCATGGCTAACAAACTCAGTGCCTGGGAAATAGTCAATAGCATCAGCTTCACTTTTCAAAGGGATGAGCAATGACCTACTGGCTGCATTTAACTGTGTGTCTTCTGGGCTTGGGGAAAAGATCAGGCTCAGGTTTTCAATCACCTGGATTAAAAAAGTAGCTGGATTATAGATTTCAATCATTGCAGCATTGCTTAAGGACATCAGGGGATTGGTTCTGCTTTGAGCAGGGGGTTGGACTAGATACCTCCTGAGGTTCCTTCCAACCCTGATAGTCTATGATTCTCTAATTAGGTCCTGTGTAACGAAAGAGGAGGAAGAATAGACAAAGGCCTCACCTCAGATCTATGATGGTCTGCGCTGACTTAAGGGACACTGCTATACATCAGCCAAACTGGACGGTCTCTATGTAAAAGGATAAATGGACTCAAGTCAGATATTCAGAGAGGCAATATACAAAAACCTGTAGGAGAACACTTCAGTCTCCCTGGACACACAATAGCAGATTTAAAGGTAGTCATCCTGCAGCAAAAAAACTTCAGGACCAGACTTCAAAGAGAAATTGCTGAGCTTCAGTTCATCTGCAAATTTGACACCATCAGCTCAGGATTAAACAAAGACTGTGAATGGCTTGCCTACTACAAAAGCAGTTTCTTTTCCCTTGGTGCTCTCACCTCAACTGCTAGAAGAGGGCCTCACTCTCCCTGATTGAACTAACCTCATTATCTCTAAACTGATTCTTGCCTGCATATTTATACCTGCCTCTGGAAATTTCCACTACATGCATCTGACGAAGTGGGTATTCACCCACGAAAGCTCATGCTTCAATACGTCTGTTGGTCTATAAGGTGCCAGAGGACTCTTTGGCCTTGGCTACACTTGAGAGTTACAATGCTGTTAGTGGCTTTATAGTGCTGTAACTCACTCCCCATCCACACTGGCAAGGCACATACAGCGCTGTATCTCCACAGTTGCAGCACTGCTTGTACTCCACTTCCACGAGAGGAATAAAGAGTATAGCGCTGCTGCTGCAGCACTGCGCCGCCAGTGTGGCCACCCAAAGCGCTGTGATTGGCCTCAAGAAGTATTTGGCAGTATTCCAGAATGCCTGTTCTAGCCACTTTGCTCATCAGTTCGAACTCTACTGCCCTGGCTTCAGGTGACCAACCGTCAGACCCTCCCTTTAAATGCCCTGGGAATTTTAAAAATCCCCTTCCTGTTTGCTCAGCCAGGTGTGGAGTGCAATCAGTGAATCCTTCCAGGTGACCATGCCTCCACGTGCCAAACGAGCCCCAGCATGGAGCAATGGCAAGTTGCTGGACCTCATCAGTGTTCGGGAGGAGGAAGCTGTGCAGTCCCAGCTGCGCTCCAGCCATAGAAATTACGCTACCTTTGGGCAGATATCAAGGTCCATGATGGAAAGGGGCCATGGACGGGACGCACTGCAGTGCAGGTTTAAAGTGAAGGAGCTGCAGAGTGCCTACTGCAAAGCCCACGAGGGAAACTACTGCTCTGGTGCTGCCCCCACGACCTGCCATTTCTACAAAGAGCTGCACACGATACTTGGGGGTGACCCCACCTCCACTCCGAGGACCACCACGGACACTTGAAAGCGGGGGGAGGAGGAGGAGGAGGAAAGCGAGAGTGAGAGTACTGGGGTGGGGGGACACACCCCGGAGTCCCTGGAGGCATGCAGCCAGGAGCTCTTCTCAAGCCAGGAGGAAGGTAGCCCGTACTTGGTGGAGGACAAACAGAGGAGCAGGTTTCTGGTAGGCAACTTTTATTTTCAGGATGGAAATTTTTCAGGGGAGGAGGGAGGGTTAGGGCTGCATGCATGCCTAGATGTAGAATAGAGCATTGATGTGGTCTAGCACATTGCGGTAATTGGCCTCAGTAATCTCTTCAAAAGTCTCATCCAGAACATGGGCAATGCACTTGCTCAGCTTTATTGGGAGAGCTATCGTGGTCCTTGTCCCAGCCAGACTAAAGTGTCCGCGCCACTGTGCTGCGAGGGGTGGGGGTACCATTACTGCACATAGGCAAGCTGCACAGGGGCTAGGGCGGAAGCTGCATTGCAGTAGAAAACCCTCCCTTGCTTCTCAGGTCACCCTCAGCAGCGAGATATCTTCCAGGATAAACTCCTGTGGAAAATGTTGGGATACTGTTCAGTGTAGGTGCCCCCTGCAGCTGTTGACTCTCCCCAAGGCACAGAAACCCAGAGGACAGTACAGCCCTGAAACAATCAGTCCCCCTTACTCACCATTTTGGGGCTCCCGTGGGTTATGTGCGCTCTCTTTGGGATGGGAAAATTATGCTATTGTGTAGACTGTGTGCGCCCTCCTTAAGCGCGGGGAATCATTACTCTGTCTGGTGTAAGCAATGCTGCCTCTGTTAAGTGTTGCATTTTGCATTTACAGATGCAACCTTGAGATCTCAGCCGTCCATGTTATCACCAGCTGAGAGACTGTAAAAACTCTGGAAGAGACCACGAAAAAGCAAAGATGACATGCTGCATGAAGTGATGGATCAATCTGACACAGAGAATCAAAAAGCGCAGGAGTGGAGGGAGAGGAAAAGCAGGATCTGCAAGGAAAATGCAGCGCACTGGAAGCAAAGCACAGAGAGGCTGATAAGCATCCTGGAATGCCAAGTGAACTCTATCCAGGCGCTCGTAGCCATGCAGGCAGAGCACTACTGCCCCCGCCCCCTGCAGCCCTTGTCCCAAAGCTCTTTCCCTTGTGCCTCCATGTCAGCACCCCCCTTCCCCAACATCCAGGTTCTTACCACCAGCAGCTGCCTCCAACACCTGTATTTTCACCAACCAGCCCTGAGAACTACGACCCTTACCCTCTGCACTCAACCCCCTTCACCATGCAGTATAGCCATCCTGAAGTGCAGCAGTCATTGCACAGCACTCCAGACAGGACATATGCAAATCTGTGATTGCACAGTTACCCACCCCACCCCCTTGCCCTTTCAGATTCCCAAAAGGTTGTGTTTCTTTCAATAAATTTTCTTTTCAAAAAATGAATTTTTGGCTTTGAAAACAGTCTTTATTATTGCATAAAGTTAAAGATACCTTAGCCCAGGAAAGAAATAGGCACTGCAAATCAGCTTAGCAAACACAGATTCCTACTAACATTGTAACCACTGCACTTCACTCTCGTGCAGGGCACCAAACATTACTGTTGGTTTTCAGCCTCAAATTCCTCCCTCAAGGCATCCCTAATCCTTGCAGCCATGTGCTAGGCATCCCTAACAGCCCTGCTCTCTGGCTGTGCAAATTCAGACTCCAAGCGTTGAACCTCAGAGGTTCATGCCTGACTGAATCTTTCACCCTTCCCTTCACAAATATTATGGAGGGTACAGCACATGGATATAACCGTGGGGATGCTGTTTTCGCCCAAGTCCAGCTTCCCATACAGAGATCACCAGCGCCCCTTTAAATGGCCAAAAGAACACTCCACAGTCATTCGGCACTGTCTCAGCCTGTAGCTGAACGGGTCCTTGCTCCTGTTAAGCTTCCCTGTATACGGTTTAATGAGCCAAGGCATTAATGGGTAAGTGGGGTCTCCAAGGATCACAATGGGCATTTCAATGTCTCCTACTGTGATCTTCTGCTCTGGGGAAAAAATCCTGGCCTGCAGCTTCCTAAACAGGCTAGTGTTCTGAAAGATGAGTGCATCATGCACCTTTCCAGGCCAGCCTGCGTTAATGTCAATGAAACGCCCATGGTGATCCACAAGCACCTGGAGAACCATAGAGAAATACCCCTTCCAATTAATGTACTCAGATGCTAGGTGGGGTGGTGCCAGAATAGGAATATGCATCCCATCTATCGCCCCTCCACAGTTAGGGGAAACCCATTTGTGCAAAGCCATCCACAATGTCCTGCATGTTCCCCAGAGTCACGGTTCTTCTTAGCAGGATGTGATTAATGGCCCTGCAAACTTGCATCAACACGATTCCAACGGTCAACTTTCCACTCCAAACTGGTTCGCGACCGATCGGTAGCTGTCTGGAGTTGCCAGCTTCCAGATTGCAATAGCCACCCACTTCTCCACTGGCAGGTCAGCTCTCAATCTCGTGTCCTGGCGCTGCAGGGTAGGGGCGAGCTCTTCACACAGTCCCATGAAAGTGGCTTTTCTCATCCGAAAGTTCTGCAGCCACTGCTCGTCATCCCAGACTTCCATGACGATGTGATCCCACCACTCAGTGCTTGTTTCCCGAGCCCAAAAGCAGCGTTCCACAGTGCTGAGTATGTCCGTGAAAGCCACAAGCAATTTCATGTCATACGCTTTACACGACTAGCTATCATTGTTGGACTCCTCACTGTCACTTTGGATCTTAAGGAATAGTTCAACTGCCAAAAGTGATGTGTTGGCGAGACTCGTCAGCATACTCCTCAGCAGTTCAGGCTCCATTTTCCGCAGATCGAAACGGAACACAGATCGCGCTGCACAGAAACCGTGGAAAGATGGCGCCAAATGTGGACAGAAAAACAGGGATTGCTGGGATGTGAAGCGATGCATCACGGGGCATTGGGACAGGAGCCAGAATGACCAGCCCTCTCCGCCCCCTTCCCACAAACCATGGCACCAGAATGGGAAGAGGTGCTCTGTGGGATAGCTGCCCATAATGCACTACTCCCAACACTGCTGCAAATGCTGCAAATGTGGCCACGACAGTGTGCTGGTAGCTGTCAGTGTGGCTAGACTACAGCTCTTTCCCTACTCAGCTACACAGATGTAAGCAGAGTCAGGATAAGCTCTACACTGACATCTGGTGGAAAGAATTTCAGAGAGGTATTTGCATAGGCACGCCCACCCTATCCCAGACTGCCAAGCTGTGGGACTGCTTGGTGACAAATTGCTCACTCTCAGTTGGGTGGTACTTGCTAGACAAGGGACATGGATTCCAAAACCCAGAGAATAGAGGCAGGCAGGCAGGCAGGCAGGCAGGCAGGCAGGCAGGCAGGCAGGCAGGCAGGCAGGCAGGCAGGCAGGCAGGCAGGCAGGCAGGCAGGCAGGCAGGCAGGCAGGCAGGCAGGCAGGCAGGCAGGCAGGCAGGCAGGCAGGCAGGCAGGCAGGCAGGCAGGCAGGCAGGCAGGCAGGCAGGCAGGCAGGCAGGCAGGCAGGCAGGCAGGCAGGCAGGCAGGCAGGCAGGCAGGCAGGCAGGCAGGCAGGCAGGCAGGCAGGCAGGCAGGCAGGCAGGCAGGCATCTATCTATCTATCTATCTATCTATCTATCTATCTATCTATCTATCTATCTATACCTGGTGGTGCAGTCTCCTTGTGGAGCCAGAAGCACCAGTTGCACCCCCTCCTCTCTCCACTGTGGAATGTCAGAGATGATTTTTTTATTCCCTCAATAATTTAAATACAGGTTACTGAGCTGAAATCACTTTGGGCTAATGGTGCACTAGCACTGGGGCTCCCCTACTATGAGCTGGAATCACTAAGAGCTGAAAATCACTAAAAAGCTAAAATCACTGAGCTGAGAGCACTGATTACGGTGCTAACTAGTGGGGAGCCCAAAGCTATACTGTGGAACAGAGCTGCTGGCGGAGTGGAGCAGTTTGTGGGGATGGCTAGAGCGGATCACGGGACAGCTGGTGGCAGCAGAGCGGCTGGCAGAGCGGAGTAGCTGTGGGACGGGTGGAGCGGCCCACAGAGCGAGCGGAGCCGAGCAGTTTGCAGAGCGAACCAGAGCAGCTCATGGAGCAGAGCAGCTGGTGGAGCGGAGCAGTTTCTGAGGATGGCTGGAGGAGCAGCGTGGAGCGGCTGGTAAAGCGGAGCAGTTCGTGGAGAAGGTGGAAGCAGAACCCACGGAGAGGCAGGGCAGTTGGCCCAGGACCACGTAAGGTGCCCCTTTCTATCCAGGCTGGGGGGAGGGACCTCTACAGATAAACTCTCGAACTCTGGGGTGGCATTGACCAGAGACTTTTGGGTTGTTGGACTTTGGGGTGATTGGACTTAAAACCCTAAGGGGAAAAAGAACAGTGCCAAAAGTACTTGGAGGTGGGTTTTTGTTTATGGTTTGTGTTATAGCCCTGTTTGTGGTGTTTCTCCAATGGGATGCCGCATTAATTCCTTCCTTTATTAAAAAGATTTTGCTACACTCAGACTCCGTGCTTGCGAGAGGGGAAGTATTGCCTCCTAGAGGCGCCCAGGGGGGTGTGGTATGTGAGTGTCCCAGGTCACTGGGTGGGGGCTCGAGCCGGTTATGCATTGTGTTACTGAAACAGAACCCCTGGATACTGAACCCGGCCCTTGTTGCTGCCAACTCAGAGGGGCAGAAGGGTTACACAAAGACAGGTTTAACTCCCAGCACTGTACAGCTGCAACTGTAGCCATACCCTTTGTCACTTTTTACTGCTATAAAAGTGAGCATCGCTGGCTAGCAAGAGGGAATGCAGCCGGAACAGCAGGCAATGTTGTTATTCCACACATCCCTTGGTAGCTTCTCCACTGGACCCCTCAGCAGAGCTTGTCAACATTTTTCAGCTGAAAAATTTCCCTGCCAGAAATTGGAGTTTCATGGCAAATGCAATTTTTCCATGTGAAAATTTCATCGTACATTAAAGTTTTCTTTGGGAAATTCTGAAAGTTTTTGTTTCAAAATGTAATTAATTGTTTTGATTTTGGAAATATTTACAAAATTTCAAGTTTTTGTCTCCCCCTCCCCTTTGTTTTTCACCACTGAAATAGAATAAATGATGTTCTGGCTTATTTTTTTCTTTCATGTTTCCAACTCTGTAATTTTTCCAAAGGTGAGTGTGATTTGAAAAGTCTGAGTGTGTGTGGGAGGGGGGAACTGGAGGGGAAAAAAAACCCCTAGAAAACCCTGGATATTATTCATTTTATTGCATCCCACAGCATAAAAAAAATTAGGAAACAAATGGGAGAAAGCAAATTAAATTTAGTAGTTTTGAAAATTCAAATTTTTTCCTAAAAATCTCAAATATTTTTGAACTCCCCTTCTCCCCCAAAAATCCTTCCATTTTGAACCCTGTGAAATGGAAATAACTTTGAAATGATCTGTGATACTATTGTTATTTATTTATTTATTGGTCAGCAGTGCCTCCCAAACTGCAGAGTAAAGCTTCTTTCCTTGGGAGAGCACCAGTGGACTTGTGTCATAAACAGATAGCTAAGGGTTAATGTCTCTTTCACCTGGAAAGAAGTAACCTGAAACACCTGACCAGAGGACCAATCAGGAAACAAGACTTTTTCAAATCTGGGTGGAGGGAAGTTTGTGTGTGAATCCTTTGTTCTGGGCTTCTGCCTGTCTCTCTCTCGGCTATGAGAGGATTTCTGTTTCCTGCTTTCTAATCTTCTGTTTCCAAGTTGTGAGTACAGGAAGGAAAAAGGTTTATTTCCCTTTGTTGTAAGACTCAAGGGATTTGGGTCTTGGGGTCCCCGGGGAAGGTTTTGGGGGGGACCAGAGTGCCCCAAAACACTCTGATTTTTTGGGTGGTGGCAGCTTTACCAGGTCCAAGCTGGTAACTAAGCTTGGAGGTTTTCATGCTAACCCCCATATTTTGGACGCTAAGGTCCAAATCTGGGAATAGGTTATGACAACTTGGCACAGGCCCTTTTTGGGCCCAGGAACCCCCGCTTGCTCAGTGAGATTCAGTTGGTTTTGGTTTTATGTTTTCGATAGGGAACCATCTTAATGTGGTTTGAACAGGCCACAGCTTTTTGTGCGTTTCTTTTGTTCTATCCAGATGTCAGGTGCGGCTCTAGGCATTTTTCTGCCCCATGCACGGCAGGCAGGCTGCCTTAGGTGGCCTGCCTGCAGGAGGTCCCCGGTCCCACGAATTTGGTGGCACGCCTGCAGGAGGTCCACCGAAGCCGCAGGTCCAGTGGACCCTCCACAGGCATGCCGCTGAAGGCAACCTGCCTGCTGCCCTCGCGGTGACCGGCAGAGCGCCTCCCATGGCTTGACGCCTCAGGCACGCACTTGGCGTGCTGGTGCCTGGAGCTTTCCCTGCCAGATGTATAATGGTAGTGCTCAGATACCAACTTAATGGCTCAGTCCCATTGTGGTAGGTGGTGTACAACACAGAGCGATAGACTGTCACTGCCACAAACAGCTCACCAACCCAGGATACAGTCTGAACAGGGTGAGGAGAGGGATAGAACACACATTGGTGCCACAGTTTGAGGGGCATAGTTAGGAGGGGAGAAGCTAAACAAAAAGACAATGGAAGGGAGAGGGAACATGGGGGTGAGCAGGACAGGGCAAGTGAGAAGAGGGAAGGGAGAAAGAGGGGCACTTGTGGATTGAAGCTAATGTGAAGAGACTGAAGGAAGCAGGGACAGATTGAAGGAAACAGCCAGTCAGTGCAGGATCAAGAATGTCCAATCCAAATATTCTTATAATGGAAGACGGAATGTAGCTGCAATCAATCACAAACTCGTGGGTTCCTCTCAGTTTCACTTCCGCCTCTGAAGTCAGCCCATTTGCTCTGTGATGACCTGACCAAGTCAATCACTCACAAGAGAACAGCATCCAATATTTGACAACAGTAAGTAATTACAGAGGCACATTCATTTCTATTTATTTTCTTATTTATATAGCTATCTGCTTATGGGGTACTAGAAAGGCTAGGCAATTTCCTATCTCATTTACAATTCAGCATCCCATTCTCTTTTTCTTTTCTTTCTGTTCTTTCACACATTCATTCAATTCTTTATACTATTTCTCTCTTCTGTTCTCCTTTGGCCTTTGCAATTCTGTTTCTTCACACTATTGTCTATGCATGTTCCCTTCGATCCTTCCTCAGTTGTCTTCTCTCATTCATCATTGTCCTCTCATCCTCCATCTATCTTGACCCTTCTGTCTTCACTATCCCTGCCTTTTAACTCAGTTCCACTGTCACCTTTTCCACAGATGATATAATCCTCCAAAGATTATAATGAGAATGAGTTAAACAATAAGCAGTGTCTAAAATGACTAACCAGCCCATCAGAGGGGGGAAAAAAAACGTGATTTTCCAGAACCCAGATCAGGCAGATGGTTAAGCAATGGGTCTCGTTTGAGGGGGAGAAGGGTTCTGTCGCTGGCTCCACTCACCGCATGGGCACTTCCTCCTGGCAGCTCTGGGAATTAGATCTTGCCAGGCACTGCCCTCCTCTGGCAGTGTCTCTATCGGTCATCTTTCACACTTTGGTTCCTCTCACTTCTGAAGCTGCAGCTTCCTGATCATGGCTTGGCCCTCTGGCCAGCTCATAAAAATCCTCCTCTTCCAGGGAAGTCAAAGTCCTCCTGGACCAGCTATCCAGCTGGAGTCTCCAATGCCCTGTGCCACTTCCCAGTGGCTAGTAGGGGGACCCAGGAACACCCTCTACACTGTGTTTCTGTCCAAGGAATGTATAACAAGCAGCCAAGGTCTGTATGGTTCTACCCCTTCCTGCTGTTTCCCTGGGCTTCTTTCTATCTATCTGGCTTCCCCCTCATTCTGGGTTTGCCAGACCAAGCTCCCTCCTCCCAGGGAGTTACTGTAAACTACTTCCTTACAGCCCCTTCTTTCTCACCACTCCTGGGCTTTATACAGCCTCTCCTGGTCCTACCCAGCTGAAGACCATTTCCATTTAGTGGCCTGCTCCCTGTATCCTTCTTCAGGTGCAGCCTGGGCAGTTAATTGGCCTGCCTAGCCACTTTAACGCTTCCGTGGCTTGTGTAGGGTGCACACCCCAGAACACATTCCCAAAGTTCAAAGTCTGAATGAGGGTTTCAGGTTTCTAACCAGAATGCAGAACCCTATAAAGACAGTAGCACATAATAAGGATAACAAACTTAACACACCAAACAAAGGCGGGTAATTATCATCTCAGTTTTACAGATGTGGTATCAGAGGTCCAGAAAGGCAAAGTGATTTACATAAGTCAATCACAGCGGGTCAGTGACACTGCCAGGACTGCAGCTAAGGTCTCTTGGTACTAGCCCAGTCCCCTAGATGACTACAATTTAAAGACTCTATGAAAGACTAAGGGCCCTAAGTCTCAGTAACACTAAGGCTTCTGGGCACCACCCTGGCAGTGTGAAGGGGACTTACAGAGAATGTAAAATATAAGGTAAAGGGCAAAAATGAGCCTTAGTGTAAATGAGAAGCCGGTCCTAAAACCCTGGGTGAGCGCCCCCGAGATACTACACATTGCTCGAGCATGCAGGGGTGTCATCAGGAGTTGCAGCTAGCAAGGGATGTGAAGGGTAACAGGAAGGGTTTCTACAGGTATGTTAGTAACAAGAAGAAGGTCAGGGAAAGTGTGGGCCCCTTACTGAATGGGGGAAGCAACCTAGTGACAGAGGATGTGGAAAAACCTGAAGTACTCAACGCTTTTTTTGCCTCTGTCTTCACGAACAAGGTCAGTTCCCAGACTGCTGCACTGGGCAGCACAGCAGAGGGAGGAGGTGAACAGCCCTCAGCGGTGAAAGAACAGGTTAAGGACTAGTTAGAAAAGCTGGACATGCACAAGTCCATGGGTCCAGATCTAATGCATCCAAGGGTGCTGAGGGAATTGGCTGACGTGATTGCAGAGCCATTGGCCATTATCTTTGAAAACTCGTGGCCACCGGGGGAGGTCCAGGATGATTGGAAAAAGGCAAATATAATGCCCACTTTTAAAAAACGGAAGAAGGAGAATCTGGGGAACTACAGACTGGTCAGCCTCACCCTGGTCCCTGGAAAAATCATGGAGCAGGTCCTCAAGGAAACCATTTTAAAGTACTTAGACAAGAGGAAGGTGATCAGGAACAGTCAACATGGACTCATCAAGGGCAAGTCATGCCTGACCAACCTGATTGCCTTCTATGATGAGATAACTAGCTCTGTGGATATGGGGGGGAAAGCGGTGGGACATGATATATATTGACTTTAGCAAAGCTTTTGATACGGTCTCCCACAGTATTCTTGCCAGAAAGTTAAAGAAGTATGGATTGGATGAATGGTAAGATATATAAGGTAGATAGAAAGCTGGCTAAATTGTTGGGCTCAACAGGTAGTGATCAATGGCTTGATGCCTAGTTGGCAGCTGGTATCAAGCGGAGTACCCCAGGGGTCAGTCCTGGGGCTGGTTTTGTTCAACATCTTCATTAATGATCTGGATGATGGGATGGATTGCACCCTCAGCAAGTTTGCAGATAACACTAAACTGGGGGGAGAGGTAGATATGCTGGAGTGTAGCGATAGGGTCCAGAGTGACGTAGACAAATTGGAAGATTGGACCAAAAGAAATCTGATGAGGTTCATCAAGGACAAGTGCAGAATCCTGCACTTAGAAAGGAAGAATCACATGCACCGCTACAGCTGGGGACCTCGACTGGCTAGGCAGCAGTTCTGCAAAGGACCTGGGGATACAGTGAATGAGAGGCTGGATATGAGTCAACAGTGCGCCCTTGTTGCCAAGAATGGGCTGCATTCATAGGAGCATTGCCAGCAGATTGAGGGAAGTGATTACTCCCCTCTATTTGGCACTGGTGAGGCCATATCTGGAGAATTGCATTCAGTTTTGGGCTCCGCACTACAGATAGGATGTGGACATATTGGAGAGAGTCCAGCAGAGGGCAACGGAAATGATCAGAGAGCTGGGGCACAAGAGTTATGAGGAGACGCTGAGGGAACTGGGCTTGTTTAGTCTGCAGAAGAGAAGAGTAAGGGGCGATTTGCTAACAGCCTAAAACTACCTGAAGGGGGGTTCCAAAGAAGGTGGATCTAGACTGTTCCCAGTGGTGGCAGATGACAGAACAAGGAGTAATGGTCTCATGTTGCAGTGAGGGAAGTTTAGGTTGGATATTAGGAAAAACTTTTTCACTAGGAGAGTGGTGAAGCACTGGAATGAGTTACCTAGAGAGATGGTGGAATCTCCTTCCTTAGAGGTTTTTAAGGTCAGGCTTGACAAAGCCCTGGCTAGGATGATTTAGTTGGGGTTGGTCCTGCTTTGAGCAGGGGGTTGGACTAGATGACCTCCCAAGATCTCTTCCAACTCTAATCTTCTATGATTCTATGTGGGGAGACCTCAGGATTCTGTCTTAAGGTTTTGTTCTGCCTTCCACCACTATCTGAGTAATTTCCACATTATGGGGATGGACAGTAGTGACATCTCCAGGGACTGTTTTGAATATCTTGTTCTTCTCACCTAGGTTGTTGAAAGCTCCATTTGGGGTAAGTTTCTTTTTAAGTTAAGTGCAAGAGGGAAGCAGCTGTTGTGGAATTCCATCTCAACCAGAATGGCAAAGATTTCTCAAATAGGAAATGAATTCTTCTGCAGAAGAATATTACTCCTTAATTTCATTCCCTGACTGCTTTGGCACTAAAAAATTTGTCGTGCTTTTTAAGCCCTGACTAAGCAGGGCTCATAAGCACATTCTCAATGGAGCATCTGCTTTTTTTTTAAGTAAACAAAATCAGATTTGATTGGTTTAATTTTTTTTCAGAATACAAACTTTTGTATTTTTATTTTTCAATAAAATGCAAGCAGTTCTGTAGCTGATTAAATCTAACAAAATTAAACATTGCAGTTGGTTTTTATTCCTACCGAAAAGTGCAATTTATCACAAATATAATGTGCATTTAATAAACATTCAGCGCCTAGAAACCTATTCATGGACCAGGATCCCATTGAGCTAGGCGCTGTACAAACACAACAAAAATATGTTCCCTGCCTCTAAGAGCTTCCAACATAAGTATAAGTCAAGAGACAACCATGGCTACACAATTCAGTTCCACTTATGGAAGTGGGCACCAGACAGGAATATTTAGGGTTGTTCAAAGTAGCATACTGCTCTGAACTGTTGTCTGCATTCAGGTGGGTCACTGCACTGAAGTTGGTCTTGCATTTAACATGCTCCTAATACTGTGGTTATTGCCCCTGAGCAAGTGTGTGTATGTGTATTTTACACACATGTCCACGCACACAGCAGGAGGCTGTCTTTTGCACTGCTGTTATAATCTTGATTGGAACAAGCTGCTGTCCCTTTGGTAATCTCCGGGCCACTCTCCAATTCTGTGAGTGATGTCAATACAATTTTAAATTTGTCTCTATTAGCACTCTTTTCAAACAGGTTTTAAAACATCCTTACACTCTATTATGATTTGTTGGGTGGTTTTTTTCCCCCTCCTTGTAATTGGATAGAGGGACTGGATTCTTTTTTATTTAAACAAGCAAGCCATGTAAATAATTGCTAGTGGTCCCTACACTGCAGCTGCTGAAAAGACCAAACAGAATGAAAAAGCCTCACTATCAATATATTCACTAAGTTTTGCATGAGATTTTCACTTTGCAGCCTAAGTGTGGATCTGACCTGAAGAAACTGGAGGTCAGGGGAAGAGTGAGAGAGCAGAAGGGGCGGGGCAGCGGGGAGAAGGGGGATAGAATTCTGCTCTCAGTTACACGCCTGCAAATGCAAGGTTACTCTATAGTGAAGCCAAGTAGAGTAACTCTGGATTTTCAGTGGTCCCTGGGATTGAGAGCCTTTGTGGAGAATATCATCACCTGCGTGTATGAGAACTGAAAGAACTGAGTGTCTGTCTGCTCCAAAGGGAAACTGAGGAACCCTGGGAGCCAGATTCTCATTTCTGCCACTCAGCCAGCAGAGAAATCCACTAGGCAACTCCCCCCGATGCAAACACAGCAGAAGCGTCTCCTGACTCAGCCACTCCTTTTTTCCCCATCATAAAGGCTATGCAGGGGAAGGGAAGCATGGGGGCTAGCAGCATGGTGGAGCACTGCTCTGCTCTACCAATTCTCCAACAGCATGAATTCCCTTTGTATTCTCCTCTCTTAGAATAATCCATTGACATAAGGTATCTATCTCAACGTTGTTCTAACTGATGCCAGGCCAACAGAGGATCAGGGTACTGTAGCCAGTTCCCAAATGCCCCTCTCCGCCAACCCTTTCCACCATCCCTCTGCTGAGCAGAACTCATACCTAGCAGAGAGTTAAGCCCATGCTATTTAAATAAAGAAACAAGGTTGTCCCAGGGTGATTGGTCAAAGTTTCTCCCCCCAGTCCAATTTTTGTGCAGCAAGTAATATAAGAACATAAAAACATAAGAACGGCCGTACCAGGTCAGACCAAAGGTCCATCTAGCCCAGTATCTGTCTACCGAAAGTGGCCAATGCCAGGTGCCCCAGAGGGAGTGAAGCTAATGGGCAATGATCAAGTGATCTCTCTCCTGCCATCCATCTCCATCCTCTGATGAACAGAGGCTAGGGACACCATTCCTTACCCATCCTGGCTAATAGCCATTTATGGACTTAGCCACCATGAATTTATCCAGTTCCCTTTTAAACATTTGTTATAGTCCCAGCCTTCACAACCTCCTCAGGTAAGGAGTTCCACAAGTTGACTGTGAGCTGTGTGAAGAAGAACTTCTTTTTATTTGTTTTAAACCTGCTGCCTATTAATTTCATTTGGTGACTCCTAGTTCTTGTATTATGGGAATAAGTAAATAACTTTTCCTTATCCACTTTCTCTACATCACTCATGATTTTATATACCTGTATCATATACCCCCTTAGTTTCCTCTTTTCCAAGCTGAAGAGGCCTAGCCTCTTTAATCTTTCCTCATATGGGACCCTCTCCAAAACCCTAATCATTTTAGTTGCCCTTTTCTGAACCTTTTCTAGTGCTAGAATATCTTTTTTGAGATGAGGTGACCACATCTGTATGCAGTATTCAAGATGTGGGCATACCATGGATTTATATAAGGACAATAATATATTCTCAGTCCTATTTTCTATCCCCTTTTTAATGATTCCTAACATCCTGTTTGCTTTTTTGACCGCCTCTGCGCACTGCGTGGACATCTTCAGAGAACTATCTACGATGACTCCAAGATCTTTTTCCTGACTCGTTGTAGCTAAATTAGCCCCCATCATATTGCATGTATAGTTGGGGTTATTTTTTCCAATGTGCATTACTTTACATTTATCCACATTAAATTTCATTTGCCATTTTGTTTCCCAATCACTTACTTTTGTGAGATCCTTTTGAAGTTCTCCACAATCTGCTTTGGTCTTAACTATCTTGAGTAGTTTAGTATCATCTGCAAACTTTGCTACCTCACTGTTTATCCCTTTCTCCGGATCATTTATGAATAAATTGAATAGGAGTGGTCCTAGGACTGACCCTTGGGGAACACCACTAGTTACCCCTCTCCATTCTGAGAATTTACCATTAATTCCTACCCTTTGTTCCCTGTCTTTTAACCAGTTCTCAATCCATGAAAGGACCTTCCCTTTTATCCCATGACAGCTTAATTTACGTAAGAGCCTTTGGTGATGGACCTTGTCAAAGGCTTTCTGGAAATCTAAGTACACTATATCCACTGGATCCCCCTTGTCCATATGTTTGTTGACCCCTTCAAAGAACTCTAATAGTTTAGTAAGACACGATTTCCCTTTACAGAAACCATGTTGACTATTGCTCAACAGTTTATGTTTTTCTATGTATTTGACAATTTTATTCTTAACTATTGTTTCGACTAATTTGCCCGATACTGACGTTAGACTTACCGGTCTGTAATTGCCAGGATCACCTCTAGAGCCCTTTTTAAATATTGGCATTACATTAGTAACTTCCAGTCATTGGGTACCGAAGCCGATTTAAAGGACAAGTTACAAACCTTAATTAATAGTTCCGCAACTTCACATTTGAGTTCTTTCAGAACTCTTGGGTGAATGTCATCTGGTCCCAGTGACTTCTTAATGTTGAGTTTATCAATTAATTCCAAAACCTCCTCTAGTGATACTTCAGTTTGTGACAGTTCCTCAGATTTGTCACCTACAAAAGCCAACTCAGGTTTGGGAATCTCCCTAACATCCTCACCCGTGAAGACTGAAGCAAAGAATCCATTTAGTTTCTCTGCAATGACTTAATTGTCTTTAAGTTCTCCTTTTGTATTTCTATTGTCAAGGTGCCCCACTGGTTGTTTAGCAGGCTTCCTGCTTCTGATGTACTTAAAAAACATTTTGTTATTACCTTTGGAGTTTTTGGCTAGCCGTTCTTCAAACTCCTCTTTGGCTTTTCTTATTACACTCTTGCACTTAAGCTGGCAGCGTTTTTGCTCCCTTCTATTTGCCTCACTAGGATTTGACTTCCACTTTTTAAAGGAAGTCTTTTTATCTCTCACTGCTTCTTTTACATGATTGTTAAGCCACAGTGGCTCTTTTTTAGTTCTTTTACTGTGTTTCTTAATTTGGGGTATACATTGAAGTTGGGCCTCTATTATGGTGTCTTTAAAAAGGGCCCATGCAACTTGCAGGGATTTCACTTTAGTCACTGTACCTTTTAACTTTTGTTTAACTAATCCCCTCATTTTTGTACAGTTTCCCCTTTTGAAATTAAATGCCACAGTGTTGGGCTGTTGAAGTGCTCTTCCCACCACAGGGATGTTGAATGCTATTGTATTATGGTCACTATTTCCAAGCAGTCCTGCTATAGTTACCTTTTGGACCAGCTCCTGTGCTTCATTCAGGATTAAATCTAGAGTTGCCTCTCTCCTTGTGGGTTCCTGTACCAGCTGCTCCATGAAGCAGTCATTTAAAGTATCGAGAAATTTTATCTCTGCATTTCGTCCGGAAGTGAAATGTTCCCAGTCAATATGGGGATAATTGAAATCCTGCACTATTGTTGGGTTCTTAATTTTGATAGCCTCTCTAATTTCCCTTAGCATTTCATCATCACTATTACTGTCCTGGTCAGGTGGTCGATAATAGATCCCTAACGTTATATTTTTATAAGAGCATGAAATTTCTATCCATAGCGATTCTATGGAACATGTGGATTCGCTTAAGATTTTTACTTCATTTGAATCTACATTTTCTTTCACATACAGTGCCACTCCTCCCCCTGCATGACCTGTTCTGTCCTTCCAATATATTTTGTGTCCCGGAATGATTGTGTCCCATTGATTGTCCTCAGTCCATCAGGTTTCTGTGATGCCTATTATATCAATATCCTCCTTTATCACAAGACACTGTAGTTCACCCATCTTATTATTTAGACTTCTAGCATTTGTGCACAAGCACTTTGAAAACTTGTCCTTGTTTATTTGCCTGCCCTTGTCTGATGTGCCAGATTCTTTTTTATGTGATTGTATATCATCTGATTCGACCCTTACATTATCCTCTTCCATCCTCTGTTCCTGACTATAACCTGGAGATTCCCTATCAGACTCTCCCCTAAGAGAAGTCTCTGTCTGATCCACATGCTCCTCTGCAGCAGTCGGCTTTCCCCCATCTCCTAGTTTAAAAACTGGTCTACAACCTTTTTAACGTTTAGTGCTAGCAGTCTGGTTCCACTTTGGTTTAGGTGGAGCCCATCTCTCCTGCACAGGCTCCTTCCATCCCAAAAGTTTCCCCAGTTCCTAATGAAAGTAAACTCCTGCTCTCTACACCATCGTCTCATCCACACATTGAGACTCTGAAGCTCTGCCTGCCTACCTGGCCCTGAGCCTGGAACTGGGAACATTTCTGAGAATGCCACCAGAGGTTCTGGATTTCAGTCTCTTCGCTAGCAGCCTAAATTTGGCCTCCAGGACGTCTCTCCTACCCTTCCCTATTTCATTGGTACCTACGTGTACCACTACCACTGGCTCCTCCCCAGCACTACACATAAGTCTATCCAGATGCCTCGAGAGATCCGCAACCTTCACACCAGGCAGGCAAGTCACCATACGGTTCTCCCGGTCATCACAAACCCAGCTATCTATGTTTCTAATGATCAAATCTCCCATTACTAACACCTGCCTTTTCCCAGTAACTGGAGTTCCCTCCCCTGGAGAGGTAACCTCAGTGCGAGACACAACCCTAGCACCATCTGGAAGGAGGGTCCCAACTATGGGAAGGTTTGCCTCTGCTCCCATTGACTGCTCTGCTTCCCTGGGCCTTTCTTCCTCCTCAACAGCACAGAGGCTGTCTGAGCGGAGGTGGGACAATTCTACAGTGTCCCGGAAAGCCTCATCAACATACCTCTCTGCCTCTCTTAGCTCCTCCAGTTCCGCCACCCTGGCCTCCAAAATCCGTACGTGGTCTCTGAGGGCCAGGAGCTCCTTGCACCGACTGCATACATACGCCACCCGCCCACAGGGCAGGTAATCATACATGCTACACTCAGTGCAATAAACTGGATAGCCCCCACTCTGCTGCTGGGCTTCTGCCTGCATTGTCTCCTAGTTAATGAAAGCGTGGTTTAAAGAAAGGGGTTTTGGAATATGGTTTGGATTATAGGTTTTAAGGGGACTACACGGGAACAGGTAGGACTGACAAGGGACCCCCCCTCCCTTCCCAACTCCCTTGCAAAACTCCCTGTTAGCAGCCCCTGGTCGCTTGTGCACGGCTTTATAAAGCCCTGGCCTGAGTGAATGCCCCGCCCACTGATTAAGGCTCAGCCAATTACCAGAGGCTTCGTGCTTTCAAACCTTCCTTTGACACTCACGGCCTCCAACTGCCAGCCACAGCACACGGTCCTTCAAACAACCAAACAAACAAACAGACTGACAAACACAAGCTCAGCACACAGCACACAGTAAGTAACCCCCAAACACAAACACACACACACTACAGACAGTCACTTACCCCACAGATGCTGTATTTGCTCCTCCTTCACCTGGAGAACTCCCTTGCAAAACTCCCTGTTAGCAGCCCCTGTTCAGTAGCTGCCACTCTCCTCCCCAGCAGTTACTGCTTTTCTGTAGCACTCCTATCATTAAAATTAGCAACACGCTTTGGAATCAAAGGTGCTATGTACATGTAAAATTCATTATTGTATTATTAATTATATTCCCCTCGTTTTCACAGGTAGAAGGAGGGGAAAACACATCTGGGGAATTTGGGGGTTTGTTTTGTAATTTGCTATGGTACCTACAGGCTCCTCCTCCTGTTAGGTGCCCACTACCACCTCTACTAGTAGACATGCATTTCATACTTGAGAGACTTCCTGCAAACCCCTGACTTACGTAACAGCAGGATGACATCTTGCCTTTGTCCAAAAAGAGCAAACAATAATAATTAAAATGAGCATTTTTATAGTGCTTTGTGGGATAGGTTTTCAAAATTACTCAGTTCCCACTCAGCCCACTTTGATGGTGGTGCTTGGCCCTTTTGAAAATCTGGCTATCTGTTTTCAAAGCACTATACACACATTAACCCATGAATCCTCACTGGCACCTGGGCAATAGGTAGGTGAGCATCATTATCCTTATTTTGCAGAAGAGGAATGGGAGTGGCACTCTTGGCTCACTCAATCATAGAATCATAGAATATCAGGGCTGGAAGGGACCTCAGGAGGTATCTAGTCCAATCCCCTGCTCCCTGTTCCTTCCACCAATCCAAATTGCAAACCTTTGCATCTGAATGCCACTTAGAACAAAACAACCAAGCCCCATAAGTCAGGCCTCTGTTGCCATGTGAAACACTCAGCCAGTCAAGGAATCATAAATCATTACCAATGACCTTGGAAACTTTATTTATTGGATGTGTGACCAACAGAGAGCAACCGTCCCATCAGACAAGGTTTAGATATCTTTCAGCTAAATCAGGGTAGCAAAAGCAAAAATCTGGGATTTAGGCCCTGGCTACCCACAAAAATATCACTGCTTTAAACATACCAATATAGTTTAAAGGGGGAGCAGACCCCAAAGGCTGGATTAAACTGATTAGTAAGTGTGATTTATAGAGGTACATTGGTAAGATACTAGTCCTCTTTTTACTGAACTGTCTCAAGAGACCACATACAAGAAAACAGGAGATGTGCACTGCTTATATTGAAACAAGAAAGGCTGTTAAGTGGCAGCACTTCACACAGTGAGGTGCATTATCCATAAGATCTGTTCTTGGAGCAAATCAGTTCCAGAATACTGGAAACAGCCATTGCAGCAGCAGGACCCATAGAGCCTTTTAGGTTCCCATGCTAAAGACAGAAGTAGTGGCAAGCAGGCTGTCTACCAGGGATATGGTGGCATGTAGGCCTTGTTGGGCTGCCCAAGGAAGCAGGGCAGAGTTGACCAGTTGGCCAAACTTGAGGAGAGAATGGAAAGAGAAGACTCACTCTCCGTAAGAAGGGGCAAGGCTTGGAATTCACTGTAGTGAATGGGGATCTCTGTGGAAAAGGGTAAGGACAAATTTCATCTGTTCAGAACCAACAGGACTTCCCTCCACCACGTAGTTCAGTTTTGTGTTTGGAGCTAGAGCTGTCAGAGGTGGAATAAGCCAAAGCTCAAAGATCCCCCAAGTCAAGTGAACTGAAACTTCTCAGTCAGTTTTGTGGAAAACTGAAGGAAGAAAGGAAAGCAGCAGAATATGGACCCTGGACTTCAGAAAAGCAGACTTTGACTCCCTCAGGGAACTAATGGGCAGGATCCCCTGGGAGAATAACATGAAGGGGAAAGGAGTCCAAGAGAGCTGGCTGTATTTTAAAGAATCCTTATTGAGGTTACAGGAACAAACCATCCCGATGTGTAGAAAGAATAGTAAATACGGCAGGCGACCAGCTTGGCTTAACAGTGATCTTAAACACAAAAAAGAAGCTTACAACAAGTGGAAGATTGGACAAATGACCAGAGAGGAGTATAAAAATATTGCTCAAGCATGCAGGAGTGAAATCAGGAAGGCCAAATCACACTTGGAGTTGCAGCTAGCAAGAGATGTTCAGAGTAACCAGAAGGGATTGACAGGTATGTTAGCCAACAAGAAGAAGGTCAAGGAAATTGTGGGCCCCTTACTGAATGTGAAAGGCAAACAAGTGATAGAGGATGTGGAAAAAGCTAATGTACTCAAGACTTTTTTTGCCTCTGTCTTCACGAACAAGGTCAGCTCCCAGACTATTGTACTGGGCAGAACAGCATGGGGAAGAGGTGACCAGACCTTTGTGGAGAAAGAATTGCATTCGAGGGTGCTAAAGGAGTTGGCGGATATGATTGCAGAGCCATTAGCCATTATCTTTGAAAACTCATGCTCTTCCCTGACATAGCTACCACCACTCGTTAACTTGGTTTTATTATCTTGATGGGAGATCTCTCTCCCATCAGCATAACACAGCCACACAAGTGCTCTTACGGTGGCACAGCTGTAGGCTTGTAAGAGTAGACATGGCCTTAATCTTGACACAGCAGAGGAGACTGAGCTTGATGACATCTTGAGGTTCCTTCTAGCCTGATATTTCTGAGTCTATGAAGAATCATGGGTTTAAATCAAGGAAGGTTAAAAAAAAAATCTCAACACACTGGAAACTCCAGGCCAAATGTGATACTGTAACAAATTGTTAATCTACAAATGTTTAATCCCAGTCATGTGACATAAAAACCATTAATTAAACTAACGCCTCAGGTACCTAAAAGTGAAGTTGACCCTACCTACATTGCTTAGAGCTAGGAAAAAGAGGCACAAATCCTCTTACCTGTAAAGAGTTAAGAAGCTCAAGTAACCTGGTGGCACCTGACCAAAAGGACCAATAAGGGGACAAGATACTTTCATATCTGGTGGGGAGAGAGGCTTTCTTCTGTCGTTCCGTGTGGCAAAAGGAGACACATCAAAGAAGCAAGCAATCCAACTCCTATAGAGTTAGTAAGTATTTTGCAAGGAAATGAATTAGATTATCTTTTGTTTTGGCTTGTGAATTTCCGACTCTAAGCTAACACCTCTGCCTCCAGGCAAGAGAGCGAAAAACCTCAGGTCTGTGCTTTTTGGTTCAGAATGATTTCTGGTTAAAAATGATCCCACCGCTCTGCCACCCATGTCAGGGTTCCCTCCTAACTCTGAACTCTAGGTACAGACATGGGGACCTGAACTAAGACCCCCTCAGCTTATTTCTACCAACTTAGCTTAAAACTTCCCAAGGCACGAATTCTCCCTTCTACCTTGGATTAGGTAAACGCTGCCACCACCAAGTGATTCAAACCAAGAATCAAGGAGAAAGGACCACTTGAGTCCTATTTCCCCAAATATCCCCCCAAGCCCTACACCCCCTTTCCTGGGGAGGCCTGAGAATAAAAAAGCTGAGCACAGACCAGCATTGGGTTTTTAGGGTACTAAAAATAACCCTATTAGATTCTTAAAATAAACCAAAACAGAACTTATTAGAAAGAAAAAAGGTAAAAGGAGTATTTCTGTAAGATTAGAATGGAAGATAATCTCATAGGCAGTCAGATTCAAAACACAGAGGGTTTCCCTCTAGGCAAAACCTTAAAGTTACAAAAAGAAAAAAACAGGGACACACATTCCCCCAGCACAGAGAAATTCACCAGCCAAACAAAAGATAATCTAACCGATTTCCTGCGAAATACTTACTACTCTATAGGAGTTGGATTTGCTTGCTTCTTGATCTGTCTCCTTTGCCACACGGAACAGACAGAAGAAAGCCTCTCTCCCTCACCAGATATGAAAGTATCTTGTCCCCTTATTGGTCCTTATGGTCAGGTGCCAGCCAGGTTACTTGAGCTTCCTTAACTCTTTACAGGTAAGAGGATTTTGTGCCTCTGGCCAGGAGGGATTTTATAGTACTGTATACAGAAAGGTGGTTACCCTTCCCTTATATTTATGACAACACCTTAGAATAATATTAGCATTCTTTATAGCTGCATCACATTGTTGACTCATATTCATTTGTGATCCCACTATAACCCCCAGATCCTGTTCAGCAATACCATCACCCAACTACACCTCTACCCCAATATAACACTGTCCTCGGGAGCCAAAAGATCTTACTGCATTATAGGTGAAACCGTGTGTCATGGTATAATTTCCCACTCTGAACCTTAGGGTCTAAAAGATGGGGTACCAGCATGAATTCCTCTAAGCTCAATTACCAATTAGAACTGTAGTGCTGCCACCAACAGGAATACCAGTGCCTGGTACACTCTGGTCCCCCCAAAACCTTGCCTGGGGACCCCCAGACCCAGACCCCTCTGGATCTTAACACAAGGAAAGTAAACCCTTCCTCACCGTTGCCGCCTCCAGGCTTTCCCTCCCTGGGTTACCCTGGAAGATCACTGTGTGATTCAAACTCCTTGAATCACAAAACAGAGAGGACAATTCCCCCTTCCTCCCTCCTTCTCTTTCCCCTCCCAGACTCTTCCTGAGAGAAAGTAATCCTGGCACAGAGAGAAATCAGCCTCTCTCTCCCTCTTCCCTCCTTTCTCCCCACCAATCCCTGGGTGAATCCAGACCCAGTCCCCTGGGGTCTCACCAGAATAAAAAAACAATTAGGTTCTTAAACAAGAAAGCTTTTAATTAAAGAAAGAAAAACAGTAAAATTATCTTTGTAAATTTTAAAAAAATGGAATAGATATAGGGTCTTTCAGCTATAGACACTGGGAACACCCTCCCAGTCTAAGTATACAAGTACAAATTAAAATCTTTTCAGCAAAATACCAATTTGAACTCCTTCCAGCCAGATATACATTTGCAAATAAAGAAAACAACCATAAGCCTAACTCGCTTTATCTACCTAGTACTCACTCGTCTGAACTTATAACAGCCTGTATCGGAGAGATTGGAGAGAAACCTGGTTGCACGTCTGATCCCTCTGAGCCCCCAGAGTGAACAACGACCAAAATCTAACAGCACGCACAAAACTTCCCTCCCTCAAGATTTGAAAGTATCCTGTCCTCTGATTGGTCCTCTGGTCAGGTGACAGCCAGGCTTATTGAACTTGTTAATCCTTTACAGTCAAAGAGATATAAAGTACTTCTGTGCTATTAACTTTCTTATCTGTTATGACCTGCCCCCCAAATCGCTGACAGTGTGGAAGTACACTGCAGTGATTCTCCCTAGAACTTTAAAATAAGCAGATCAATAACACATGCATCCTTACATATGCCACTAATTAAGTAAAACTACAAGATTTTTCACATTGTAAGGACAATTTTTAACCAGTTGATTTTAGGGAACTTTCACAGGAGGTGCATCAACTTCTTGATCTGTTGCCACTGCAGACCTTTCCCGGTTGTGGAGAGGGTCACCTCTCCCACGCCACCGTTACTTTTCCCTTTATCATAGACACCGTCAGGCCACTCAGCGTCATCTCCTCCCTGGGCTGTGAACTGACAAACCTGTAAGTCTCTGTAATAAAAGGGCTTGAGAGAATTAACGTGGTACACTCGGGGCTTTAGGGAGGAAATGGGAAATGCTATGAGGTAGTTAAGAGCTCCTAGGCACTCTTGGACTGTGAATGGCCCTTCCCATGATGCTTCCATTTTATGGGCCTGTTGCGCCTTCAAGACCATAACCTGGTCTCCTATCTTGAAGGAACGCTCTCTGGTATGTTTATCATACCAGGCCTTTTGCTCCTTTTGAGCATCCTTTAGGTTTTCTTTAGCAACGGCTAAAGAGTGTCGGAGGGTGCTTTGTAGGTTGCTTACAAAGTCCAGAATATTAGTCCCTGGAGAAGGCGTAAACCCCTCTCATTGCTGCTTCACCAACTGTAATGGCCCCTTAACCTCGTGACCATACACAAGCTCAAACGGTGAGAACCCTAAACTGGGATGTGATACAGCCCTGTAAGCAAAGAGCAACCTGCTTGCAACACTAGGTCCCAGTCATTGGAGGTTCATATCACGAATTTACGTATCATGGCCCCCAAAGTTCCATTAAACCTTTCCACCAGGCCATTGGTTTGATGGTGGTACGGGGTGGCAACTAAGTGATTCACCCCATGAGTTTCCCACAGTTCTTTCATGGTCCCTGCCAGAAAATTAGTTCCTGAATCCGTAAGGATATCGGAGGGCCAACCTACCCTGGCAAAAATGTCTGTTAGGGCCTGGCACACAGTTTTAGCCCTGGTGTTGCCTAGAGCTACTGCTTCCGGCCATCGGGTAGCAAAATCCACGAAAGTCAATATGTACTGCTTTCCTCTGGGGTTCTTTTTTGGGAAAGGACCCAGAATATCCACAGCTACTCGCTGAAATGGGACCTCAATTATGGGGAGTGGCTGGAGAGGGGCCTTGACCTAGTCTTGGGGCTTTCCCACTCTTTGGCACACCTCACAAGACCGGACATACTTGGCAACATCCTTGCCCATCCCCTCCCAGTGGAAGGACTTCCCCAACCTGTCTTTGGTTCTGTTCACCCCAGCATGGCCACTGGGATGATCATGGACCAAGCTTAAGAGCTTCCCCCGATACCTGGTTGGAACCACCAACTGTTTTTGTGGATGTCAGTCTTCCCGGTGTCCACCAGAAAGAGTCTCCTTATATAAAAGCCCTTGTTCTATAACAAACCGGGATCAGTTAGAAGAGCTGAGAGGCGGTGGGGTGCTCCGTGCCGCCGCCCAAGCTTTCTGATGGCTGTCATCTGCTTCCTGCTCAGTCTGGAACTGTTCCCTTGAAGCTGGAGACACCAGTTCTTCCTTAGACTGTGGACTTGGGCTTGGTCCCTCTGGAAGCAATGTAGGTGATGAGGTTGTTTTCATGGCTGGTGAACCGCTCTCCGCTGGTGTACCAGGTGGTATTTCAGGCTGTGGCTGAGCCTCTTGGGTATGGTTGTCTGCTGTTTCTGCCAGTTCATACTCGCTGGCGCCCTCTGGTGTTGGGGTTGAAGATGCGTTTGCAAGCGCTGGCATCAGTGCTGGCAACGGTTCTGGTGCTGGTTGCGTTTCCAGGTCCGGCTCTGGGACTGGAAGTACTGTGGCTGTTGCAGTGGTTGGCAGGGGATCTGGGTCCACTACCTCTGTCTGGGTCTCTGCTAACACAGACGGGGCCCCTGTGGACGGCTCAGGAACAGGGATGGGTCTGGAAGCTTGCCTGTCTTGGCTACGTGTAATCATTCCCACTCTCTTGGCCCACTTTACCTGGTTGGCCAAGTCTTCCCCCAGTAGCATGGGGATGTGATAATTGTCGTAGACTGCAAATGTCCACATTCCTGACCAGACTTTGTACTGGACTGGCAGTTTAGCTGTAGGCAAGTTTACAACTTTGGACATGAAGGGGAAAATTGCCACTTGAGCCTTTGGGTTGATGAATTTGGGGTCCACCAAGGATTGGTGGATAGCAGACACTTGTGCCCCCGTGTCTTTCCACACGATAACCTTCTTTCCGCCCACTCTCAAAATTTCCCTTTGCTCCGAGGGTACTTGAGAGGCATCTGGGCCTGGGGATCTTTGGAGTGATGGAGATATAATGAACTGCACTTGGTTGGGGTTCCTGGGACAGTTGGCCTTTATATGTCCCAGTTCATTACACTTGAAGCATTGCCCAGCTGACTGGTCACTGGGCTGAGGTGGGTTACTGGAGATTGGTGAGGTGAGAGAATAGGGCGTCAGCGGCTTTCCTTGGGTTGTAGGTGGGGTCCTGGGTTGTCCTTGGGTATAGGGTTTATTGTCGGTGTGACCCCTGTGATATTCGCTCCTCTTGAAAGTACCTTTTTTCTTTTCTGCCACTTCCACCCATCTGGCTCCAATCTCCCCCGCCTCGGTGACAGTTTTGGGCTTCCCATCTAGGATGTACCTTTCTATTTCCTCAGGAACACCCTCTAAGAACTGCTCCAATTGTATTAGGAGGTGCATGTCGTCCAGAGATTTAACATTGGCTCCTGATATCCAGGCATTATAATTTTTTGCAATGTGGTAGGCGTGTTGGGGGAATGACACATCTGGGTTCCATTTTAGGGTTCTGAACCACCGACAGGCATGTTCAGGTGTTATCCCCATTCTGTATCTGGCCTTGGTTTGAAAAAGTTTATAGTCATTCATTTTCTCCTTAGGCATTTCAGCCGCCACTTCTGCTAAGGGTCCACTGAGCAGTGGCCTCAATTCTACCATGTACTGGTCTTCAGAGATGCTGTACCCAAGGCAGGCTCTTTCAAAATTTTCTAAGAAGGCCTCAGTATCATCACCTGCCTTGTAGGTGGGAAATTTCTTGTGCTGCGGAACAATTATTGGCAAAGGGTTGTTAGGATTGGCTGGGTTCTGTTGCTTAGCCTTTTCTAATTCCAGAGCCTGCTGCTGGGCCTCCCTCTAGAGTTCTATCTGTCTTCTGTGGGCTGCCTCTTTGTCTTCTTGTTCTCTTTTGTGGGCCGCCTCTCTTTCTCTTTCTCTTAGCTCCATCTCTTTTTGTTTTATTTCTAGTTCTTGTATTTTTTTTCCATATCTCGCCTGTGCTCTGCCTCTTTGATTTGTTCCTCTGCCTGCAGTCTCGCTTGCTCCTGTTTCAGGGCGTCCTTGGTAGTCATGGTTCCTGCTTCTTGTGTTGGGGTGCCCTCTGCTGGTTTACTGTATGAATTACTGTTCCTCTGCTGCCTGCTCTATTGCTAAGCAACAGAGTGTTTCTAACAAGCCTTCCCGAATAAAACTAGAACAAAAGGAAACCTTTCATTTGCAAATGTGTTTTGCTGGTGTATGGTGACTGGCAGCTGGAGTCCCTTTGTTTAACAAAAATCCTTGTTAAACTTAATGTCTCTGCCTTCAGGCAGTCTCTCTGCACAACCAGAAAGGAGAAAAGGAAAAAAATTTCTGGCTGTTTATTTATTTTTAAAAACCCTCTCTCCTGCTTACAAACAGCTAGCAGAGAGAAAAGAGAAAGAAAAAATCCTACTGGCTTTTGCTTCTAAACCCAAACCTCTCAGTCTGCCTGCAGATAGCTAGCAGGGAGAGAAATAAAAACCTCACTGGCTTTTGGATTCTATCTTATCTATCTATCTATCTATCCCACACACTGCACACCATGTCATGGTATAATTCCCCACTCTGAACCTTAGCGTCCAAAAGATGGGGTACCAGCATGAATTCCTCTAAGCTCAATTACCAGCTTAGAACCTGTAGCGCTGCCACCAACCAGGAATTCCAGTGCCTGGTACACTCTGGTCCCCCCAAAACCTTGCCTGGGGACCCCCAAGACCCAGACCCTCTGGATCTTAACACAAGGAAAGTAAACCCTTTCCCTCACCGTTGCCTCTCCCAGGCTTCACCTCCCTGGGTTACCCTGGAAGATCACTGTGTGATTCATACTCTTTGAATCACAAAACAGAGAGGACAATTCACCTTCCTCCCTCCTTCTCGTTCCCCCTCCCAGACTCTTCCTGAGAGAAAGTAATCCTGGCACAGAGAGAAATCAGCCTCTCTCTCCCTCTTCCCTCCTTTCTCCCCACCAGTTCCCTGGTGAATCCAGACCCAGTCCCCTGGGGTCTCACCAGAATAAAAAAACAATCAGGTTCTCAAACAAGAAAAGCTTTTAATTAAAGAGAGAAAAAACAGTAAAAATTATCTTTGTAAATTTTAAAAAAATGGAATAGGTACAGGGTCTTTCAGCTATAGACACTGGGAATACCCTCCCAGCCTAAGTATACAAGTACTAATTAAAATCTTTTCAGCAAAATACCAATTTGAACTCCTTTCAGCCAAATACACATTTGAACTTCTTCCAACCAAATACACATTTGAACTTCTTCCAACCAAATACACATTTGCAAATGAAGAAAGCAATCATAAGCCTAACTCGCTTTATCTACCTAGTACTCACTAGTCTGAACTTATAAGAGCCTGTATCGGAGAGACTGGAGAGAAACCTGGTTGCACGTCTGATCCCTCTGAGCCCCCAGAATGAACAACGACCAAAATCTAACAGCACACACAAAAACTTCCCTCCCTCAAGATTTGAAAGTATCCTGTCCTCTGATTGGTCCTCTAGTCAGGTGACAGCCAGGCTTACTGAACTTGTTAACCCTTTACAGTCAAAGAGATATAAAGTACTTCTGTGCTATTAACTTTTCTTATCTGTTTATGACACCGTGTTATATCGAACTTGCTTTGATCTGCCAGACTGCGCAGCCCCTCTCCCCCGGAGCGCTGCTTTTCCACGTTATATCGGGTCACATTATATCGGGGTAAAGGTGTAGTTGTTTTCCATTTAGTAGCTGTGCACTTGGTTTTTCCTTCGGAAGTGAGGTACTTTGCACTACTTGTTATTGAGTGTCATCTTGTTGAATTTAAACCATGTCTCCAGTTTTCAAGGTTGTTTTGAATGATGATCCTGTCTTCTAAAGTGCTTGCAAGCCCTCCCAGATTGGTGTCAGCTGAAAATTTTCTAAACATATTTTCCACTCCATTTTTCAAGCCATTATTGAAAATGTTGACTAGTACCAGACCCAGAGCTGTCCCCTGCTGGACCCCACTAGATATGCCCTCCCATTGATAACTACTTTCTGAGTATGGACTTTCAACCAGTTGTGAACTCACTTGTAGTAATTTCATCTAGACCACATTTCCCTAATTTGCTTATGAGAATGTGCTGGGACTGTGTCAAGAGCCTTTCTAAACTCAAGATATATCACATCTACTGCTTCCCCCTATCCATAGGCCAATAATCCTGTCAATGTTCATCCAATCAAAAAACAAAGGATTTTTGTCCTTGCAGAAAGAGAGCCTGTACTATGCATTAGAGATAGATGGTCTTCCACGTCAAAAGAAAAGCAAAAATCTTTGCCACCAGTGTGTAATAGACATATAGTGTATGTAATGGATAGACAGACAAACACACACTTTCAGACCTAAGAACTAAATTTGAGATTACCTGAAATTCAGATACATTTCCTCTCATCCAAAAGTCACATAGAAACGAATTTTCAGTTCTCCAATATTCAGGTTATTCAGATGTTTTGAGATATATGGATAATGTAAGTTTATGACCCCAATTCAGCAAATCATTTAAGCATATGCCTAACTTTAAGCACCTGAGAAGCCCCATTAACTCATGAGGGATTGTCCATGTGCTTAAACACATACTTAAGTGCTTTGCTGGATTAGGGCCAATTTGTCTCTCTCACCTTCTCAGCCCCGCTTTTGTAATAGTCTTGCCTAAGTGGAACTCAAACCCAATAAAGTTTTAGTTCAAGAAAAGCGCAAAGCCAAGATGTTCTAATGACACAAAATAAGTCCATGTATCTTTAATACAGATAGGGAGGCATTCTTAGCTTTTGCACAGCGGGAGGCTGTTCGGATAACTCGCTAGATCACACAAATATAGCTATAGAAGTGCTATCATCATTCCCTCACTGTGTTATCTTGTAAGATGAAACTGAAAACCCTCAGGATATTTTAGGGATAATGAATTTCAACTGTTATGTGGCATTGTTGTTTGAGTAAAACTTAGTAAAAACTAGTTGATGAAATGCTGGATGGGAGGGATTATTGTGTGCAGATAAAGAAATATGAATAAAGCTTACTGGTTAAGAATGATGAACATGAGTAGGCATCTGTGATTAATCCTGCTGTGGTAATAAATAATAATAATAGATAGCACAAGATTTGCTTACGTTTAGCTCCCCATGCACCTTTTCCTGTCCCACAAGCCCTATAGGTGTATATTAACAATTGGAAGAACCAGTCCTGTGGAGACTTAATCATGTGCTTAATTTTGCTCACTAAATAGTCCCCTTGAAGGCATTTAAACTCCTCACAGTACACAAAGATAAGCAAGTGAATAGGTCTTTGCAGGATCCAAGTTTAAGTTATTAGGTCCTGGTCCAACTCCTTTAATTTCACTGGGATTTAAATCAGGTCTTTACCCATCCACTCTGAAAGTCGCAGCTAGCAGACACGTTGCTGCTGCTGCTGCATGACACTTAAATTGCATGCTGGTTAGTCTATATCATAGCAGTAGTGTCAAGTTATTTTTACACTCTCTAAGAGAACCGAAGGCTTGATCCAAGGCACATTGAAATCAATTATTTCAATGAGATTAGGATCTTGATCCAATTAATTCTCATTAACAAGATTCCCACTATTCATAAAGGCATTTTCCTGTGGCCAAGTTATGTGAGCTATGTGTAACCCACTTGTCAGGGCCAATATGTCCCCCTCAGTGCCTGAGACACAGAGGATTTGAGTTTATTATAATTCTCAACATGAGATGCTGATTCTTTAGCTCAAATGGTTGAGACTCTTGATTGTAGTTCTGGAGATCAGTTCAATGCCAGGGTCAACCAAAATGGCAGCCATCAAACTATGCTCATCAACAACTTGGTCTACACAAAATCACAGAGCCCAAGTGATCTAGAACTTAATTGTTTACTGTTATTTACTTTGTGTTTTTTTTACTTAAATTGTTTTTATTTTCCTTTTCTTTCACAGTAACTGCAGTAAGTGCAGCAACGTTTATTCACTTAAAATTAGACACAAAAGGTTAAAAAGAGATCTTCAGATGATCTTCATTCGAAATGAGTATATTTTAAAAACATGGATTCAAAAACATTTTGTAAAGGACAAAACACAGACACTGACTTGGTTTCCAGTGCTGCCACCCCCATGGTTATGAGACTCTGCTTGGAGTCATAAAGGCGCTGAGCTTGCAACTCTTCCTCCCACGAGTAATCCTTACTCATGCAAATGGCCTCTTGCCCTTGATGGGCCTACTCACACAAGCAAGGGCTGTGGGACTGGAGCAAAACATTACATGATAATTAATGGCTTTGGTTAGCTTCAGTTGCCTTCTGCAAAAAATCTCAGAGTGTTTAAAAACTCAAACCAGGAAAATGACAAAGTTGCTGTGCCTGGAAGAGTGAGTCAGATTTAAAGTCCAGCCAAAGTTCCTCTAATACCTGTATCCCTTCTCCTCTGAAAGACCCTCAATGGTCTGACTGAAATTTTCAAAGCTGGCTTGTGGATTTAGCCACTTTAATGGGATTTGTGTGGCTAAACTCAGTCAGTTCTGAAAGTCTCACCCCCCTCTTTACATAATATGTTGTTTTATCCCTGATGCTCATGGAAACAACACTAGCAGATTTTATCCTGTGCCTGGGTGGAGCCCCACTGAAGTCAACACAGGTGCAGGGGACATCTTGTGTGGTTCTCTTTGCAGTAGAAGGCTCTTCATTGAGAGATGGTTCACCATAACTTCTAGGGTTACTTGAAAAAAGTAATGTTTTCTGTAATTTTTTTAACATGCATTTTGGGAGCACTCCAGTTAAGCTTTTAAAACATTATCTTATTCACTTACAGACTGTAAATCTTTTCCAATCTCTTCTTAGCTTGGAAACTCCAGGAGAAAGTTTCCCCAAGTTTGCATCCATGCGCCCTTCAAGGGCCTGATCTCAGCACACTGAAGTCAATGGAAAGATTCCCATTGGCTTTGGTGGACTTTGCATCAGGCCCCAAGAGCTTTAATGGAAATGCAAAGACTTCTGAGAATGTGTCTATTTCAATAAGAACTCAGTTCACTGTATTCTATATGTACAGGAGAACGGAAAGACTCTAACCATGGTGTGCTACCAGCAAAGAGAAAAAATAAACCATTGGTTAGAGCACTACCCTAGGACTTGGATAAATGTGATTCAAGTCCTCGCTTCCTTGCAGCCTTCCTAGCAGGGCCGGCGCTGCCATTTAGGCAGCCTAGGCAATCGCCTAGGGCACCAGAATAATTGGTGGGTGCCGTTTTGCCGGAGGGGGCGGCAGGCGACTCCGGTGGAGCTGCCGCAGTCGTGCCTGCGGACGGTCAGCTGCTCGCATGGCTCTGGTGGACCTCCCGCAGGCACGACTGCGGCAGCTCCACCGGAGCCGCGGGACCAGCGCGCGGGGCGGCAAAATTGCCATCTGCCTAGGGTGTTCAAACCCCTAGCGCCGGTCCTGCTTCCTAGGGCATGTCACTTAGCTTCTTTGGGTATGTCTACACCGCAGCTGGGAGTGAGCTGCCCAGATTGGGCAGCAGAGTCACACTAGTTCTGCTGGAGCTAGCATGCTAACAATAGCAGTGTGGCCTTTGCAGCACAGCTGGTGATTGGGACTATGCACCTGAGCTCAGAGTCAGGTGGGCTTGATGAGCCACGACCAGGGCTGCAATGTTCATCCTGCTATTTTTAGTGCGCTAGCTCAAGCAGAGCCAGTGCAAGTCTGTCTACCTGGGCTGGGAGGCTCGTTCCCAGCTGCAGTGCTGACATGTGACAGGAAATCAGGAGACCTGCATTCTCGTCTCACTCTGCCTCCGACCTGCTATGCGAGCTGGGCTAAGTCACTTCACCTCTCTGTGCCTGGCTGTCTATTTAGATTTTAAGCTCTTCAGGGGCAGTGACTGAGGAGGACTCTTTCATTATGTGTTTGTACAGCACCTAACACAAATCAAACTGTATATTTAGTTGGGGCTCTCGGCAACAATGTTCTTAAAATAATAATTCAGTTTTCCCCTGATTAAAAAAATTAACAAGGCTTTTAAAATACTTTACATACTATTTGCCAGGAAACCAGTGAACTTAATACATTCTCTCACTTAATGAAAATGTACATAGGAAGTGACATCCATATAAGTCTCACATGATATAGTAGTCATAGATGTTAGCAACTGGGACTTAACCCTGTTTTCCCTAGCAAGCAAAATGCCTATTTGATTTCACTGGGAGTTTGGGGGTATGTATGTGGGAAATGGAACGAGTAATGAAAGTTTGAAACCACAAGCATCCACAGCACTAAGTGTTTGTGAAACCCACTCAGACTCACAGCTGTGATGGAGGGTACTGATTTCTGCTCCAGTACGTTGGCCACTACAATTGGAAAGATAAAAGCCGAAGCTTCGGTTTTATCATCTGAGCTGCCCAAGCGGAGTCCTTTACTGGTCTGAAGTTCTGTCAGTTTCAACAAGACTCCATGCAGGATTTCTGCACCCCCAGGATCCATCCAGTGCGCCATCACTGCCAATCGGACTACAGGATGGGGATCATGGGCTTGAAATCTCAACGTCTGATCTCAAGAAACTAAGAAATGGCCTTCAGCATTACAGAGCTGTTGTACTCAGGCAGACAAGCACATGGCTATTACAACGTTTCCAAATGTTATAATAAAGCTTAGGCCTGAAGAATAAATTCTAGGTAAGAATGAGAGGAAATGATCCACATGAAATGAGTAGACATGTCAGGGATGGAACGGGAAAAAGATGTCACTGGGGCTTCTAGTAGCTCAGGGTATGTGACTAAGGCTATGTCTAGACTACCCGCCATATCGGCGGGTTAAAATCGATTGCTCGGGGATCGATATATGGCGTCTCATCTAGATGAGATATATCGATCCCCGAGCGCGCTTATATCGATTCTGGAACTCCACCAATCCCAACGGAGTTGCGGAATCGACAGGGGGAGCCGCGGACATCGATCCCGCATGGTGAGGACGGGTGAGTAATCCGATCTTAGATATTCGACTTCAGCTACGTTATTCACGTAGCTGAAGTTGCGTATCTAAGATTGATTTCCCCCTGTAGTGTAGACCAGCTCTATCTCTGTGGTAAGGTCACTCACCTGGAATGTGGGAAAATCAGGTTCCAGTCTCAGTTCTCCGTCAGGAAAAAGCAGGGACTTGAACCTGCATTTCCCATGTGAGTCCTCTAACCACCACTCTGTTGGCTATTCGGGAGAATTGCTACTGCTATTTTTGACCAGAAATTGCTTCTGATAAGAGTTTTTTAAAGAAAATGTTGGAAAATTCTTGGCCACTTCTAAAGGAAGTAGTCACCCAACAGACCTACTGGCCTAGTTTATGTGTTTAATTATCTAGATTTTTACAATAGTAAAAGTTGGCCCATTGGAACCAGTGAACAGTTACTGGCATTTCCACTGAGGTTCAAGCAGTCTAGCATTAATATGTATTTTCTAAGAACCTGTAATGTGCAACCACCCAGAGTGTGTGAAATCAAATAGGCCATTGAGAAGCCATTTCTCTAGGGTGCTGATTGCACAAGCGTTTGGCCTCATCCCTGCTTCCTGCTGACAATAATGGACATTTGGGGATTGATTTCAGTGGCTGTAGGATTAACTGCATAGTTTTTCAATCCTTTCAGCTTGAAAGTTGCAGAGGAGCACGGGTTACACCTACGCAGACTATTCATTTGATTTTAATCCAGACCACCCTGTTGTGTTTATGGTTTGTCCCCTGTCCAGTACTGAGACAAAACCAAACATGGCTTTGTCTGGTATCATGCATGGAGGATGCCAGTTTGAGGAACATGATCTTGCACAAACTGTGCATGGAGGGTCACTCCAGCGGATGGAGGTCACACAGTCAGGGGTGGGCCCAGGTCATTCCCAAAAGTGTTCTGGGGATGTGTCAGTGTTCGCCCAAGTTACACTAGTTTTTTTTCTGATGCTATTTTTGAATCAGCAGGTCGATTTAAAGAAGCATAGATATTTGCTTCCTGGGAAACTGTAGTACGTGCTTATCGAAATCAAAGGATTTATTGGGACACTGCAGTCAACAACTCCAGCATATGCAGGACTAAAATTTCCAACTCCCCACCTCACCTCCCAATCAGATACAGCAACAAAATATAAAAAACAAGAAACAACTGAAGTCTAAGATATAGACCATCTATTGATGGAGAAGGTGTCTAAACTAATCTTTACACAACATTAGATTAGATTCAGCCTTGGGCTCTGCTGGGGAGTCACAGGCCACTCAGCTGTTGTAAAAATCCATCTGAAGGATGAAAACACTGGCACACAGGCCTACATCTTCAGAAGGTATTTAGGCACCTAACTCCTATTGCTTTCAATGAAAGTTAGGCACATAAATATGTTTGAGAATCTGTGCCATGGTTCCAATAATCCTGCACTCATCTGGGTCTCCCTCAAACATGAGCTGCGCTGTCATTTCTAAGATATTCACAGTGCATATGATACACTGTATTTCTGCATCTTATTTTAAGACTTGCCATATAGATTCATAGACTCTAGGCCTGGAAGGGACCTCAAGAGGTCATCGAGTCCAGTCCCCTGCCCTCATGGCATGACCAAATACTGTCTAGACCATCCCTGATAGACATTTATCTAACCTACCCTTAAATATCTCCAGAGATGGAGATTCCACAACCTCCCTAGGCAATTTATTCCAGTGTTTAACCACCCTGACAGGAACTTTTTCCTGATGTCCAATCTAAACCTCCCTTGCTGCAGTTTAAGCCCATTACTTCTTGTTCTATCCTTAGAGGCTAACGTGAACAAGTTTTCTCCCTGTTCCTGATGACACCCTTTTAGATACCTGAAAACTGCTATCATGTCCCCTCTCGGTCTTCTCTTTTCCAAACTAAACAAACCCAATTCTTTCAGCCTTCCTTCATAGGTCATGTTCTCTAGACCTTTAATCATTCTTGTTGCTCTTCTCTTGACCCTCTCCAATTTATCCACATCTTTCTTGAAATGCGGTGCTCACATCTGGACACAATACTCCAGTTGAGGCCTAGCCAGCGCAGAGTAGAGCGGAAGAATGACTTCTTGTGTCTTGCTCACAACACACCTGTTAATGCATCTCAGAATCACTTTTGCTTTTTTTGCAACAGCATCACACTGTTGACTCATATTTAGCTTGTGGTCCACTATAGCCCCTAGATCCCTTTCTGCCGAACTCCTTCCTAGACAGTCTTTTCCCATTTTGTATGTGTGAAACTGATTGTTCCCTCCTAAGTGGAGGACTTTGCACTTGTCTTTGTTAAACTTCATCCTGTTTACCTCAGACCATTTCTCCAATTTGTCCAGATCATTTTGAATTATGACCCTGTCCTCCAAAGCAGTTGATATCCCTCCCAGTTTGGTATCATCTGCAAACTTAACAAGCGTACTTTCTATACCAATATCTAAGTTGTTGATGAAGATATTGGACAGATCCAGTCCCAAAACAGACCCCTGTGGAACCCCACTTGTTATACCTTTCCAGCAGGATTGGGAACCATTAATAACTACTCTCTGAGTACAGTTATCCAGCCAGTTATGCATCCACCTTATAGTAGCCCCACCTAAATTGTATTTGCCTAGTTTATCGATAAGAATATCATGCGAGACCGTATCAAATGCCTTACTAAAGTCTAGGTATACCACATCCACCGCTTCTCCCTTAGCCTCAAGACTTGTTATCCTATCAAAGAAAGCTATCAGATTGGTTTGACACGATTTGTTCTTTACAAATCCATGCTGGCTATTCCCTATCACCTTACCGTCTTCCAAGTGTTTACAGATGATTTCCTTAATTACTTGCTCCATTATGTTCCTTGGCACAGAAGTTAAACTAACTGGTCTGTAGTTTCCTGGGTTATTTTTATTTCCCTTTTTATAGATGGGCACTATATTTGCCCTTTTCCAGTCTTCTGGAATATCTCCCGTCTCCCATGATTTTCCAAAGATAATAGCTAGAGGCTCAGATACCTCCTCTATTAGCTCCTTGAGTATTCTAGGATGCATTTTATCAGGCCCTTGTGACTTGCAGGCATCTAACTTTACTCCCAAATATGTTAATATAGATACACTAAAACAACACCTTGCAAAATAATGATGTTAGGATCAGGACCTATATTTTAATTGAAGACTGTGGCTCATTTTTTTCCAAAAAAATCCAATATTTGCCTCATTATATGAAAGACAAGATGTGATATAAGTGTATTGCTATATTAGTATTGGATTTATTTTACTGGGAGCAATCCAATGGGCTGATTCCAAGCCTAACTTCGGTACCAGGCAAATTGGTTGAAACTATAGTAAAGAACTGAATTATCAGACACATACATGAACACAATTTGTTGGGGAAGAGTCAACATGGCCAATCTTTCTCTGATGAGGTAAAGCAAATTCTTTCTAATTCTTTGATGGGGTCAAGTAAATATATGGACAAGATTAATCATGTCCATATAGTGTATTGGGACTTTTCTGAAAGTCTTTGACAAGGTCCCTCACCAAAGGTCCTTCTCATGGATCAGCAACTGGTTAAAAACTGGGAAATAAAGGGTAAGAAGAAATGGTCAGTTTTCACAGCAGAGAGGTAAATAGCAGGGTTTCCCAAGGATCTGCATTGGGACTAGTGCTGTTCAACATATTCATAAAATATCTGGAAAAAGGGGTAAACAGTGAGGTGGCAAAGTTTGCAGAAGATACAAAATTACTCAAGATAGTTAAGCCCAAAGCAGGCTGTGAAGAGTTATAAAGGGATCTCACAAAACTAGGTGCCTGCGCAACAAAATGGCAGATGAAATTCAATGTTCAGAAGTGCAAAGTAAGGCACACTGGAAACCAAAATCCCAACTCTACCTACAAAATTAGCTGTTACCACCCAGGATCTTGGAGTCAGCATAGATAGTTGTCTGACAATATCTGCTCAGTGTGCAGTGGCAGTCAATAAAGCTAACAACATTAGGACCAATTAGGAAAGGGAGAGCGAAGGAAGGAAATATCAGAATGCCACCGTATAAATCCATGGGACACCACACCTTGAATACTGTGTGCAGTTCTGGTCACCACTTCTCCAGAAAGATAGATTTGAATTGGAAAAGGTACACAGAAGGGCAGCAAGAATGATTAGGAGCATGGAACAGCTTCCATATGAGGAAAGATTAAAAGACTGGGGCTGTTCATCTTAGAAAAGAAATGACTAAGGGGGGATATGATATGGAGTTTTATAAAATCATGAATGGTGTGAAGAAAAAATGTTTTTTACCCCTTCGTATAACACACGAACTCTTGTTATACGTTCCATTCTTTGCATCCGATGAAGTGGGCTGTAGCCCACAAAGGTTTATGCTCAAATAAATTTGTTAGTCTCTAAGGTGCCACAAGCACTCTTTTTCTTTTTACAAGAACCAAGGGTCACCCAGTGAAATTAATAAGCAGCAAGCTTAAAAACACACATGAATGCACAGTTAACCTGTGGAACTCATTGCCAGGAGATGTTGAAAAAGCCAAAAGTACAACTGGGTTAAAAAAAGAACGAGATAAGTTCAAGGAGGATAGGTCCATCCATGGCTATTAGCCAAGATGAACAGGGACACAACCCCATGCTCTGGGTGCCCCTAAACTTGTGACGGCCAGAAGCTGGGACTGCTATTCAGGGGATGGATCCTTTGATAAATTGCCCTGTTCTGTTCATTCCCTCTGAAGCACCTGACACTAGCTACTGTCAGCAGGCAGATACTGACCTAAATATATCATTGGTCAGACCCAGCAGGGCAATTCTTACATTCTTATCCTACAAAGGCAACATTTCACTGGTAAGAAAGAAGAAGGAAACTGGGATCTTTGTATATTAACTATGTGGAGGTTCAATCCTTATCCTTTGACTCACACACCATGAACATGAACAATTGCCAATGATCTTTCAACATTCACCATCTTGATTAGTATTATGCATGGGCAACTCCAATGCTAAACTGTATTGATGCAATTTGGATTTTGATTGTGTCTTCTCCTCCTTGAATGGTGTGCTAGTTTTCTTTAACCAGGATCATAAAACTCCAGAGGAAACAGGCAGCCTTTTATGCAGTGGTGGTGTAGTTGTGTCAGTCCCAGGATATTAGAGAGACAAGGTGGGTGAGGTAATATCTTTTATTGAACCAACTTCTTGTGGTGAGAAAGACAGTGGCCAAGGCCAGGTGCCTCTGGGGCACCTGGCATTGGCCACTGTCGGCAGACAGGTTACTCGGCAGGATGGACCATTGGTCTGACCCAGTATGGCGGTTCTTATGTTCTTATGTAAGTTTTTGAGCTACACATAGCTCTTCTTCAGGCTGAATACTCTGGCATTGCAGATTCTCCCTGGCAGATGCTGTTCAGTATAGCTGGAATAGCTGCTGATGCCTACTAGGTAGACTGTCACTCCTGGCACAGGGCCACAAAAACAGAATGGTGGGACCACATCACCACGCAGACCTGGGGTGACCAGCAGGAGGTCCAGAGCTTTCAAATATAGAGAGCAACATTTTTAGAGCTTTGTGAGCAGCTTTCCCCCACCCTCCAGCATAAAGACATATGAGGTCACTTTTGCCCATCCAGAAGCTGGTTGCTATAACTGTCAGACTTGATTACCACAGACTGGCACAGGTCTGTTGCCAGTCTGGGATGGGAAAGTTGACTGTGTGTAGAGGGGTAGCAGAGGTAAGCAAGAAAATCAGGATTGTGGGTGGGTTTTAAAGTATTCCAGAGGTGATTGCTGGCTTTAAAAGAATGGGGCTGCCTAACTGCAGCAGTGCTACTGATGGGACTCATATGCCCATAGTTTACTCTCCTCCAAGAGCACACTGGTATATAAACTGCAAAAGGTTCTCCTCCACTGTTGTGCAAGCACTAGGGGATCACAGAGGCAAATTTATGAAGATTAATGTGGGCTGCACAGGAAAGGTTCACAATGCAAGAGTTTTTCACCACTCAGCATTCTACCTTCATGTACAGACTGGGACTTTATTCCCAATAAATGACAGACATAAACAGTGTTACTGTCTCCAGCTATTCTAGGGAACCCTGTGGTACATAGAGCCTTGGCTTATAAAACTGTATTCTGATTTCAAGGGCCCTGGCAAAAAACAAGAAGTTTAATTACACTCTCAGCTGGTATAGAATGGTTGTTGAATGTGCTTTTGGCAGATTGAAATCACATTGTTGTCTACAAACCCGTTACTGGGGTTTGCTGTGCTCTTCACACCCTTTGTGAAGACAAAGGAGAGTCATTATCCCCTGACTGGCCCTATGACAGTGTGGGGAGGCTAGGTCGGTACTCTAAGCCAGAAAGTGCAGCTACCACCATGGGAGGTAGTTACAGCAGAAATAAGGGATGCTTTGTTCGCTCACATTATGGACTTGCATGGAATCAATGGAAGAGGGGGAAAGGTAGCTAGCTGTATGAATGTGCTGGGGGAAACATTTTCGGAGGGGGCTGTACTGGGAGGGGTGGTCTTGATCTGCATGCATGGTAAGCGAGGACATGAGGAAAAGTGAATTCTGATGTGGTTGGGGGGCAGTAGAATTGCTGTACCTAGGTAAATAGAGGAATGCTGTTTGCTTTGTAATGCTTAATTACTCCTTAACATGTTTTAGCTTTATTACCTCAAATCAGGATTGTATGATGCAATGCACTGATAGCTCTAAGCTTTCTTGAAAAGATAGCATGCTTTATTTGTAAGCAGGTCTTAAAACAGTAAGCCACTCTCAGCCTTGGGTAAGCCAGCTGCCTTTACAAAACCACACCTCCCCCAAAAGAAAATTATTTCCTGCTCTAATACCCAACAAAATCCTCCTGTCACTGCATGTCCCCATGTTCTCCTTTCCCTTCTTTAGCCCTTACTTAGTGATGGGCGGGGAAAGGTTTCCACCAGAGCGGGGTGGAAGAAGGCAGGCTGCACAGCCTTTACTTGCCCTGTCCATCCCCTCAGGAGTTGGGAATGCACGAGTCTCCCTGACATGGAGTTGTCCAAGCTACTGCTGGGCTGAGGGTACATTGTTGGGACATCATACCGTGGTGTCCGAGAGGCAGGAGAGGCTGGTGCTCTTGCAGCCATGATAGAGACAGGTTGCTGGAACAGTTCTCTGGGGAGCTCTGCCCTCCTCCCTTAGCCACCGTTCCAGGAGCTGCTTTGCAAGTGCCATCTCCCTCACTGAAACCCTGTCCTCCACCTGGGCAGTGAGCCTCAGCCTCTCCGCCTGCCTGTCAGCGTGCTATTGTCCAAGTCTGTCATTCCTCTTCTTCTGATACCGAGCCAGCTGGCCTGCCCTCTCAAGAGCATCAATCGTAATTTCATCATGGGAACTCCTCCTTTTGGAATGGTCTGTGAGGGTGCGATCAAGCCCCTGAAGAACGGTAGGCAGTATAGGAGTCCCAAAAGAGGACAAGACCAGACCATTCATTGTTTAAATTAGCTCTGTGGAGGAACTCAGAATTAATAACTGTGGAATATCAAGGACAAAGGGCAACAGCTCTGAAGTGAACCTACACATGCTGTGAAAGGAGGCTTCAGTCCTCACACAGCCTTGTTGATCATACTTCCAGAAATGCAAAGGTAATGGTAAGTTTAAAAAGAAAACCTTTATCCTGCTTCATAAAAAAATCATAACAAATTGCCATGGGGTAGGGGGGAGGGTTGTATTGTACCTTCACTGCAAAAGGCTTTTTCTGTCACTTCAGGCCTTTCATATTTTGGAAGAAATAATAATTCTTGTAATGCCCTATTGGCACAAAATGTTATTCCAAACAGATAAAGGGAAAGCTGCAGTGGATGCACAAGGAGTATTCAAACAAAAAGTGACCAAATAGCACATGTGTGAGTAGAGTGGATGAGGCAGTGATATGGGGAGGGCTGGAAAATACGATCTTCCCTGCAATGTGACAAGAATCTAGAGTTCCTGCTTCAGGAAACGTTTGCAGCTATTAGCAGCCAGGATTGGGTCAGAATCCATGTTGGAATTAACATGATGCTGCGTTAGCTCACAGATGGCTTTCCTTGTTATTACTGCAAGCAAAACTCTGAGATCCGCTGCTTTACTCCTCCCCTGCATGGATTATCTCTAGCTGAAATGAACTAGATTTGAACATACAGAACACTATTTCCCAAACACACACTCCCATGACTGTTTACAGGCAGAGGCCCAGGAGACGTAATTCCAGAGTGGCAAATTTCTGATTACTGAAAGGAAAAAGACCATAGCAAATCGGTGACTTAACCATTAAAATAACCTCTACATCTGACCTCTCAGTCCTCATCCTCAAAGAAAACCCGCATGCCACCTTCAAAAGATGAGCCTGGAAGCTTAAATTCATTACTCTGTTAGGTTTCAGAAGGGTAGCCATGTTAGTCTGTATCAGCAAAAACGAGTCCTTGTAGCACCCCATTTATTTGCGTCCATGAAAGCTTATGCCCAAAAACATTTGTTAGTTTCTAAGGTGCCACAAGTACTCCTCGTTCTTATTATGCTGTTAGACACTAAAACCAATCATGGACTGAACAGAGACAGTGGATTTATGGTTTATTACAGCAATCTATACCTGACTAATTGCCCTTTCTGTCCTATGATTACAGGGGTAGTAACAGACCACTTCCACTGGAATGGTCCCTTAGTTTAGCATAAGCAGTTACAACATGTACTGTTTGATCTTGTATTTAGCAACAGTGACACTGGGAAAGCTACTCAGACCTGAAAAGCTCTGTGTAGCTCAAAAGCTTGTTTCTCTCATCAACAGATGTTGGTCCAGTAAGACGTATTACCTCACCCACCTTGTCTCTCTGGCAACCTTTTAGACAGCTAGGCATTGTGCCATTCCAGCAACAAAATATGGATACATCCCACAACAGGATGGGCTAGCTATCTTCTATTTCACCCAATTTATGACAATACAATTGCAAAGAAAAAACAGGAGTTACAATATCTGAAGCAAGAACAGTGGGTAGAGGAGACATATAAGCCTTGTCAAATTAACCAGAACTCCAATGTATACTGAGCACCCTAGACAAAGATAAAATATTAATTATGATTACATATGAGTTCAAGTTTCATATATGATGTCCAGATTTTATATATTGTGACAAAGTTCCCCCTCTACCTTGGTGGGTCCTGCCCTTATTGGCAGATTTGCTCACCTCAGTGATCTTCCCCACAGTCTGGATCAACTCCTCCTGTGTCTGATCAGGAGTTGGGAGGTTTGGGGGGAACTCGGGCTCACCCTCTACTCAGGGTTCCAGCCCAGGGCCCTGTGGATTGCAGCTGTCTATAGTGCCTCCTGTAACAGCTGCATGACAGCTACAACTCCCTGGGCTACTTCCCCATGGCCTCCTTCAAACACCTTCTTTGTCCTCACCACAGGACGTTCCTCCTGGTGTCTGATAACGCTTGTACGCCTTAGTCCTCCAGCAGCACACCCTCACCCTCTCCCTCTCCCTCTCCCTCTCCCTCTCACTCTCACTCTCAGCTCCTTGTGCCCCTTGCTCCCAACCCCTCCCACACACTTCCTCTCCTCTGACTCCTCCTCGCGTGACTGGAGTGAGCTCCTTTTTAAACCCAGGTGCCCTAATTAGCCTGCCTTGATTGGCTGCAGGTGATCTAATCCACCTGTCTGTCTTAACTGGTTCTAGCAGGTTCCTGATTACTCTAGGGCAGCCCCTGCTCTGGTCACTCAGGAAACAGAAAACTACTCATCCAGTGACCAGTATATTTGCCCTCTACCAGACTCCTGTACCCACTGGTCTGGGTCTGTCACAATAACTCTTCGCTCTTGAACATCCCCAGCTATTTTACAAAACTCATAGTACACCTCTACCCCGATATAACACTGTCCTCAGGAGCCAAAAAATCTTACCGCGTTATAGGTGAAACTGCATTATATCGAACTTGCTTTGATCCCCCGGAGTGCACAGCTCCCCCTCCCCAAGCACTGCTTTACTGCGTTATATCCAAATTCGTGTTATATCGGATTGCGTTATATCAGGGTAGAGGTGTATTTTTCTTTATGTGCTTGCTGAATGAGGTAATTTACAATTAGGAACATGTATCAAAGGTGGAGAAACGGGTTCTGTTCTGCAGAGCCCAACATCTCTATGGGACCGTTTCAAAGCTTTCCATCTGATGTTTGTCAGTTGGCAATTGTATGATGACTTGGAGGTCTCCATCGAGTTCCTAGTGGTCATGGAACTGCATCACAATTGTTAGGAAATGATTGAATGGATATGAAGAATTAGCTTCCCATTGAATACAAAGGATGTCCCTCCACGGCACTGCAGAGAGCTCCTGCTGCCAGGGGAATTGGGGGGAGGTTGCATTGACATAGTTAGTCTATATCTGCACTGCAGATAAACAGAAAACATCATTATCCTCTGCTATTGATAAGGTTTAATTTGTGAGCCCCTGAATTCACTCCAGTGTTAAAAAGGAGAATGTGTCATTTAGCAAGCAAGCCTTATTTCCAGGATCCCTCAAAGTCATCATGGATGTTTCGAAGGCAGGCTATTTTTTTCAGTGTGATCTGGTGGACTAGAAATCAGGAGACCTGGGTTCTGTCTCCATTTCTGACAACTACTTCCTTTGTGACCTTGTGCAAGCCACTTCCTGCCCCATGCCTGTATTTCCTCTTCCATTTTTATTATGGTTTCAGACTTCAAGCCCATCAGTATAGAAACCATCTCATGTTGTAGCTGTATAGAACCTAGCACAATGGGGTGACCCAGTCATGGTTAGGCTCTCTAGCTTATACTGTAACAACCAACGTTAGGCAGCAGCCTTTTTTCTACCACTAAGATAAAAAGTCTGTTTTTAAACTAAATGTACCATACATGTATTGTCCCATTCTGGAGGTACCGCACGACCTTGTCCTTCTGGTTAAAGTTAGAGCAAACAAAACTCTCTCTGGTGCAGTTAGAGCATATAATTGCAAAATTGGACACTGTTTGGAAAAAGAATCTTTTCTTCTTTTCTACTGGTGAGAATATGTTTCAGGTTGGCAGGTTGTCTGTGGGCAAGGACTGGCCTGCCACCCAAGGCCTGTGAAAGTGTGGGATCATTGTCCAGGATGGGTTGTGGATCCCTGATGATGCGTAGGAGGGGTTTTAGCTGAGGACTGTATGTGATGGCCAGTGGAGTCCTGTTGGTTTCTTTCTTGGGTTTGTCTTGCAGTAGGAGGCTTCTGGGTACATGTCTGGCCCTGTTGATCTGTTTCCTTATTTCCTCATGCAGGTATTGTAGTTTTGAGAATGCTTGGTGGAGATTTTGTAGGTGTTGATCTCTGTCTGAGGGGTTAGAGCAGATGCGGTTGTACCTCAGTGCTTGGCTGTAGACAATGGATCATGTGATGTGCCCAGGATGGAAGCTGGAGGCATGAAGGTAGGCATAGCGGTCGGTAGGTTTTTGGTATAGGGTGGTATTAATGTGACCATCACTTATTTGCACCATGATGTCTAGGAAGTGGACCTCCTGTGTAGATTGGTCCAGGCTGAGGTTGATGGTGGGGTAGAAGCTGTTGAAATCATGGTGGAATTTTTCCAGAGACTCCTTCCAATGGGTCCAGATGATGAAGATGTCATCAATGTAACATAGGTAGAGAAGGGGCGTGAGTGGACGAGAGCTGAGGAAGCGTTGTTCCAGGTCGGCCATAAAAATATTGGCATATTGTGGGGCCACGCGGGTGCCCATAGCGGTGCCACTGATCATCACCACTTCCATTTTGCATGCCACTACTGCCTTTTCAAGTGCCCTGTTAACCCACAAAATTTGTTACCCCACCCATACTGTGGCATTAGGCAGAAAATCACCAAAGGCCTCTGCACTTGTGTTTGTGCCTCGATTCTCAGAGTACCTTTACTACTTACACGTCCAGCTCCCCAACAGACATGACACACCAGCAACCAAGCCTTAAGCCTTCTAGAGTCCACATACCTCATTCCCTCATTATTCCAGGGCCACTGGCCTTCATCTGTAGGCTCTCCAGCAAATATTGCTGCTATGCTGCTGTTGCTGCTGCCAATCACCCCTACAAAGCCAGCTGTGCATCCATCTGCCTCAGTAGGTCCCCTAGCAGTTGCAGAAGAGCCTGGGTCTGCTTCTTGTCCTTCATCCCCCAGCTTGGGAAGTCAAATATATCACAGCTAAAGACGACCTTGGCTCCATCTCACTAAAGAGTCTCAAAAGCTCACAACTAGTCTCACTCTCCCCTTCTTCTCCAGGGTCTATCATCATGCCCACTGTTTCTACCATATGAAACAGACTCACCATCCCAGAGGGACCCCCTCTCATAAGAGCTGCCGAGTTCTTCTCCCATCCCTTTTACAGAGGCAGCTGCTCCACCACAGGCATGTCTCAGCCCAACTTCCCTTAAGGGACTAGCCTGCCTCTGATAGATAGTCACATTCAACATGGTTTTATGGAAAATTGGTCTTGTCAAACAAACTTGCTGCCATGTATTGGTAAGATCACAAGTTTGGTTCACACAGGGAACTGTGTTAATATAACATACATAGACTTCTGTAAGGCATTTGACTTTGTCCCGCATGAAAAAATATTGTTATGCAAAGTCAATCTAGCGCATATTTAATGGATTAAAACCTGACTGACTGATAGATCTCAAAAAAAAGCACTTGTAAATGGGGAATTGTTATCTGATGGAGGTGTCTTTAATGGTGTCCTGCAGGGATCTGTTGTTGGCCCAATCCAGTTCAATATCTATATCAATGATTTGGTAGAAAATATTAAATAATTATTGGGTGAGGTTCTCTGATCTGTGTATACAGGAAGTCAGACTTGCTGATCATACTGGTCCCTTCTGGCCAGAAAAAAATCTATGAATCTCTAAATTTATATTCTTTTGTTATAATGTGCTGGTTCACAAGAGTAACATGGTTTTTTGTTCCCTCTTTTCAGGTTTCCTAATTCTGTATTAATACAAACCTCAAAGCAATTTACAAGCACCAAACAATCCAACTTCACAACCCATTGTGTGATAAATATTCATCTCCACTTTACAGGTGGGGAAAATGAGGGAGATGGAGTGTCTTGCTGAAAGTGATACAGAGGGTGGCTCTAGACATTTAGCTGCCCCAAGCACGGTGTCATGCCGTGGGGGGCACTCTGCCGCTCGCCTGTCCCGCGGCTCTGGTGGACCTCCCGCAGGCTTGCCTGTGGAGGGTTGGCTGGTCCCGCAGCTTCGGTGGAGCCTCGGGACCAGCAGGCCCTCTGCAGGCATGCCACCGAAGGCACCCTGGCTGCCGCTGTCCCGGCGACTGGCAGAGCACCCCCCGCATCGTGCCGCCCCAAGCATGTGCTTGGCCTGGAGCCACCCCTGAGTAAGACAGAGCTCTGAATAGAAGCCAGGTTTCCTATTTCCTCATCAGCCACACTAACTATGGACAAAAAGGAAGTGGTAGAGTTCTCTGTTCCTACAAGGGCTGAGTTAAGGTGATGTGGTTTTGTGTGTGAAACAGCAACTTCGCTATGTATTCCTATGTTTTGTAATCTTGTATAATATTTTTTATGATGTTGACATTCTTTTCAGGGGTATGTGGGTGTGGTATGAATGTTTCCTGGTTGTCTAATGTTTGGGAGGCGTCTTCAAGTACCAGTGTTCTTGAAGGCCATAGGAAGCAGAAGGACTTTGTGTGGCAGCACCATAACTCCATCTTAACCAAGTATTTTCTAAGTGTATGTGCTTTGGCTCAAACAGGAAGAGAGATCTCACTGGAGCAGGAAAGGAGTAATAATAAGACCACCTAGCTCTTATAGAGTGCTTGTCATCAGTAGATCTCAAAGTGAAACTGAGGTATAGGGAAGGGAAGCAACTTGTTCAACATCACCTAGCAAACTAGTGGTAAAGCCAAGAATTGATTGCAGGTTTCCTGAGTCCTTTCCTGGGCCCTATCCACTAGGCAACACTGCCTTCTTAGGAGCAGCAGGGAACTATTGCTACCTCAAGTCAGTAGAGGAGTGAGTGCTTTCCTGCTGCTGTTAGCAGAGAAGGCAAGTTGCCTTTCCCTCATTCCTCTTTACTTTAATCCCTGGCAGCGTTCACTTTCTTAGCTTCTGCTGCCAGGCTCATGGGGAAAGGAGAGAGCAGTTGGACCCAGTGAGTGCAGAAGGCTTGTTTAATGGCTGTCCCTCAAGGCCTCACTTGAAATTGTCAGTTTGGAAAACACATCCAGTGTTTATTTGAAAACTGGGCTCTAGGCAACAGCTGTAACTAATGCTGCCTTTGCCAAAAGCTGTTGGTTTTGGTTTGTTTTTTGTTCCGTATAGATGTTCTTCAGACATGGTTTAAGGTTTGCTTGTGTTGCCGTGCTGTGCCTTTGAAGCATTGCAGTGTGCCAGGACCAGTGATGTGGCTACGCTGCAGCATCGTGCGATATGCAGGACCCTCTCTATGCTTGGTGGAATCCCAGAAGGAAACTGAACTGGAACAAGGAGACTGCAGAACAAGACTGAGTCTGCTCTGATGAGGGGAACAATTGGTTCAGGAGAAAGTAAAGAGGGAAAATAAAGCACTGGCCTCATTCTTTATTATTACACAAAGCTGAAATAAGTGGGGACTTCCTCGGCCTGTCATTGTACTCAGTCTCTGCCAGAAATGCAGCCAAACACAGACCCCAAAATGGCTAGAGCAAGAGGGGGAAGTGGAGTTGATGCTGCCAGCTCTGCTAGTGCTGGTTCTCACATTCATTTCAAAACACAGGCTGTGGAGATGCTTCATTTCCCTTCATTTGCAGCATGAGGTGATGGGGTAGGGGGAGGTCAATGTATAAGTGTATTCCCCCATTGAGCCGTCACTGCTCTTCCCGCTGAGCTCCGTGAAGGCCGTGCTGTCTCATGCTGCTTCACAGCAGCTGACGCCTGTGCAGTAATTAGACTCATGCTATTTGCTAAATAACTAGCAGGCCCTGATGACTCAGGATTGCTGGGTTCTTCCCTTTTTTCTTTTTCTTTTTTTTAAAGCTTTCTTAACCCAGGAGGTGTAAAAACGCAGCCAACTAACTTGAGCAGGAAACTCAGCTGAGCTGCCAATTCTCCTTAGCAAGCAGCATGGCTGTTTGCCACAAGTTTGGGGCTTTGTAACAAAGACGAATAAACCACTCTCCGCTCTTGTGCTTGTGCAAAGAAGGTGCAGCTCTCTTCCGCTTGCTTATCAGAGCATCCCACTTAATGTCTGTTTTCCACCAATTCATCACAAAATGCCTTGTTTGTTGTCAGATTCTGCCCTGCTCCATAGTATCTTCCTCTCTGTGCAAGCACTGGCACTATTCAGCATGAGGAAGTGAGGCTGAATCTGCTCTGAAGTGATTTCACTTTTTATGACAACTGAAAGTCACATCTTTCCTTCTCCAGACAGAACTTACTGCCAAGGACTGCATGTGGCACTCCTGGCATTTCAATATTATATTTAACTACACTGTGTGCAGTGATTCACCACCACAATCCATCTGCTGATAAACCTGCCCTGACCATGATACTCCACTCCATCCTTCTCTTCTTCACACCTGCTCTCTCTCTCTCCATTACTCAGACCCTTCCCTTCTGCCAGAGGATGTTGTGAAGGCCAAGTCTATAACAGGGTTCAAAAAAGAACTAGAGAAGTTCATGGAGGATAGATCCATTAATGGCTATTAGCCAGGATGGGCAGGGATGGTGTCCCTAGCCTCTGTTTGCCAGAAGCTGGGTGTTGGTGAGAGGATGGATCACTTGATGGTCACCTATTCCGTTCATTCCCTCTGGGACACCTGGCACTGCCACTGTCTGCAGACAGGATACTGAGCTAGATGGACCTTAGGTCTGACGCAGGATGGCTGTTCTTATGTTTGTATGATTCATTTTACAGTAGCACATAGGGGCCCCACAATTCTAGACGTTGCACAAAATCAAGTAAAAGAGAGTCCCTGTCCCAAATTGCTTACAGCCTTATGTACATAAGACAGACACACATTAGTAGAAAACAAGCATCTGTTATCTGCACGTCTCAGATTCGAAGACAGCTCTCAGAACATAAGCCAATCCCTCGGCATGTAGGTGTGTCGGTTATTTAATAGGGCCAGATTCTCAGGCCCAGATGCCAAGGGTAGGATCTGTGAAGTGTGGCAGAGCTAGAGATCACAAAGACCCTGCTTCTTTCCCTCTCTCTCCTACTACAAGATAGGAGAGGACAGATCATAGAAAAAAACAGGAAGAGAGGGGAATCACAGCTTTGGTGATTTGTCTTTTCCCATCAGGTACCCATGCTGTGCCTCATACTGGTGGGAAGATTTGAAAATCCACAGATGGGCCATAACCTGCTGCATGACTTCAGTTTGTCTTGCCCAATATTTCACCAGCCAAAGGAGAAGCAGGAAGGGGGACTCCAAGGAAACTGAAATTCCCCTCCCCCAGGAGCAGCAGAGTAGAGGGATTTCTGCAGGAGAGTAAGGGAGAACTGAGATCCTTGTCAAGTATCAGAGGGGTAGCCGTGTTAGTCTGGATCTATAAAAGCAGCAAAGAGTCCTGTGGCACCTTATATTTTGGAGATGTTTTGGAGCATGAGCTTTCGTGGGTGAATACTCACTTTGTTGGATGCATGTAGTGGCAAGTAGATCCTTGTGATCCCTTTAATCCTGGAAGGTGGCAGATCCTGGCCCCAAGTTCTTTGATTCAGTGACTTTTCCCTAGACTGTCGACAAGGTGTAGAGAGACCAGTTACACATGAACAGAAGTGCAGTTTGAGGTGGTTCTGCTAGAGTGGGTGTAATGTTATGCCCCTATATTCTTCATAGAAATATTGTTATGATATGAATATGGCATAACTAAGATATTTTTATACAAGATGGGTCATGTGAAGTACCACTGGAAAGGTTATGATTTACTGAATGTAATCATTCAATTTGTATGCATGTATCATTTCTGTATCTGACATTAGGAATAATGACTATGTAACAATTGCAACTGGGTTTCTACTTGGGGAATGCCCACCAGACAGTACGCAACCAGCCTGGATGAGCCATTAGGAAAGATAATGGGTCTTTGTAGATGCTGATCTCCCATCTTCCTGGAGTTCCTTCCTGTGGACTTTACAAATAACTCTTGTCTCGTGGTTGCTTTAACACTGCAAGATCATGTGATGATGTCACCTGGTACGAAATACTCAGCAGATTGAGGGACGTGATCATTCCCCTCTAATCGGCACTAGTGAGGCCACATCTGGAGTATTGTGTCCAGTTTTGGGCCCCACACTACAGAAAAGATTTAGAGAAATTGGAGGGAGTCCAGCGGAGGGCAACAATAATGATTAGGGGGCTGGAGCACATGACTTATGAGGAGAGGCTGAGGGAACTGGGATCATTTAGTCTGCAAAAGAGAAGAGTGAGGGGGGGATTTGATAGCAGCCTTCAACTACGTGAAGGAGGGTTCCAAAGAGGATGGATCTAGGATGTTCTCAGTGGTACCAGGTGACAGAACAAGGAGTAATGGTCTCAAGTTGCAGTGGGGGAGGTTTAGGTTGGATATTAGGAAAAACTTTTTTCACTGGGAGAGTGGTGAAGCACTGGAATGGGTTACCTGGGGAGGTGGTGGAATCTCCATCCTTAGAGGTTTTTAAGGCCCGGCTTGACAAAGCCCTGGCTGGGATGATTTAGTTCGGGATTGGTCCTGCTTCGAGTAGGAGGTTGGACTAGATGACCTCCTGAGGTCTCTTCCAACCCTGATATTCTATGATTCTACGAAACTGCTGGTACTTTTCCACTAAAGAAGGGAGATGAGGATCAAACAGGAAAACAAAAGATTACCACCTTATGTAAATCCTATTTAAGGTTGGGGACTAAATTAATCTAGGCTCTTCTCCACTGCCTCCCCACTCAAGAAGAAAGACTGCTGAAAACACCTGAAGAAACAAAGGAACTAAGCTAAAAGGGAAGAAAGAGAACCCAGGGAACTACAGACCGGCCAGCCTTACTTCAGTCCCCAGCAAAATTATGGAGCAGGTCCTCAAGGAAACCATTTTGAAACACTTGGAGGAGAGGAAGGTGATCAGGAACAGTCAATATGGATTCATCAAGGGCAAGTCATGTCTGATCAAATTGATTGCCTTCTATGATGACATAACAGGCTCTGTGGATATTGGGAAAGTGGTGGATGTGATATATCTTGACTTTAGCAAAGCTTTTGAGCAGGGGGTTGGACTAGATGACCCCCCGAGGTCTCTTCCAACCCTAATCTTCTATGATTCTATGATTCTAAGCTGGGGCTTGGGGGCTGAGTCCATGCTGAGACAGGAATCTAGCCTGTGAAGAGAAACACCTGGAACTCTAAATTGCAGAAACTCTGCAACCTGCCTAAAACAATATTAAAGGTAAAAAATTACTACTTGTAAGCAGTTTTTTTAGTGAATTAAGCCTAGGTTGCGTGTTTGTTTATTTTGCTCAGTAATCTGCTTTCTTCTGTTTGCTATTCTTTATAATCACTTAACATTCATCCTTTGTAGGTAATAACCATTTTTCTTTGTTTATTCCAAAACCCAGTTTGTGCAATTCCTAATGGGGGGAGGGAGGGCAAAGAGCTGGGCATATCTTCCTCCACATTGAGGGAGGGGGCGATTTTCATGAGTATACGCTATGTAGATCTTTATACAACACAAGACAATATCATTTTAAGTTTACATTCCGGAAAGTGTGTGAACAGGAGTGCTGGGCAATCCCCTAGATGAGTCCTCCCACATAGACTCTGTGTGATTCTACTGTTAGGCGTGTCCCTACTTGTGTGCGTGTGTGCTTGGAAGGGGCTTGGAGCTGTCACGTCAGAACAGAATAAGGGGACCTCAGGCTGGTGGGACAGATGGGCTCAGTGGACCCCAGCATATCTGGAGGCACCCCGAAAAGGGGGGTCCAACCAGTCACAGTGGGATTGTCCAAAGTGTGCAGCATTGGCTGAACACTGCTCCCATAGTAGTTAAAAGTAAAATACCATTGATTTCAGTGGAGGAGAGTTAGACCCAAGCTGGGCTTTTTCTGAAAATCCCTTTGTCTTTTCCTTATTTGAAGTAGATGTAACAAACTGAGGGAGTCCTCTTTCTGTCTGACAGTTTTCACCAGTGACGACCATCACAGGCTATGACAAATCTCAGTCTAGATTTTTGCATCCACTTCCAAAGACATCTGCCTATGACTCTAACACTGAAAGAACAGATGGATCTGGAAATAATTGGTTTGATTTATTTATCCCCGAATTCTAGTATGAACATGATCCCAAGTTGTACTTTTATTTTAAAACATTGCCAGCATGTTATAGCATGATATCCTGTTTTATGGCAGTCATGCAACAAATTCAGGGTTTACAATCCTGCTGGGGTTACTGTCCTGCCAAGCCCTAGCTAAACATTCTAAATGACACCAATTCCTAAACAAAGTTCTGAAGATGATCAAGCTAGTCTGGATCAGTGAAAATTCTCCTTCTGCCTCTCTGGATCTTTGCCCAAAACTTCCATCAAACCTGTTTAGAGGTTTGGAAAAGTTCTCTGAATGTTTGGATCAAAAGCAAAAAGTGCTAATATGCTGCAAGAGACACTGTTCTCAGAATATTTCTGGCTCAAACAGAAGCTGGAAGTAATTGCATTCTCATGAGAGTCATGAGAATTCCAGCTTTGTTTTTCAGACCCAGGAGGCACCAATAAACTTGGATCATCATGTCAAATTTTGGGTTCTTATCCAGGTTGAACTTCAATACCTTTTTGAGGTCTTCTGGTCTGCAAAATGCTGTCCTAAAAAAAAAAGTAGCTGCATGATATATATTTCTCACAGGCTTTGGGATATTTCTCCAGCACAAAGCTAATATCTTCAGGCATTATGATAATTCAAATAATAATAATAATAATTAATAATGCACTGGAGACTGGTTAATGTTCTTCCATTGTCTCCCTGTGATCCAGTCCCACAGTCTGACGTGCCACAGCAGAAGCCATTGCACTGTCATTGTCGTCATCAAATAAGTGTTACAATAATTGGAAAGAACAAAGAAAGAGAAAGGTTGTTCGGTCAGTGACATCTCTGACTTTGCAAATTCCCAAATATTTTTAATTCACAGTCTGTTTCTAATTCTATCAGAGCTTTCAACTGGTTTCACTCACTAGCTGAACTAATACAAATACCAACTTGGCACAACCCAACATGATGTAAATCAAGAGAGACGACTTAAGCAATACAATTTAAATGAAAACACACTTTTTTTTTCCTGATCAGATATTTGCTGTCCGTTTGGATGAAGAGCGTTTGAGTTAAATGGGTCTTGTCAGAACTGGCAAATGGGAGGATGACTCTTTCCAACTCCAGATGCCTACAGGCCCTATCCAAAATTCACTGAAGTTGATAGTCTTTCCATTGACTTCAATGGGCTTCAGATAGTGTCTTTGCATTTACGTTTCTTTTGAAGAACACATACAGTTGATATTGAATAGAGCTTGATGGACACTGCAAAACTATTTGTGAACATATATTTGAATAAAACTTGTTAATTTCCTTTGGTATTTATGAGCAGAGCTGGTCAAAAAATCGGTGCGGGAAGGAGAATGTCACAAAAATGTGATTTGTCAGCAGAGATGTGAATATCAAAATATTTCAGCCGAAAGCAGAAATATTTTGACTGAAAATCAAAATATTTTGATTTGGAAATGCTGCCACAGCTCCTCCTTGGAGCTGTAGTTCAGTTGCCTCACTCTTCTATTTTCTGCTCTAGGCCAGACTCCCTGGTCGGAGGATCTTTCTCATCGTGCACCACAATCATTTTTCTCTTGGAAAGAGTGTCAGCAGTCAAGGCCTGCAGCAGAACTAGTCTTCAGGCAGCTTCCTCAGTTCATCTAGCCTGTGGCAGGCAGACAGCCTGATTAGCCACACATCCTGATTGGCTGCAGAGGTCAGCACGCTGGCTCTTATGCTAGTAGCAGCAGCAGCTCGCTGGCTTATCGATGCTCATGCCTACCACTGTGCCTACTTCTGTGCTACCTTCTTCCTGCTGCTCCTGCCTGGCATCCAGCCTTGCCTCTGCCCTGCCCCTACCTCAAATCCCTCCTGGCCTGCGCATTCCAGTTTGACCTTCCACTCTGGCTCCTGACTATGGATTCCAGCTCGACCCTTGGCTCTGGTATCCAGTTTCTACCTCCTGGTTTTATCCTTGGCTTTGGCTCCCAATGACTGACTATGGCTCTGCCACCCCTGGCCACTAGGCTAGACCACACCCATCCCAGTCAGCTGACAGAACAAGAGGTTCATCATGGGAATCCCTAGCCAGGTTGCCTCCTGGGAGATGTTTCGTAGTGCCTGTCTAATAAAGGAGAATGGGGGCATGAAGAAATTGAACTATAATCCCATGAGGCCCCATAGTGTTTCTAAATTGAAATATTTAGGCTTTGGGGCACTCAGTTCTTCAACAAAAAAATTGAAATTGTCTGCAGAAAGCAGACATCTTTTGTGAAAAAAAAAGTTTAGTCAATAAAACTGTTGAAAAGCAGTTTTGACAGAAAATTTTTGACCAGCCTGATTTGTGAACTTTTCCGGGGATTTTTCACAAACAACCATGTTATGGTCACAGCATACAGAGAGAAGTTAGATAAGATAGAAACACTCTTGCTCTAATGCTGCAATGTGTCACTATTGTATTTCTTAAAATTCAGAACGATTACATGCAAGAACCCTAAAACAGAGAGACACAAAGCCGTCTGCTCCCTAAAGCAGTGAGACACACCTTTCCTTAAACTAGTTCTTTCCAGGGTGACTGTTGCTCTCAGACATCTCACCACAGAGCAGAACCAGGAAACGCCCCCATTCTTTAAGTGATAGCTTGCAATTCCAATGAAATGTTCAGTACACCACAGTTCACAGAAGGAATTGTTCATAGTCATTTTTCGTTCCAAATGAATGTTCATAGAATGTGTGTTTCATGCTGGATATGGTCCCTATGTCATCTTGGAATATCTTTGATCTTCCACCTGTTGTTATAAAAGTTTCACTCATCCAGTCAAGGTCAGAAACAGTAATACCATGTGACCAATCACACAGCATTAATAATGACTAATAGTGAAAGACAGTGTGAAATTGAATAGCTCACAGGTGGCTCATAATTGGAAATATGGTCCAAAAATATTCATCCAACAGTCTGGAATAACTAACACATCTGTTAAAACTGACGCATTTGCACATATTTTGAACAGAGAAAAAAAGACTAAATGTATTGAATAAATTACTGGGTGAAAATAATTTACCTGTTTCCAATTCTAGTTTAATTGTGCACAAACTTGATTTCAGATGAGTACAAAAATCCAGTTTAGCATATTCTCCTCCTCCTCCTTTATCCAATTGAACTAGATGTTTCAGAGAATAAGTAGCCATTTTTCTCTCAGGCACAAGGCATTACCTAACATTTTGAATGTGCACCTTTTTCAGATAGGGTTTGAAATGTATTCTGCTTGCTATTCTTGAGGGGTGAACTCTCAGGCACTGAATGAGAAGCTGAACTCGGAAAGTTCATTCAACCTTACAGTGTTTCAGCTTCTGTAGGAATGTACTCAACTTTTGCTTTTCCAAAGTGGGAACTGGAGGAAAGTGGTTGTTTGTGAACTTCTGATAACTTTCTGACCAGCGCCAAAATGTCTTGGTTTTGTTTTCACTGAAAAATATTTTCATATTTTCACTTTCAAAAAAGGTCATTGTAGGGGAAAAAAAATTGATTGCAAAGATTTGATGAGCTGTCCCTCAACTCTTTGAATTGTGCACGGAAATAGCATTTGTGTATTCTAAATAAGTAGTTAGATATTGAACAGTTCAATTTGTTTGCATAATTTTTTTCTCTATTTAAATCATACTTTTCTGAGTGTTTCAAAATGTTGGTACCTAAAGCTGAGTGCCCAACCTTAATTCTCAAAAATTAGAAGATAAAGCTGAGGTCATTTTAAAATGTTGATCCTATGTGAACAAATGCAAGATTCCATGGTGAAATAAATCATTCTTGAAGGTATTATAGTGGTTTCAAGAATGAATTTAAAGCAGCAGCCAATTTGCAAATTTCTTTTCCCTGTGAAAAATTTTGCTGAAAACAAAAATGTATGTTTTCACCAACATTTTTCTTCAAAATGTTTTGTTTTGTTGAAAAACTGACCTCCCCACAAAAATTCAGCATAAATTAAACTTTTTTTCACAAAAATGTCCCTTATACAAAAGAAAATTTCCGTAGAAAAAAAATCAACAGAAAAATGTAAACTGATGTTAGCTGTAATATAACACTTCATGGGGTGTTGTCAAATATTGCATCCACCCCCCTTGGAAGATGAGTAGATCTGGTATTCAGTCCCTGGCTTATATCATGCTCTAGATTTTCTCATTATTAATTATTGTTATTATTATGTATTTGTATTTCAGTAGTGCTCAGGAGACCTATCACAGACTATGACCCCTTGTGCAAGCACTGGATGGACACGGAACCAAAAGACAGTCTTGATCCTCAAACAACACAGAATCTAAGGAATCCTCTCATTGCGATTAACCCCTGTATAAATCCACACAAAATGTTTTGCATTTCTTTTACTTTAAGCTGTTCTCAGAGTAATTATTTCATTTATTTTTCAGAACAAAACTAAGTGACAAGATTTTAGCATTCACGTGTGACCCTACAACAGCAAACCAATGTGTGTTGTGTGAGTGAGAGAAAGATTGATTATAGTGAGGAAACACATTGTACTTTCCATTTTTAAAGAGATTTATAAAAAAGAGATTTTCAAAGTTATGAAAAATATTTTGCCTGTTTCCCATCAAAGTAAGGGGGCTATAAGATCCAAAGGTACATGTGTAAATGGTTCTACAGCATTTATTTCAATTGTCATGCAATGAAATAACTCTTCAGTAATAGCATTCATACTTCATGCCAACATGCTGTACTTCAAGGCGAAGGGTTTATAATCCTATTGGTATTCAGTTTTATCTGTGTGTTATACAGATCTCATTTTATTGCATAATACCCAGAGTGAAACTTTGATAATGACTTTGTTTTGAATATGCTTTGCCTAAATATTCCTCTTCAGCATTATGGGCTCAATCCTCAGCTGTATTCAGCTCACGCCCCTGATTCTGGAGCTGGCTGGGGGGCCAACCCTCAACTCAAGATAGAATAGCCAGAGAGAAGTTCCCCATGGAGTGTTTCACAATCCCAGGATTCCCGGAATGCAGTGCACTCCTTCCCGGAACAGCCTGCAGGCATAAGAAAGAGTGGGATAAAGCTGGCTAGGCCACCAAGATGTTCCATGGCAGGGGAATCCACAGTGGCCCGTTTAGGGCAGTATTAAATCCTCTTTCCACTGCTGGAATGGTACAAAGGGATTTTAGGGAGGGCCAAGAATCTAGCCCTATGTTTTCCATGGTATCCATACAAACAGACTCTGTGCTAGTATAAAATATCATTGAGCATAACTGCTCATAGTGTAGGTCTTCAGGAAAACTATACCTCTCCTGTACATCACAGGATTTTAATTTAATTTATTCTTTCATACACTACCTTGATAATCTGAATAATTAATAATGATCAAGGTTTACAATACACCTTGCATCCTCAGGCATTTCAGAAAATGTTATAAACTGTATACCTGCTCCTGCAAGCCCTATTTCCTTTTAAGTCCCAATAGGCCAGATCAAGAGCTGATAAGATTTCTTTTTTACCCATGACAATTTTAGATTTTTCAGAGAAAATTAGAATAGTGAAAAATGTTTTTGATTTGGCTCTTTTGCCATGGCACTTCATGGGAGTTTTTGTTTGTATGCCTCATCCTCTCATTCTCCTCTGTAGACTGGGCCCTCGGGTTGTTCATCATCCTACAAAATCAGCTGAAGCAGAACATTTGTTTTCTGTTGTAAATTGATATTGCTCTCATGAAGTCAGTGGAGATATGCCAGTGTACAACAGCTAGGGCTCTGTCCCAAGGACATGCTCAGCTGTGTGAGGCAGGTTCATTTTAACAGAAACCTGAGGTCAGCTACAGTGAGCCTATAATTCATTCATTCATTTGCTGATCTGATAACAGCATAGCAATGAAATAGTATCACAGCAATTAAGATGCATGCCCTACTTTGCTTATATGCAATCATTACCCGAGCACTTATTTTTTTCATAATCTAAACTCTGACAAAGATCTCTAAAATCTCACTTCAGTAATGAACCAACTCTTAACAATGGGCCAGAATAGCTTTTTCATCATTTAATTACCCCACTGCTATTATGTTGTAAACTGAGTTGCAGAAAGCTGTTGGGACTTGCAAATGTCATTGCTGTTTACTTTTTTTGGCAGTTTAATTATTGTGGCACTAGAAGAAGACCATATGGCTACAATTTTCAAAGCACCCTCATTATTATTAATTTATTATGTATTTTATCTAAGTGCAGAGAAGCCTCAGCCCTGGGCTAGGATCCCCTTGTGCTAGGAGCTGTACAAACAGAACAAAAGGATGGTCCTGCCCCGGAGAGCTGACAAGAGACAACAGCCCTGTCCAGCCACCAACAGGAGTACCAAGAAATGATGAGACAATATAGGTCACAATGTTAGGTAATGGTCTTAGTACACCAGGGACCTGTCAAGTTTTCTGCAGGCATCATGGCAAAGGAGTAGAGGGATTGGAAAGAGGATAATGAGGTAGTTTTGCAGATGCT